>NC_035107.1:242247843-242617843 GCF_002204515.2 Aedes aegypti
GAGGTGGCAGACCTGTACACCCGCCTGAACGCGAGGCAGCAAAAGTTGGACTGGTGGTGAATGCGGCCAAGACAAAGTACATATGTATGCATATGCTAGCTGGTGGGCCGAGCGCGACAGGGCTCGCCTAGGTAGCAGTGTTACGATAGACGGGGATACTTTCGAGGTGGTCGACGAGTTCGTCTACCTTGAATCCTTGCTGACGGCTGACAATAACGTTAGCCGTGAAATACGGAGGCGCATCATCAGTGGAAGTCGGGCCTACTACTATGGCCTCCACAAGAAGCTGCGGTCAAAAAAGATTCACGCCCGCACCTAATGTACCATGTACAAAACGCTCATAAGGCCGGTAGTCCTCTACGGGCATGAAACGTGGACGATGCTCAAGGAGGACCTGCAAGCACTTGGAGTCTTCGAACGTCGGGTGCTTAGGACGATCTTCGGCGGTGTGCAGGAGAACGGTGTGTGGCGGCGAGGGATGAACCACGAGCTCGCCCAACTCTACGGCGAACCCAGTATCCAGAAGGTGGCCAAAGCTGGAAGGATACGATGGGCAGGGCATGTTGCAAGAATGCCGTACAACAATCCTGTGAAGATGGTGTTCGCTTCGAATCCGGTTGATACAAGAAGGCGTGGAGCGCAGCGAGCTAGAGGGACGGATCAAGTGCGTATCGATTTGGCGAGCGTGGGGCAGACCGAGGATGGAGAGATGCGGCCACGAACCGAGTATTGTGGTGTGAAATTGTTGATTCAGTGTTATCTATGTAGATGTTAACTAAATAAATGAATGCGAGTGTATAAACTTTTCTACCGAACTAGCCTGTGATCTTATGCGACTTAAATTATGATAACAAATGTTGATTTGACAGCTGCTACGGATTGATTCGACTTACTTTGTAGAAGTGTACGGGACGAAACAAAATGTATAAATGAACTCAAAAAAAAAAAAAAGTTTTATGCGAGGAAACTCATCAATCTGACGATTTCATCCACCGTGTTTTTCGGATTTGATGTAATTCGTATGAATTAACGAGTTATTACGTGAACTTTGATGCGACTTCTGGTTGTCTGGGAAGCACCTAAAACCGAAAATAGAAAAGTACTTATTTCAAAAGTATTATTATTATTTCCAGAATTCAAAATGTATTCTTTTCAACAGAAAAAAAACTAAATATCACTATCAAATGTTACAACTATATAACTGCTGTAATTCCTCATCAGAATCACTTATCACAAACGAAAGAAAAACTATCCGGGTAGCGTAGCACTGGCCGAACCACCAGCGGAATCGCGTAAAAGCCATCACGCAGAAGGCGAAAAAAAAAATTCAAAATACGAGCTATGGACCAATGCACGAGTTCACTAATTTGACGTTTGAGCGGTGCCAAATTCACTGGTTGCCATGGTCCCATAAATAACAGGGCACCGTTAAAACGTCAAATAATGAACCCATGCATTGATCCATTGCGACGCGGCCTACTGCGTTGTTTTCGTCTCCAAACACGACAAGGATTTTAAGAAGCAGTAGATCAAAGTGCGTGAACAAGATGGCGCAAGTGTTGCACATGATTTTGTGGTTAACTTCAAGTAGGTTTAGCCCCCTTCAGAGTTGGCGGAATCCGCTGAAATTTTCACAAAAGCTTCTGGGGTCCAATGAATGAATTATGTAGACGTAACCTAAGTTTTTTTTTGTATTTTGAAGGCCAGTGGGCCACCCTAACCCCAGGTCCTGACGACGTAACGAACAACCGGAGGGGACGACGAAGTGCGGGGTTCATTGTTCGGTTTTAGTTTACCTTTATCCTCTCACGGAAGCCCACCACCCGCTGGAGGCGAGGTTAGTTTTGCCGGCCGGCTGTCGGATGGGATTGGCGCGTGATTTTTATATAACTAATGTTCCGTCGTTTGCGAGGAAGGGATGATTTCCTCTCCGGGTTGGATTTATCCTCACGCAGCTAAAGGGCGGTGTGGTCGCATGTCGTCGACGGGTGAATCGAGTTATTTTCATACCCATTTTCCGGCGAAAAGGTCACAGCGATTCCTTCCACGGAAAACGGCTTGGAATAGAACTGCTTTGCATCGTTACATGAACCATGCACCAAAAGGACATTTTGCGTTTAATGGTTTTCATGCCTTCCATGAATAGATTTTGTAAAAATTAGCATCAACAAAGAGTGAGGAGAGTAATACCACGTTCAGTCTAGGGCTGATCCGTTACAGTCACATAAGCCAACTAGATTGATTGCTATAAGCTCTAATTTTCTCTTCTTCCAAACTGATGAGATTGATAAGATTTGATTTCCAAATCGTAAATTTGATCCTCAAATCCACGCAAGTTTCTTATTATGTCAACATATTTTCTAGTCAAATTCCCAATACGATTAGGGTCACGTAAGCCAACTAGATTGGTTGCTATAAGCTCTAATTCTCAGAGCGTCCCCACCAGCAGGGGAAACTCAAATATTTTTCAAAACACATTGATAAGTATGAGCCCATAACCTCTTCAGATCACGCGTCCACGGCGTTCACCGTTTCTGCGAAGCCTAATCCCATCGCTTTGTTTGAAATATTTTCGCCTGTTGCCAATTTGCTGATAAGCCAGCAAGTGCCAACGTAAGTTGAATTGTTTTATCAACTGCGCTTACACTGTGAATTACCGAGGACCGGACAGACGACGGCGAAAAATCCCTTTCTTCACCGGAACAATCGGCGTCGCTGTTTAGCTATGGTGCTTACCGTCGTGCACCGAATTTTAGAGTACGAATCGCAATCGCCTACTGTGTGGGAGATGAAGATGACGAAGCTTTTTTTGTTTATTATTTACCGTCTGCATACCGAGAGAGAGGATGATAATATTTACAAAACAGATACCATCGCACTTAAGAACTTAAAGCCGTTGTTGAAACAGCCGGAAATCACGTGTTCCGCACTTATCTGCGAGTAATATCGGTATCGGCGAGGGGTATTAGTGGTGTACTTTCAGCATCAGAAATTGCGATCGAAGCCAACACAGGAATTAACAACAGGGCACTCTTATCGGGTCAGTGCTCAGAGTTCGGGAAGCTTATCACACGTTGTCCGTTATCAGAGGATCCGAGAACCAGCAGACTCATGCCGGGCCTCGCAAAGGGACGTCATCGCCACGATCGGTCGGGCAGCTGTTTTGGCCACTTGAAGCCACTGCGCATTGGGTCAGACCGCAAAATTAGAAGGAAAACAATATATTGACTCTGTAGATGGTGTTCCAGAACAAAATTGTTTTTATTAAATTGATACAAATAATAAAGCCTTCAGTTTTTGACATCAGAAGTAAAACTTTTTTATAATTTTATACCTTGAGCGCTCGCACCGCCATTCTTCAGAACAGAATAGGGGCTTAAAAGTTTGGTAAAATTTTGGTTTTATTTGGAAAATTTATCCGCTTAAATAATGACTTCAAACATCAATTTTAAAAAATGGGTCCAAATTTGAAGGCTGGTTTCCTATTGACAAAAAAGTAATCGCCTATTTCGGTATGGGGAAAATTTCTGCCAAAAAATGTTCAAGAAAATCTCATTCCTACGATCACATCACAGTACGCAGTTGAGAAGAAATGTCATTTCAAATGGGGCTCTATGTACAAAAATATTCTTGACCCATTCGGTCAAGGAGTTTCTTTACTTTTCTTGAGAGAAACAGCATACTTAGCTTAATAGTCAAAATGTCTTTTTTCTGCTAATTTTGCGAACCATCCCAATGTGCACTGACTATACAACAATGGTATAGAAACTGAAATTTGTTCTCGCAGCGAATGTGTCTTATCAGCCGCTTTCAATGGGCAAATCAGCGGGTAAGTACCGATCTATCTATTTCGAGAGCGAGAGGGGAAATGAATGCGAAATTGATAACAATAATTAAGTTAGTCCTACAATACACATAATATGATTGCCCATTGGCAGGAACACGTGATCGTTGCCGGGAGCTGACAGCGCAGAGAGCAAACGTGTCAAACCAGTTGTGGCGATGATCAATTGGGTCCTAAAATTTTTAATGAATTCTTGTTTTTATTTAATAACACGAAAAAGCATGTTACTGTAACTACTTTAGCAATTTTTCCCGCTCAAATAATGGCTATATCAGGTTTAAACTTTAATTTAAAAATTTGGTCCATAGATGAACCTTGACACTTTTGATCATGTTTGACGTTCGCTTAGTCGACAAAAACACCACAGGGGTTTTAGTTCGACCACTGGGGTTGTTCCTATCTGACATTTTGTAAGGGACACGGAAAACAAAATACACCCAAAATTTGAGTTTAAGCCAAAGGATGTGACAAAATCTAAAAAAATGTTTTTTGGGCTTAAACCAACGGAAAACATTAGAAAATTGAGTAAACATGTGTTTTTGGTTTAAACTTAAGCGTTTGGCACTAAAATTGGGACAGGGCTTTAGGACCCTATTGTTTGCTGCTACACACTCCGCTGATAAGAACTTTCGTTCGGTGTGAACTTTGCGCACGGCTTTTCTGTGGGTTCGAATAACATTACAATGATTTCGTACTGATATTTAAAATTAAAATTCGAAAAAAGCCGGTCATTCAAAGATCTTCAAAGATTACTAGCTACCACGTGATATTTTTTTTAAATATTGTTATTCTTAAGGCAACACGGAAGCGAATCCTCAAATACCACTCCATATATCGATGTAAAAATTTTATCATATAATTCTTTATACACTCCCGTGCATAAGTTTGGGTTCACCCCCTAAAAAACATGCAAAAGTGTTCTGTCCATATCTCTGTGATTACACGTCCAATTCAAATTCTTTAAGCCGCATTCCAAAGGCAAAGAGTTATTCTTACTTCGTATGTATTTTTCCAAAAACATTCTTTGAACTTTGTATACTAAATATGTACTTAAAGTTGTGACATTTTTTCAAAAAACACACTGAAAAAACATTACTAATTTCCTCAGCATTGGATCGACCAAAATTTTAAAACAAGGTGTCTTTAGAATCACAATCTTATATGCTTTGAATAGACTCTACGGAATTTTGGCGGAAAAATCTGAAAACTATTCAAAATCAATTAAACAGTCAGTCAAGTCATCGTGCAAAAGTTTGGGTTCACCCTTCAGTATGGTGTATCGTGCAAAAGTTTGGGTTCACCTGAACTTACTTAAATCTGTGAAATCTCAAACCAATCATGTACCCGCCATTATTTGTGCTCAAAAAAGCTTTAAACTATTGAAATCAGTTGAAAAATGGCAGAGATATTGACAAAAATGATGTGCGTGTGGCTCAGATGAACCCAAACTTTTGCACGATTTGCATCATACTGAGGGGTGAACCCAAACTTTTGCACGATGACTTGACTGACTGTTTCATTGATTTTGAATACTTTCCAGATTTTTCCGCCAAAATTTCGTGGTGTCTCATCAAAGAATATAAGATTACGATTCTAATGACACTTTGATTTAAAATTTTGGTCGACCCATTGCTGAGGAAATTAAATATGATTTTTCAGTGTGTTTTTTGAAAAATGTTACAACTTTAGGTGAAAATTTAGTATACAAAATTAAAAAAATGTTTTTGGAAAAATACATACGAAGTAAGAATAACTCTTTGCCTTTCGAATGCGGCTTAAAGAGTTTGAATTGGACTTGTAATCACGGAGATATGGACAGAACACTTTTGTATGTTTTTGAGGGGGTGAACCCAAACTTTTGCACGGGAGTGTATGTAGAGCACAACCCATTAAATGTCCAGCTTCATCGGTTCACTAAACACTAAACACTTTGCTTCTGCAAAGTTTTGATGACAATTGTTAGAGTGAGAAAAGAGATAGAGAAAATAACACGGTCTCCTGTGTCACCTTAAGTATGGTGTAATCCAGCTTTTTAAAACCGATAATGGCTGCCGAAACCAAACTCGCTTTCTGATAGGGGTAGGTCTATTTGACATTTGGCTTGGGTCGTTTATATGGTGTAACCTTTCAAAAAAAGTTACAATATTTTGAACCATACACTCAGGCAAACGGACTATCGCCACAAGAAATCGGATTGAAATTTATAAATTTGCCTTATGAAACCCGAATTTGAAAACAAAAAACGTTTTCGTGGCAACCTGGAATCGAATCAAGAACCTTGCGATCGATAGGCCCGAGCGTACACACTATCGACGCCTTGACGAGGAGTGATGCTAAAACGATACATAAAGCGTTTGCATTGCAATAATCGTTCCACCTTACATAATGCAAAATGTATGAAATTCGATAGTCCAGTTTGCTGCGCGTAGCAATCAACCTATTAAATTAGCTCCTCTTGTAAATAGCTTTTTGTAAATAGTTTTTGTATATACTTTATTTAATATGTTAATTGTTAGATTCTTTTTTGTTGAATTATATTGAAATTGTGGTCATGAAATATTCTTCTGTTCAGATAGTCAGGCTGCATAAAAAGCTCAACTGAATTCAGTCAACTCTGTAAACCTTCTATGGGTACCTGGCTACATTCTTCCATCGCTGGAAATGAATTGGCTGATGAGCTAGCTCGCGATGGAGCATCGCATGATCTCATTGGCCCTTAGCCAGCTATTTCAATTTCAAAGTGCTGGGTGAAGCTTCAGATAAATTCTTGGGCGGCAACTCAGCACAAGCAATATTGGAATAGTTTGAAGTCGTGTCGTCAAACAAAGTTGTACATTACTGAACAATCTCCAAGGGTGGCGAAGTATTTCATTTTTAAGCAGAATTGCAGTCTCTTGGTAAGAGCATTCACAGGCCACTGCCAACTCAACTATCTCATGGCAAATATTCAGCGTGCTGAATCATTTGTGTGTGACAGTTGTGACTCCGATTATGGAACTTCGTATTACCTGATAAGCAACTGTCCAGTTTTTGCGCAAATGCGATTCCAATTACTTGGTAAACACTTATTACATAACACTGAATTCAGAAGCCTGAACCTTCAGGACATTCAGTTATTCTTGAACCGCTGTGGTAATGAGCTATAGGCTTTCTTTACGCTCATGCGTTTAGCAGTGCCCTTTTTAGGACGCTGTTCGAACCCATTGTGGTATAGAGCTACATGCTCTCATTTCGATGCGATCTTCCCTCTTCAAGGGACCTACTCCTATTTCCTCCCATCTTTCCTCTTTCCTTTTCCATCTCTTTCCTCTCCTATCGGGTAGATGATGACATAGGCTCAAATATGGCGATGCCACAAATCTCCCAACTGATGGGGAACGTGCCTTTGGAGCCGGCCTTCTGATTCCTGATACATGGAGGCATTTCTAGAGGAACTCTGAAGGAATCACTGGAAACACTCTGAAAGAATTTCTAGAGAAACTTCGTAGGAATTCCTGAAGAAACTCCGAAGCAAATCTTGGAGGGATTCCGAAAAAAATCTTGGAGGAATGCCCTGAGTTACACTGAAGGAATTCCCGGCAGAGCTCTGGTGGATTTCCCAGAGGAAGTCTGGAAGAATCCCTGGAGGAACTCTTAAGGAGTTGCTGGAGAAGTTCTGAAAATATTTTTGGAGGAATACCCGAGGCAACTCTTCTTCTCAAAACTTCTGAAGAATTGCTGGATAAAATCCCCAGGTATTGCCGGAGGAAACCAGGAAGAATTTCTGGAAGAACTTAAGAAAATGCTAGTGAAAATCCGGAGAAATTACACGAGGAGCTCTGGAAGAATTCCCGGAAGAATTCTAAAGGAAATCCAAGAAAAACTTTTGAGAAATTTTCTGAGGAACTCTGGAGGAATTCCCGGAAGAAATATAGGGAATTTTTCGAAGTAAATCATGAAGAATTTCTAGTGGAAATCCGGAGGATATCCGAGGTATTACTAGAACTCTAAAGAATAGGGTCCTAAAGCCCTGTTCCAATTTTAGTGCGAAACGCTTAAGTTTAGGCCAAAAATACATGTTTACTCATTTTCTTTTTAATGTTTTTCGTTTGTTTAAGCCCAAAAAAATATTGTTTATGTTATTTTTAGATTTTGTTAGCTTAGCTTAGCTTAAACTCAAATTTTGGATGTATTTTGTTTTCCGTGTCCCTTCCGAAATGTCAGATAGGAACAACCCCAGTGTTAAAACTAAAACCCCTGTGGTGTTTTTGTCGACTAAGCGATCGTCAAACATGATCAAAAGTGTCAAGATTCATTTATGGACCCAATTTTTAAATTAAAGTTAAAATATGATATCGTTATTTGAGCGAGAAAAATTGCTAAAGTAGTTGTAGTAACATGCTTTTTCGTATTATTAAATTAAAAAAAAAAAGATTTCATTAAATATTTTAGGACCCTATTCCTGAAGAAATCTCGGAAAAAAAAATCCAGGACAAACCCTGAACAAAATCCCGGTATGGCTCCAAAAGAATTCCTGGAGGAACTCCGAAGAAATTCCATGGGGAACTGTGAAGAAGTTCTTGGAGAACTTTCAAAGAAATTCCTGCAGGGACTCCAAAGGATTTGCCGGAGGAATTGCTGGAGTAGCTCTGAAAGAAGTTCTGGAGAATCCATGAAGTAAACCCAAAGGAATGCCCGGTGCAGCTCCGAAAGGATTCCGTAGTAACTACGGTAGAATTATCGGAAGAAATCTGAAGAAATTCCTGGTGGGCTCACATTCTCGGTAATAGGGCCCTAAAGCCCTATCCCAATGTTTGTGCCAAACGCCTAAGTTTAGGCCAAGACACATGTTTACTCATTTTTTCAATGTTTTCCGTTGAGTTAAGTCTAAAAAACATTTTTTAAATGTTTTTTTTCTTAGATTTTGTCGTCACACCCCTTGGCTTAAACTCAAATTTTGGGTGTAATTTATTTTCCGTGTCCCTTCCGAAATGTCAGATAGGAACAACCCCAGTGTTAAAACTAAATGCCCTGACCCTGAGGTGTTTTTGTCGACTAAGCGAACGTCAAACATGATCAAAAGTGTCAAGGTTCATTTAGGGACCCAATTTTTGAATTAAAGTTTAAACACGATACAGCCGTTATTTGAGCGGGAAAATCTGCTCAAGTAGTTGCAGTAACATGCTCTTTCGTGTAATTAAATAAAAACAAGATTTTGTTTAAAATTTTAGGATCAAATTCTCGGCAAAAATTCTGAAAGAATTTGTGAAGGAACTCCGGAGGAATTTCTAGAGGAACTCTGAAATAATTCCTGAAAAGAGTTCCTGAAGAGGAACTCTGGAGGAAACCCTCCGAAAATTGAGCTTGAGCTTGAGCTTGATTGGTCGCCCGTGGATGCACTCCAGTATCGCCAGATCAGCTGCACTTACACAAGGAACCAACCGAATGACTGCTTGGGACTAACAGGCATCCTCAGTGTATAAGTGCTGGTGATCTTCTATTTTTAGGCAACAATGGCACCTGCCACTTCAGAATGCAGACCAATGAGGGGAAGGGGGAGGAATTGTTGATGCATTGAACTGACTCCCACGTAGACCGTATATTCCACTGCATCCACGTCAGTTCATGCGGGAGTGTATGGATTGGGGGAAAGGCATGGCAGAGAGGTTTGCTTTTGTGGTTAGCAGACTGCCTATGTATCAGGCGTAAGAAAGGCGTGCGCGTGGATGTAGGAAGCGTTAGGGAAACGGTTTCTTGTCCGTCTCTGGTTCTAGCGTTTGCTATGAACGAATAGTTTGAGGGTGATATATTTAGAATGGAAGATAGAAGCAAGTGAGAGATATACAACTACAAAGTACGAGGAAAGGGACGGGCCTGGGATTGAACCCATGACCTTCTGCATATGACGCAGAAGCGGTAGCCATCAAATCACCAACCCCGTTCTCTGGAGGAAACCCTCCGAAAATTTTTGAAAAAGTATCATCGAAGAAATTTCTCGAGGAAATCTCCTGAGGAATTCAATAAGGAAAACCCGGAGAAATTTCTGGAGCAAATCTCCGAAGGAATTCCTGTAGGGAATGTGGGGTAAATTTCCGAAGGATTTACTGTAGAAAATTCCTGCAGGAATTTCATAATGAATTCCCTGGAGGAATTCCTAGAGGAAATTCTCGGAGGAATTCCTAGAAGAAATTCTCGAAGGAATTCCTGGACGAAATTCTTGCAGATATTCCTGGGTGTCTAGAATTCGCCGGATGGAATCAATAAAACAAAATTTAATGAAATCTCCGTAGGAAATATCCGGAAAAACATCTGAACGAAATTCTCGGAGGAATTGCTATTAGAAATCCCCTGAGAAATTCCTAGAGAAAATCATCGGACGAGTTCTTGGGGAATATCCCCTGAGGAACCCCTAGAGGAAATAATATTACTATTACAGTATGGCCCATAAAAAAATGCGAAAATTGTTTGTACGTGACTAGCGTTATTTTCATTGTTTTTGTGAGTGAATGTAAGTTCTGATTACTGTTGTATATTCTGAAGTATCTTCGCTTTCTACGGCAATTTTTGTCATATTTTTCTTACTCTTCTAAATAATGTATTGAGGCAAAGATGTTTAATGGTTTTGTCCACTCAAACTTAAAAACAACGTCTGATTGTGATAAAATTTCCACCTTCAAAAATCACACTTTGTCGTTGAAAAAATTAGTTATATTAAAAACGTGTTATTCATAATCACAATAAAATAATTAGTTTTTAGAGCATTTGCGTCTCATGGGTTTGGTATACCTTTGTTTTTTGATAAAGTTTAATAAAAAATAAATACGGAAGCCTATAACAGTTTTTTTGAGAAAGAAATTTGTTACTTCGATTAGAGACAACTTATATCAATACTAGCTCATAGGTTTCGAGCAAAACAGAGCCGCTTATCACACTTATATGAAGGTTCAACCACGGCTTTCTAAAATGGATTTTTTCGAAAATATGTTTAAGTCTCCAATGATACAGGTATGAAGCCATTCTTTCATTTGATATGGGCGAATGCTGGAGACAAGGTTTGTGAACAATCTCACCCCAACATCGATGTTTTAGAAGCTTTCATCACAAATATATTGAACTCGATGACCGCATGAAAAATTTAAAGGTATGCTTCCAATTCCTCTCTAGTACGGTGAAAGTTCAAAGCGAAAAACTGAGTCTAAACAGATTAAATAATACAAATAAAGAATAACATTTATGTTTCGTTCACATTTTTCCTATAAAATCTACAATAATACATGATATGACGATTTTTGCATTTTTTTATTGGCCATACTGTAAATTTCTGCAGAAAATCCCCGAAAAAAAAAAACTGTTTTTCGGAGGAACTTCTCTAGGAAATCTTTGCAGAAATTATTAATTCAAATCCCAGATAAATTTTTAGAAGAAACCTCAAGATATATTCTCTGAAAAACTCTCCGGAGTAATTTCTGGAGAAAATCTTCGGAGTAATTTCTTAATGAATTTCTAGATGAAATCTCCAGAGATATTCCTGGACTAAATCACCGGAAATTGCTATTGGAAATCTCCTGGGAAGCTTATGGAGGAAATCCCCGGAGGAATTCCTGAAGGAAATCTACGGAGGTATTCCCGGTGGAAATCCTTTCTGGATTTTCTGGATTTCTGGAGGAATTCATAAGAGGAATTCCTGGAGGAAATTCCCAGACGAATTTCTGGACAAAATTCACGTTTAGTCGAAGACACTACATAAGCTTCATGAGTTATTTGGGATTTTGTAAAACACTGATTTGCACGGTTTTAAATTTTCTTATCAATGATGCGAAATCTACGATTTTTCGCAAATGAGAATGCTTTTTTCGCTTCCTCATGTGAACATCTTCTATCGCTCACACTAGTTTTCCCTGGAGCTACGATGGAGGATAACCAAAAATCACTCCACTCTGGGGATAATTTATTTTTCACTCCATCATATTTTCGCTCACCAACTGCTCCCGAGAATTATCACCATGTGGGATAAACAAAAACTAATGCTGGCGACGGGATTCGAACCTAGAACATTGCTAAAAATAACCGCGATGCGAGCACGCTATTTCTGAAGAAAATACATACCCGAATGGATTCCTGAAGCAAATCCCCGGATGAATTCTAAAAGAAATCCCCAAAGGAATTCTTTGAGGAATTCCTGGTGAAAATCTGGAAGAGCTCCTAGAGATCTCTTTAGGCGGACTTCCCCGGAGAAATAATCTGATAATTCCTCGAGGTGTCTCTGTATGAATTCCTGGAGGATTGTTTCCCCACCTTCTTAAATCACTTTTTTTTTAACTTCTCAGGCTTCCCCCAGAAAACACGCGAACAAACATGCGTCAAACCATATTTGGAACAGCTCAAATCTTGTTCCAATTCCGACCAAAAATGAACCAGGCAGTTAGCCTGTTCCAAAAACATAGATAAAACTGATCTAGTTCAGTTTTCTCTTATCCGATCACTGAAATCCGAAGGAGTCATAATGTAGTACAAATTATTCCAAAAGACTTTGTCGAAGACATCAAACCTCAGGATACATATCCAGAGTACTAGGTAGAGGTTTTGGCCGTCGAAAACAGCGATCTGCTTCAGTGTGCGGCACTATTCCTAACTGAAAATCCTCAAGGTCGCAACGATCACCTATGCAACTCGCCGTCAGGAAATTCTTAAATTGGGTAACCCAGTTAACCACAGCACTTTTGTAGACAATTAATTGACTGTTTAACGAGAAACTTGCGACGATCGACGCGCCACCATAATTCATATAACGGTGGATATTATTACTAACTTGGAGGTGATGGTTTCGCATTTTGGAGGTTAACATCACCTCTAAACACTAGCGTCTAAGGCCTAGATTCTCGGGAGTTTGAAACTGTGGAAATCATACATCACGACATAAAATTAACAACGCTTACAAGGATGAAAGCATTTTGGCGGAGGAACGTGGTATTGTTGAAAGGTGCAAGTATCACTACGATGAACACCTGAATGGTACCTTCCTTAGCCGAGTGGTTAAAGTCCGCGGCTACAAAGCAAAGCCATGCTGCAGGTGTCTGGGTTCAATTGCCAGTCGGTCCAGGATCTTTTCGTAATGGAAATTTCCATGACTTCTCTGAGCATAAAGTATCATCGTACCTGCCACACGATACACGAATACGAAAATGGCAACTTTGGCAAAGAAAGCTCTCAGTTAATAACTGTGGAAGTGCTCATAAGAACACTACGCTGAGAAGCAGGCTCTGTTCCAGTGGGGACGTCAATGCCAAGAAGAAGAAGAACCTGAATGGTGCAGAAGTGGAATACCAATGCAGCAGGATGAATGGTCTCATCGGTACGGCAGATTTTGGAGACGTGCTAGCTACCACGATAAGTTAAGGATGCTATCAAATATCTCAAGAGCAACAAAGCAGTTGGGAAAGATAGTATTGAAAAGTTGGAGTACGAAAAGATGGAGCAGCTGTATTCTGTTCTACAAGAGACTCAACGCATCCCGTAAAGGCTTTTTGTCGCGATTCGAAATATGCTGGGATAATGGTAGAGGTATCTTGATGGATGAACATGTAATTGAAAGATAGAAGCAGCAATATGATGAACACCTGTATGACGCACAGGCAGAATACCAAGGCAGCAGGAAGAATGGCTTCATTAATACGGCAAAGATAACGATAAACCAAATGTTTTACCGAAATATCGGCGAATGTTACCGAGATTCGGTAAACATTTGTCAAGATCTCGGCTAAAGTTTAATCGAGATTCGGCAAACGATTCCCGAGATCTCGCCTAATGGTATCTCGTCAATCCGTTTACCGAGGTCGATTTCAGAATTGAAGTGTGTGCAATTTGCATTCAGGGAAGTGACGCTTCATCAGCCAATTTCATTATGACCCTGCGTGCCACGTCATCAGGGAAACCACACCATTTTCCACACGTAATTCACGAGAACTGCGAGAAATTGAAACTGATATTAATTATCCGGAATGTCCCGTCAGCAATATTAAAAGCGTTAGCTATATGTAGTTATAGCCATCGACAAAACCAACAAAGTTCATCAGGCAGCAGCAGCAGCAGCAGGTGTCATCATCAGCCAATACACGCCACCTTAGGGCTGAAGTGCT
Source organism: Aedes aegypti (assembly GCF_002204515.2). NCBI lineage: Eukaryota > Metazoa > Arthropoda > Insecta > Diptera > Culicidae > Aedes > Aedes aegypti. The sequence goes on from NC_035107.1 coordinate 242,261,803, forward strand.
GATGTGGTTCCTCTCACCTGGCTCATATTCCACTCGCCTACCCTAACACATCACCCAATCCAATCATTCTTTCTCACGTGTTCATGTAGGTAGCGCTGCTGTCTCGGGAGGAAGGTGCAAAGCACTAATCAGTGATCGTTTCGTTACCTGTGCAGGTGCGGAGGGGGTGGGAACAGGACGCGATGCGATATAACATCATGTGCGGAATGTGTGATTTGCCACGAAGAGTCACGTTATTTTCCACACGGCCTGCTTTGCCAAGCTTGGCAGAATCGCTATTGCTAGCTGAATGGCTAGATGGCAGTCGTCGGCAGTTTTGCATCGAAGTAAGCGCAATGAGTATACGTGGGGGTGGGAAAAGACTGAGGTTGGAACGTTTCGAATGAGTGTGATATTCTGAAGAGAGAGAAAGAGAGTTCGACGGTGAGAGTCTCATCGCGGTTTTTCCTTTCGATTGTGATTCCAGGTTCATGTGTTGGAATGGAACATCACTGAATGAGAGTGTGAGAGCACTATGAATGCGCTTCCCGTTTATCACCCATCAGGTCGTTGATAGTCGCGCTGCCAGTTTGGTAGTGACCAGGCCCCTTTGTTTGATACAGTGACTCAAATTCAAATTTGTACAGGACACTGTTTTCACATCAAGTTGGTAAACAACTATCGAATGCTAAATATACACATATACAGCCATTCCATGACAAACCGATCTAGTGGGTCACCGAATTCCGTGAAAATTGGCTATTTTGTTCCTTATCCGAAATAAGGATACACGTGTTTTTGGATTTTTTGATTAGCCTTAACCATTTCCGAAATAGAGTGACCAGAAAAATCGCGACTATGCAAATTTTTTATTTAAAAAAATATCATAACTTTTGAACCGCTTGTCCGATTTTCAATTTTCTTGGACGAAATGAAAGCTAAAGGACGAAATAAAAGCTCAAAAACTAGATTTTTTTTTTATATTTTTTCATGTAATATTTTTTTTAGAGATTTTTTTTTCTGAAAAGTTGAAAATAAAAAAAAATGGAAATTGGTTTAGCTGTTCACAAAGTTATTATATGATCTTGGACGAAATGCAAGCTAAGGGGACGAAATAAAAGGTAAAAAACTAGAATTTTTTATATTTGTTCATGTAATTTTTTTTACTGAGTTATATATTTTTTTCTGAAAAGTTGGAAATAAAAAAATTGGAATCGTTTGGCTGTTCAAAAGTTATGAATTTTTTTATAAAAAAATCAAATGCGCTGAGACTTTCAGTGTGTGCCTATAAAAAATGAACTGCTTTTTATTTTCAGAAGTATATCTCAAAAAACTTAAAAACATACATGACAGTAGACGTAGAAATTTTCTGAACTTTCAAGAAACAATGAGAACATCAATATACGCTTTTGTCCCGAGGCCTTCAAAACACGAAAAAACGGGAATTTTATTTTATTTTTCATGTGAAAAATCATTTTTTTGTGAAATTATATGTTTTTTTTTTGAAAAGTCAAAAGCTTAAGCTTTCATTTCGTCTGAAAAAATTAAAAATCGGTCAAGCTGTGCAAAAGTTATGATTTAAAAAAATCAGAGGGGGTTGTGTACAAGACACGACCGCATGACGTTAACTACGCCAAGTGATTTTCTGCATTTGAATTTTAAGTCGATTGTCATAGTTGCAGCCAGTGGCGTAGCTAGAGTCTTTGGGGGCCCAGTGCGGAGCCAAATTTGGAGCCCCTCCGAAGGAGGTTTGCCAAATTAATTTTATTAACCGAACTCACACGTACTTTCAACATTTTTTCGAAAACGTTCCATATATACATTAATTAACTCATTAAGCGTGGTAGAGATGGAAGAATTATGAGTGACATCATGAAAATTCTCGAGCTCAGGTGAGATCGAACCCATGACTCTTGTATGCCAGACGAGTGCTTTACCAACTAAGCTACCGAGCCCCCTTAGCGATTCAATAACTCAGAAGGTTACAAAGTTTCAAATTCAAGCCCAATATTTGTAAAAAAAATCGTGATGATCTCTACCTGTGAAAAACCACCATACCAGGGCGTAACTAGAATTTCGTCCAGGAAACAGTTTTTATTGCTACGTTCTTGTGGAATTAAAAAATATTTGTGTGAAGCGATTGCCTCAAAAGATTCTATAGGTTTCTGTTTGAAGGGATCTTAGAAATATTCTTGGATAACTTCTGTATATTGCACGGTACTAGTTGAACTTCTATGAGACTCGTGAAAAATCTCAGATAATCTCAAGGGGTATATTTGAAATAGTAAAATAATTCGTAGAAGAATCCTTGAAGTAAATGGTTAAGAAATACTTGCGAAAAACCACGGGCTTGGCCAAAGGTACGCCAAGAAATCCCTTCAGTAATTTTCAGGGGAAAATGCTCAAAGGTCGCCTTAGTGGAATTCATGGTTGAAACCTTGATAAATTCCCTAGAATGATTCTTGTAGGCAGTCTTGAAGAATCCTTTAAAAAAGAAAAGAAAATAGACTATTCGGAATCTCTGTGGCAATTTGTATAAATCCCGTAATGAATTGACGTCCATATAGGAACGCCAGATAGATTATTACTAGCTTTATCATAGCGATTTTAAGCCCGAATCGATTCTTCAGAAATAAACAGAAAAATTCCTAATAGCATTGCTCAAAACGTTCTGGTAGAGTTTCTACATGAAAGCCTGGAAAAGTTCCCTAGATTTATGGCTAATCTTAATTCTGTAGAAATCCAGTTAGGATTTCTGCAAACATTCCTTGAAGAATTCTAAGCGAAATTCTCTGCAAGAATTCACTCGTTTTTTTAACGAAATCTCTCGTACGTTTAACAAAAAATAAATGTTAGTAAAATTCATGGCAAAATTTCATATAAATTACCAGGGATTTTTTTAAAGAAATAATCCTTATGAATTAATTTTAGGTCTCCCGACAAATAATTTTGATGATTTATGATTGGTGTTCAAGAATGATTCAAAAAATAATACCTGAAGAAATTTCGATTAACAAAAATTTCGTGGAGCAGATATTGTGGATTGTTCAGTGTTAAATACTTCCTAACACAAACACTCTGGAGAAATATCTGTAGTAATTTCTAAGGATTGATTTTGAGATAAGGCTGATGCATCTTCGCCACCACGTCCTTCAAAAAATCGAAAATTTTGAAGACGAGACCAAAAAAGACTCATTGCTCTGTTTAAAACTATCAGAAGTATTAACGTTTTTAATTTCAAATAAGCCCATGGAACAACGACCCCAAGGACAACCTTGAAATACAAAGAGCGTATTGTTCTGTCACATTTCAAGAAAAAAAAAATGAAATTCTAATTTGTTAATATTACCTTTTTTATGTATTTTAATTTGTTTGCAGCCCATTTTGTACCCTGAATATTTTTCCTCGCTTTGGGCCTCCTAAGTGGTCTCGACATAAAAGAAAAATTATTTCCATTTCCATTAGTCCAAATAGTTAAATAAAAATCAAAATCTTTGGCTTACACATTTTAAAAAAAATCATTATTTTGAAATCTAAAAAACTGTACACTTTAAGGCCTTGACTCATTTATCATATAAAGAAGGTATCTGTATCATTTCTGAAATAAAACAATGAAAATGGTTTCAGATCGTAGGAAAATGTGTGCAAGCTCAAAGCTCACCAATGCTCTAGATTTTTGGACGGCCTTCAAATTTTTTGTTTTCTATCTTTATTAACGAGATTTTTAGCCTCGGCTAGTTCATCTCGGGACCAACGGCTTTACTTCCTTCTGAAGGTAGATTTGTTTGGAAATAAGAATTCATGAAATATTTTTTTATAAATTCAAAGCCGTAATTAGAATCAATATTTTCAAATAGGTATTTGAGGGCTCCATCCCATTACCCCGAACGCCTATTACCCCGAACGCCACTACCCCGAACGCCACTACCCCGAACGTCACTACCCCGAATGGGTCACTACCCCGAAAGCCATTACCCCGAAATGGTCATTACCCCGAACGCCACTACCCGAATGAGCCATTACCCGAATAGTATCACAGATACAGTACAGTATCTTGTTTTGCGTGCAAAAATGCGTCTCTAATGAAGACTGGTAATTAATGGCACGTAAAATTCGTCGGTAAAATGTTCATTTTATATTATCCCTTCTTTACATGTTCAGCTATCTTTCGAAATATCTTGCATGTGCAACTATATTCTTCTCATTCTTTCTGAGACAGTGCCTGTTTATCAGCTCAGTGGGCACCTTCGCATTCAAGGGTTCATTAACAAATTTCATTTCGCCAACAATTGCCATTTTTAACACCTACCACCCCCTCATACTTTTTTTTTTGTATGGAAAATTTCTACATATTGTGAATGGGCTGTAACTTTTTGAGGACAACCACCCACAAACTTTTTTTGCTCCCTTCAGCGTTACGAAATTTGTGAATGGGCCTCAATAAAATAAGCCTTTTATTTGACTGAAAGGAATTCGAATCCACAACCTTCAATATGGTGTTGCTTAACAGATGCGTAATCACCGTATTTGGACTTGTTGGTGTTGTTCAATTTGTGGTTTTGAACAAATATTTTTCTTTCTATGAATATAGGTTGTCGTCATTGCATCACGTTGTTACAGTGATCACATCATAGCTGTAAACATTTCACCAGAAATTTGCCCTTCTTTCTTAAATATGCTGTTCTTTCAAGTTTTCGTTGGATAAGCTAGTCACTAATATATCCACATAGAACAGCTCTTTCAAGGAATATATCCTGAAATCATTCACTAAATGAATCTTGCTACAATTGGGTTGTTTAGTGAAGACAAAATCTCAAATTTTTGTAGATTGATCGAAAGAGCACATTTTTCTAAGTACAACACGATTTTAATTGCATTTCAATATCTTCATGATGAATATTATAAATGATTAAAAAAGATTTCAATTGTAAGACTCGATGACATTTCAATCTTACATAATGACAGCTCGTCCCGAAGTAAAATTTGCCAAAGGGGTGATTCAAAAGCGCATTTCCATACTAATTTCAAAACGTGTTTTAAAAATAGTTCCAGGTCACGGAAAATGGTGAAATTTTGGATCTAGTTCAATTTTGAACGCAGATTCAGATATGTAAAAAACTAGATACCCCTAAACAAGCCAATTTCTAATCACAAATTTCCCTTTCTTTTATCTTCTCGTATTAAACAGACAGGTCTCTTATGGATTCCGAGCAAGTTGGGTAACAAAATGATAACAAGTTGTGTTATCCGATAACAAGCATTTGAATAACATAGTTTGTTATCATTTGGTTGAATAAGCAGGCAACATAACAAACGTGATAACAAAGTTTATACTAAAAATATCATATAGATAACTCATTGTGTTATCATTTGAAACACATTGATAACAAGTTTTGTTATCCAGCGAATTTCCCTCATTGATAACTCATTATGTATCATTTAGTTATAAAGATCGAATTATGATAACAAACATTGACGTCATTCACCCGTCGGTTGCATCCTCGATCTGACAGCTTAAAAATTCGTTGAATAACAAGAGTATTCGTATTGATAACAAAAAATAACAAAATGAAATCATGCTGTACATCTTGTTATCACTATGTTATGCGGTTGTTATCGACTTTGCTCGGGTTTTGCCAACCACTTTTCTGCCATCATCATTTTTTCACTGTCTTGTAAGAAAAAAAAAATACTTTTTTGTGGTTATCTCATTGAAATTCAAATTAATGATTCCACAAACCAACGAAAGTTTTTACTGTAGCAACAATCAGAGGCCGCCGATTTTTTCTAACATGTACAAGTGTATTAACGTTTTCTTACTATAGCGGAACGGTCGTCTATTGTTATTTGTTGTTTATTAATTCTTTTTTCAGCAAGGGGAAAAGCCAAGATGGAAACATTTTCATATTCATTATTATGTTTCAATCCCAGGCGTAAAAACCCCAATTTAAAGAGTGTACAAAGTTTCTTAAAACTAGTTTACAATTATTGTTTTCCCCTAACTAATAGTGCAAATGTTAATCATAATAGACCTCAGACAGCCAGAAGACTGATTTGGAGGTCTTACTTCTCTATATGTGTGCCAAGAGAGTCATCAAATCATTAGTTTAGTTCCTTATAAATGTTATCCATAACAAATTTTTTCAAGTTCTTTTTTGAATAAGTATAACGAAATTATTTGTTTTAATTCATTGGCAAATTATTGAAGTTGACAATATGCTGATATATGGCATCCAAATCTAATGTAATTAGTTCTGGGGGTCACAAGGCTCATATTACCTATATTCCGTGTATTATGTTGGTGTAATTCATGCGATGATTAATATCGAAATTATGCTTAATTAATTACGTTTTACTTTGAAAATAAACAAAATGATTCAAAAAATCTTATTTGATTTAAGTTCATTATTCGATTATTTATGTATAAATCTGGCGTTCTGTGTTTGGATCTAAATATTGTTCCCAAAAAGATAGTCCGCATGAATTTATTCAATGTGGTTACAATTTTGTTCATGACGTAAAATAGGAGCATTTTGCCATATAATGTTCAATAACTTATTTGCGAGTGAACGTGAGCATAAAAGAGATTCTTCTTCTCTTTGACCGGAAGCATGTAACTACTATGCCTTAGGACTCCGAGAAATTTAACTAGCTTTCTATATACATGCTCAACGTGCATATTCCACTTCAGATTTTGTTGCAATAAAGCCCTAAATAGGATGTAGAGTCAACTCTTTCGACTTGTTCGTTTACCTAGCCATAAACTATAATTTATATTATTAAAACGATCAGTGCTTGAAAAATGATAAACTTAGTTTTTGTTGCATTTACTGTTAATCCATTGTCGTAAAACCACCTGTGAATTATGTCCAAATCATGTTGCATGTTCCGAATATAATGATTCAATATTATTAGCGTATAAACAATGGAAGCATCATCAGCATATAATTTGGAGTTTACCTTTGAGTGGCAACTTAAAAATATCGTTTATGAACACAATAAAGAGTAATGGTCCTAAAATTGATCCTTGAGGAACACCATACTTGACTATTTCTAAATGGCTAATCTGATCATCAATAGTTACGCATTGTTTTCTGCTTCTTAAGGTAAGTTTCAATTAAACGAAAAGCGTTTCCTCTTATACCATAGCTGTACATTTTTCTCATCAGTACATTATGTGGTACGCAAGTCAAAAAGCCTTAGAAACATCTATAAAAATGGTCGAACATATTCGCCGATTGTCAATATTATGTTGAATTAGATTAACTAAATTAACAGGCAGCACTTGTAGTAATTGGATTTTGGTTGAAACCGCGTATTGATTCTTATCAATTATATTGTTTCTAGTGAAAAAATTGGTTAATCTGCTATAAATGATCTTTTCCAGTGGTTTGGACAATGTGGGAAGTAATTGAAATAGGCCTGTAGTTTCCTAAGCAACTTTTTTGTCCATTTTTATAAATCGGCACAACTTTGGCTGTTTTTAAGGCAACATGGAAAAACACCGGTTTCCAACGATACATTTGCAAGGTCTGTTAAAATAGGTATAATCGTTGTAGCATTTCGTTTGATAGTTTGGCGGTATTTTATCAAACTCCAACAGCGCTAGTACAATTGAGTTCTTGAACGAAATTACTCATTTCATTATATGAAACTGGTAACATTATAATAGAATTTGGAATAGTATTATTCATAGTAAATTTTTTGTTTCATTATTGAATGCCAAAGATAAATTATCGTACAGTTTATTTGGTATACTAACAAAGTATTTGTTGAAAGCATTACATATATCAATTTTTTTTTTAAATGTTATATTATTAGATACGATATCTGTAATACTTTTCCTTCGATCACAACTATTACCTCCATAAATAATTTCATTTAATATGTTCCAAACCTTTCTGATATTGTTCCGATTTTCAGCAATCAAATTATGATAATACAATTTCTTTTTATGTTTGATTAGTTTAGTAACATAATTCTTCTGTCTTTTATAGTTACATTTAATAATATCATTTTCTGGCCACTGAATCGTTCTTCTGTAAAGTTGATCTCTCAACCGAATTTCTCTTAATACGTTTTCGTTGATCCATGGTGCCCTGTTATCAATTCTATTACTTGAACGGAGCTCATATGAGTTACAATTCATAGAGTTTGTAATTATTTCTGTTAAACTCTCGAAACTCTCCACACCCTCCAATGTTTGTTGTAAATCTATAGATATACGATCAAAATCCAACGAACACATCGACTTAAACCACGATTTACAGTAATATGATTACTAGATCCGAAGCTGATTAGTATGGATTTATGATCAGTAAAACTAACATCATCTAAGCTCATGGAGAACGTATGATTACACAAATCAGTTACAGCGTGATTCTAATATTGAAACTACATCGCCATGTCCATATGTAGTGTAATTTCTATGAATACGATTTAAACACGTAAAATCCATTCGATTCTAGCATTGATAGATACTGTTGGGAATTTGTACTGAGCAAATTAATGTTAAAGTCACCAACACAAAGCATTCTTCGATTCGATTCAAAAATAGAATCTAAATATTCAATACTTTCCCTGAAAGGAGCATGTGGTGGTCTGTATAATTACAGATACTTTTATGTTCGGTTCCTTCAATGACAGAATGATTGCACTACCTTCACAAAATTCTTCCAATCCTTATCGTTTCAATACTCTATAGACTTATGAATAAATATACAGGCTCCACCACCCGATCTGCTTGATCTAGGGACAGCAGACAGCATCGTAATTTGGTAGGTTAACATATAATTTAACTCATCACTACTCCATCTCATCTCCGATATACATACAACGTGAATAGTAACTTCAAATTGCAAAATATACAACAACAAATCGTCGATTTTGTTTCGGATTGAGTTAATATTTATATGCAGTAAGTTGATCTTAGTATTCGAGAAAGTATCATTAGCGTTAGGATAATGTATATTCAAATTGTCGATTAATTGCACATTTACTGATAAAATCATCATCATTGGTATCCGTAGAGTCCACCGTATTGGTTCAACAGAATAGTCGATACGAAACTAACACCATCCACAGCAACCACACCACCAGCAACAACAGCAACAGCGCACACTAGGAGATTTCAGCCTTCCTGGGAGACGAACGTAGTTTGTTGATGTCATCAATGGAATCAATGACGTTAGACTTCGGCAGCATCATCGCGTTTGCAGTAGATGTTACCTTTGGTACACCACACATACTTGTATCCATGGGAAGCTCTGAGAGTCTTCGCCTCTTTGAAAATCTGCCTCGTTTCCTCTGGTCCAAATTTTCGTTGATGTAGATGTTTGTGTGGTTACGCTTGTTGTTCGGTGATGATCTGGAGTTGTTGGAAGATAGCCGACCAGGCTGCACCGCATTGCCGAAGTCAATTTCATCAAGATAGATTGACTTCCCCTTACGAGCGCGCAGAATATCATTTCGGACCTTCGAGTTACTAAATTCAACAAGAATCATCCCATTTCTGGCACGCTGAGCCCTCTCGATATCGGTAGAGAACAGCTGAACCCCAACAGCAGCAGCAACTTTCGTAACGATGGTCGACTCGCCCATTGTGAGGTCCTTAGGTATACCGTTAATAACAATTTCGTGTTTTAGCCCAATTTGCTCAGCTAAACGTAGTCGTTTCTTCATTTCACCAAACTGAGTTGCTGAGAGCACGGATCTGGAGATCATGGCCACTCACGGTACTCAAGCAACCGGCAAAATCCTTTCTTCATTTCTTCATGGAGCGATTTTATGTCCTCATACTGAGCGGAGATAAACATTGAGAAGATTTCACATCTTCCATCGAACTTCTCATTTCATTTTGAGATTTCGACAATTCGCCCAATAGACGCAGCCAGTTTCTTCATTGCTTCATCACTTTTTTTCTGATTAAGACCATTTTCATCACATTTGCCATTGATTTTATCAACCGACACTTGCAGGCACTTCATTGTAGTTAGCAGTTCGTCAATCTTCTTATTGGTTGTGTGTGAAAATTCACATTGGCTCGAGCAATAGTAGCAATGGCTCTTTTTGAACTCTGTTGTATCGAGATTCAGAGATACCGGCACATTTCATATGCCAACGAATTGCTAACAGTAAACACATTTTCACTTGCTTTTCATCTGGCTTAATTTCGTTATGGCATGTTTGACATTCTTCCATGGCTAGTCTTTTGTTTCGGCCAGCAACGACACTCATTACCGAAAGAGATACCAAGTCTTGCAAGAACAGAACTTCAAAGTCAAATCTATAGCTTGTTTCACTAATTAGATCCGCTAAAAGCACTTTTAAACGAACCAGATATAAGAAGTTTTGCTAACTGTAGAGTTTTTTTGAATTTTGGAGCACTATTTTAAAGAAAAATACGAATTTAGTAGCGCGATGTATCGTAGCGTGACTTCGACTCTCAATAGCACTCACGAAGTCCGAAAGTTTGACTGGGTTGGTTTTTAGGCGGGTTCCATAGAACAACACTTGCAGCGACTATCTCAGGGTGTACTTCCATTACCATCGTTTACGAAACAAAATCTTTAAGAAGATTTTAATCTTAATGCCCGACACCTATAAAAATGAGTAAAGGAAGTGGCTACCGACGTCCAATAAGAGACTATACTACATCCTAATTTTGTACATATTATAGCTATCCTTCTCATAATAAATTCGCCCTTCTTTTTGAAATAGGCTGTTCTTCAGAGCATTGCAATGTGGCTGTGTGAATCTTCCCAAAATTAGAGGACAAAACTTAATGTGTAAAAATTATTTGCTGAACAACTAGCTGCTTTTTTATCTTCTAATATTTGAAAAATACATTTTTGAGTCAAACTCGTGAAATACTCAAAAGGAATTGTACAATTATCTCCCCACTCTCTAACTAGAATATGTCTCAAAATGTTATCCATTCGGGGTAATGGCGTTCGGGGTAGTGGCATTCGGGGTAGTGGCGTTCGGGGTAGTGTCATAGAATCGTATTTGAGCCTACTTAAGTATCTACAGGAAGTAAAGCTAAAAGCGGCCCTCATCGAATGCTCTTCTTCTTTTTCTTTTTCTGGTCAACCGACACCTTTTGGCATCGGTTGTAGTTTTACGCCAGCCTAGTTCTGGTACTAAGCCAAAACACGGACGCTCAGGCAGGCCTCCACACACACCTGAGACCCTACATATTGAACCCATTAACACATGGGTCGGGACCAACGGCTTTACTTCGCTTCCAAAGGAAGACGTGATCGGATAATTTATGCCTCAGCAGGCGTTGCAGAATTCGCTCTCATTTGAGAATGAAGCACGATCAAAGCAAGCAAAGAAAAACATCCCATCTGTTGCGGTCCACGATCGTCATTGTATCGCAAGGTGTAACAAGTCTGATAAATGGAAGCAGCGAGCGAGAGCTCCAACGAGAAAGCGATGATAAAATCCCTTTTTCTCGCTTGTTTACCGTTGGGGATAGGTGTTTTTCTTTACTGGCACGATAAACAATCCACGAACTTCCAATAACAACAGTGTCCCCCAGGCTTGGAGCATGTTTAGAGGGGTTTTATCATGCACTACTATCCCTCCAATCTGATCAAACTTGTAGCAGTATACGATAAACAGTCTCCCATAATGTGCAGCATGTTATGATAGTTACAGAGAGTGATACGTGAGAGATTCTCTCAATTTTCTCAGGATTCAATCCCTGAAACATTCCCGACGGCGTCGACGGGAATTTATACCCGATCAACTGGGGTGAGAGGCAATCATGCTTACCACTACACCACCGACGCCGCTTATCCAAGTCTCAGTTTTCTCATGAGTGCATTCGATTGAACAACATCAAGGAAAATAACATACAAAACAAATATTTGTGTAGACACCTAAACTGTGGGGGCTCAAAGCCATGGTCCCTCGGGCCCCTCGACCCACTTTTAACTTAGCTCTAAAGTATTAAAAATAAGGGATAATCTAGGGGCCCCTGTACATCGCTGATCCTAGTCGTGGGCTTCGTGGCCCTGCGGTTAGTGTTACCAAGCATTTAGCCGCATCGTGTCAAGGGGTGTGGGTTCGATTCCCGCTTCAGACCGGATAACTTTTCGTCAGGAAGGTTTTTCGACTGTGCCACTGGGCGTTGCATGCTAGTCCGTTGTTTAGTGTGGTGCTTCCTTCAAAGGGCAAATCGCCCACTGGAAGCATTGACGTGTCGGTGTCTTTTTGAAAAAAAATAGTCTCTTAGCTTAGCTTAGCTTAGCTTAGACTGACTACACATATCAATGGTTGCTATTCCGTGATTGACCGAAGTCAGTCAAAATGCACAAAGAATCAACTAGAAGATCGGCTGGGATTGGCCATAATCTTCTTCAGTGTGCATAATTCAGTGCCTCTATTAATACATGGTCAATAACAGCGCCGGCCACGTTCTTGCAGTCAGGTGGATTGGGAGAAGGAATATTAGTGTGTAGCCTTTGCTATTTGGAGACCGTGTTTGCCTCTGCATCTCCACAAAGGTTACTGGGAGGGATGTTTGTTAATGGGGAGGATCGTTGGGTCACAGGATTCACTTTGATAAGCGATTAGACCATGATAAATAATTATTGGTGAGATATAAACATGCTTATATGTAAATATAATATTTTCATTTGATATGAACACAATCTATGTAGAGAAAAAATATGCCGACACTTGACGTGACGAACCTTTCAAAGTTTGTTGGTTAAAGTGAACCTTTCGCAAGTCTATACTCGTAGTGTCGAACCATTCAAAGTTTTTTTTTTAATTACAAAAATAAAGGTAAAAGGAAAAAAGTGTTTTGAAAAAAAAAAATCTAGACATAAATAATTCATGAATTAGAGTTTATGTCGACACTCACAGTGACGAACCATTCATAGTTTGTTGAAAAATCATATTTACGTCCTACCGTTGTATCGATTAAATGTGCAGTCATACATATTTTATAGATTAGAAATAGTAGCATGAAACGAGCTCACCAATTGATCCGTCATCCTTGACTGAGCAGCAACAATTCACATTCAGCTTAACTCGTTTGCTCGGCTATATAAAAGCACTCAGAGAAAATAGGCGCGCGACCCGAGAGCAAGCGTCAAGGTTGAAGGATCAAACACAACGAAAGGATCACACCACTTTTTCACTTTCACTCGACCGACGCGCGACATGTTTGATCCTGCCCTCATCGCCGGCCCCCGCAGGAGCAAGCGTCAAGGTCGAAGGATCAAACACAACTCTGTACATCGCTGATCCTAGTCTCCTCCAAAAATTATGCTTGTCATGTTCATTATCTTTTTGGGATCTTACAAATTGTCAGATTCCAACAAGCTATGTCGAACTTTTAATGTTATGAGAAATCCGCCATGCGATTTCGGGGCCCCCAGGAGCTCGGGGCCCGGTGCGGACCGCACCTACCGCACCCCCTAGCTACGCTACTGGTTGCAGCCTTCCTTTAGTTAAACTACACTGAAAAAAATCCACACGCTTGATCCGTGTGTTTAAAATTATGGATCGATTCATGAACGTCTATGTCGATTTGTTGTGATTTTCTTACAAACCTCGTGTGTATAACACATTCAATTCTTCAGTTTTGCTTCATGGACTGATTCATCAATCGACAACATGAATTCCATAGTTTTCCACATAAGTTCCTAAAGCTTTCCATTTCAAATTCGTATGCGTCAACCTATGGGTGCTATGGATCATCACCCAACACGGATTCAGTGTGTTTAACTTATGATTATCTTGTGTCATGATCATCATGTTCAAGTTGGTCGATTTGAAATCGATGAGCTTGCTGTCGATTTCCGTGTTACATATTTCTAAATTATTAATGATCAACCCATAGCGAACTAAAACTGCGGATGGACCTCGTGTCGAACGACAGTCATCATCATGTTCCAAGAGAAGAGGCAAATTCTGAAGCTGAAAGTGTTAGAGGAAAATTTGTGGATTCGTTTTTCTTTCTATTAGTGAAGATGTCCGAGTGAATATGAGGAGTTCATTCTAATTTTCTATAATAAAATGCATTACTTCCAGCGTTGGATATAATGTATGGTGTTAGAGAAAAATCGGATTCCACTAACAGATTTTCCTAGCTTTCAGCTTCGAATAAAATGAATATGCTAATCCCGGGCTTCCAAATTATGGATTTGTGGCGCCCCGCTTGTTGCTGACTCACTTGTTTGAAAAAAAAAAAACATTCCAAGTGAGCTTGCGACAAGCAGAGGAGCCTCGAATCCATATTTTGGGAAGCAAGATTTCTTCTATCAAATTTCTTCTTTCAGTCTCATGACATTCATGTTCATCACACATGACTATCTAAAGCCACTACATTTCGAATTCAATAAGCAAATCAGTTGGTTTTCATGATTTAATATTTAGACATTCATGTTTGTGTCTCATGACAACCTAATGTTGATACAACATGTTATTATACCGTAAAGGCAATGACGAAATCCACATGGCTACCACACTCAAGTCATGTGGTTTTCCTCATTGCGCAATCTATAAGTAAAACACACGACCTTGGTGTGTAGATTTTTCTCAGTGTAAGGGACTGTCTCAATTGCGATATTAAAATTAGTCCGAACTTAAATTTGACAGTTCGTAAATTATTTTTCCTCCAATTAATCAATGAACTGTCAAATTTGATTTTTGGCTGGTCCCAATTCGAAAACGTTGTCGATTCAGGAAATTTTAACCCCAGTGCAAGCAAGTTAACACAACATACCATCAAAAATGTTATTTGAGGATTAATTTCTAATTCTTGCATTTACTAGTTTTTATTTTCTGCTCTAAAAGTTTGTAGCTGCTGTTCCTCTACTGTTGGATTATAGTTATTACTGATTTACATGATGCGTAATGGGCAAATATGCCATGAATGTCACGTCAGCATAAAACAAAATCTGCACGTATTCGATCCGTACTGATATTCCATAGTGCCATTAATGTGAAACCAAAGAAGAGACCACGAATTGAGGTTTTCTACATTTTATGCTGCAATATTGCGTAGTCATCGTGAGCGCAAAATTCTTGAGAGGACAAATATTATCTCCTCTCCGAACACATCAACGATTCTAGTTATTGCTTTTGTAGGTGTTTATGTCCTATTGGTATAAGATACTGCACTATTCGTTTCTCATGAAACACTTTTTGGACAGAAATTTGAATCCATGATCATAACTGCACATTTCCACGAAGATTCATAAATTTTAGGATAGGGCAAGAAATGCATGGTATTGAAAGCCCAACACTTGGGACCCCCATAAATCACTTTTTCTTTCTGTGTTTATCCTGGAGCAAAATATCAGCATTTTAGATTTGTATCCCTAAGAATGAAGATAAACTTGAGGTTTACACAACAAATTTAAAGAGATATTAATCATTTGTAATCACAAGGCGAAATTGTCACATCTCAATTTAAATTCTAAGTTTTCAAAAAATATATATTTTTATCGTTGCTCAAAAATCTGTATAAATCTGTACAATTTTGGAAGAATTCTGTTTACAGAATCTGTATAGCAGTATTAAAAAAAAATGATCTGTATGTATAGATTCTTGATCACAAAATATACGAAAAATTCTGTAAAATAAAGAAAAATCTGTATTTGTAGCAACCCTGCTGAGGTCTAGCTGTTCTAGCGAACAACTAGCCTTGCAGTTCAGGTAGTAGTTAGACAGCAACTTAATGTTGAGTTAAGTGACTAAAATGATCAAAATAGAGACTAATAAGTGACTTCAGAACTACAAGTATTTATCCAAAAAAATGCCTAGAAACAAAAGTGGATGTTAAAATTGAAGCTAACAGTAAACAGTTGCTATAGTAATTTGAAAGATGTCTATTCAACAGGAATAAAAGTTGAGAGTCACAATTGTTTTTTAATTAATCAGATCACCTTTTTTGGCGAATTTTTTCGTTTCTGACAAATTCTTCGGCAAAAGTTTATAGGTGATTTTCAAAATAATGTAGAGTTGCAAAACGAATTACTTAGGGCATTCTTGAAATATATTCATGGAGGTGTTGGAGGGTAAATATTGCAATGGTGATTGTGGACGGATTTCTTTCAAATGTTTGTGGATACTTTTATCTTCTAAATGGCAGAATTTATTGCAAATAAAAACGGAATCTATTGTAAAACTTGTAAGCGAAATTCCGGTGATATTAAACCAATTCAACAATTCAATCAAAACTCGTGAGAAAGAGAGAATTGTAGCTTAGTCAGCGAATATCTTAAATAATCAATGTAATTTAAGCATACATCCCGGAAAAGTTTATGAAAGTTATTTTAATATTGTTTGGTTTGAGGGTTTGCCTTATACATTCCAAGTTGTTTTCAAAAGTTTTGTTCAAAAAGGCTGGTTGGAGATTTCTTTTGATTTACAACGGAATGTAATTCTATAAACTTCTCTAGCTGTAAATTCTGAACATCAATCAAAAATTCGTCCTGGTTCTCGTTAAAGAAAATCTCGGCCAGAACGAATCAGCTAAGAATGGTTTCCTAAAATTGGTCCGGATTATCTCCAAAATTTCCTCAAATAGCCCAACTAAACATTCAAACTTTTCGTAAGAAATCTCTGAGGAATATTCCTACCTGAAACTTTCCAGGAAAAGGCCAGAGATCCCCTACCTTTCCATTATTCAAATTTAGTTTGATGTTTTTTAAAACTGTGAAACATTATTGTTTTGCTGTTCTAGTTGAGGAACTAGACCAGCTTATACTTTCTTTATCATTGATTCATGAAAATAGTGCCCATTTTTCTGGAACAAGACTTTATCGTTGCAAATAGTGACTTTTTGGTTACCAGGTTGAAAAATAGTGACCAAGTCACTGAAAAAAGTGATTTCGCTACCAGCACTGCAACTGTAATTTTGGACAACACATTTCTGTGTGACTATCCGGATTGAAATGAACCTACCCCACCATACACGGGAGTTTATAGTTCCTTGGAACCGATCTGTGATGTACGAAAAGGAGCCTTTTTCTACTGCAGTGACAGCAATCGGTAGACCACTGGATACCAGAGCGTTCCATTGGCATACATGCACTGTTTAGCCAGCCCACCCGGGGGAAAAACTTACCCATTCACTGAGCACTTGATGTGCCGTCCGGAAGCCGCTGGACGATCATGCAGATGTCCATATAGGTAATCCACCGAAGCAGGACCAAAAATTAAAACGACATCCAAACAGCTAACACGAACTAGCGAAATAATTCTCGATCTGTCAAAAATAAGTCTCCTCTGGAGAAGACTTATTTTTGACAGATCGAAATCAGAGGGGAAATAATTTCCGAACTGTCAAATTTAAGTTCGGAACTCGTTTTAATAGCCCAATTGAGACAGACTCTAAATATCGTAACGGTCGCAACATTATAGATTTTCAATTGACACCCAGTAGATTGCCGTAAGACGTAGTTAACGTCAAAATTTAAAATCTTTCATTACGTGGGGAAAGAAGGGGAATCAAAGCTGGCAAATTTCGCGTTACGTGATATTTGAATCATTAACAATAGAAAATATATTGCATCCCAATGGCACAGCCAGCAGCGTCCTCGGAAACATCCTCAAATTGCCGTATTGTCAATTATTCGTAATAAATAAATTATTGTATGATGCTATGAGATGAATTAAGAGATTATAGCAAGTATGCGGTAAACACATTAGGGAATATTACACAATTAATTCTTTAAAACACATTTGTTGGCTCTGAAAGGGCCGATTGAATTGTTGAATTTGCGTAACACGGACACACTTTGACGGCGCACTGGTTGCAATCCTCCTCGCCCGATGAGATTTGCGGTGCGGATGGCGATGTGCGCTTCAACAAGCGGCTTTGGTCGATTTTCTTCAGCCATCTCGTACAAACTTGCCGCCGCTTGGTGATTAACAGCTTGCCTCTGGTAGCGAGGAGCTGACGGCGCACTGGTAGAAATCCTCCTCGCCCGATGAGGTTTGCGGTGGCGATGACGATGGGCGCTTCAACAAGCGGCTTCAGTCGCGGCGGCGTGTTGTTGTTCCATTCGCGTTCCATTGAAAACTGAGCTGAGGATGCGAAAGGCACTCGAGACTTGCTCGACGACCATGTTCACAGTCTGACGGCAAAAAGAAGAATGAACGAAGAAGCAGGAATCGGTCTGCTTTTATAGTGCGAAGCGTAACGCAAAAGAAGCGTGGAAAACTGCTTGCACGTGATTGGTTGCGTAAGAAAGGGGTCGACATTTTCCCAATTTTCAATAGTTCATTGTCAATAATCAATAGTTTTCTCCATTCGAGGAAATTGTTGTATACATTTCCGACCGATTGGTGGGAAAATATTGAAAATCTATCGATAAATGACTGAGTTATTAGCGTTGAAAATCTAACATAATTTCGTGACGGTCGCAAAATTTTAGATTTTCAATTGACACCCAGTATATTGCCGTAAGACGTAGTCAACGTCAAAAGTTACCATTTTTGCATAGTAGTACAATTTTAAGTGTTATATGTTTGAATATTGATAGGTCTACTATTGGGTCGGTCTACGAATGCGGAATTGGGACAATTTTAAACACAAATTCAGTACTTTTACATTATTTCAATGATGAAAGCCTAATGGAAGCATTTCATCATCCTTGATAATGTATTATAAATTTGATATAATTCTAGGGCGGGTAATCTCATAAATATAGTTAATTATAATAATAATTTTATACATCATTTCATACTTAGCTTTTAACCAATTTGATGTGAAAATAATGCCCTGTACGCATATGAATATGAATCACTGTACACTGTTCTGCTACCTATGCTACAGTATCATGTTTTGAAAACATGACTCGGGTAAATGGAAGACATAAAGCATCACGTGATTACAGGTCAGCCGGGGGCGCTTGTTGCATCGTGCTCTCCGTTCCCGGACCGTGGCAGCGCTGCTGATGGATGGATCTGATGACTGAACACCGTCACGTATATTAGTCGTCTGACCGGCTGGATTCTCGTTGATTGGTCGTGTCCATGGGACTGGTTTGCTTTCAAAATTTGTTTTTTTTGTTCTGGCAATTTCAATTAACAGGTATAGTTGGATATTTCCAGAATATTTATAAATAGACTTGAGTTTGAATTTAGTAGTACGTATTACATATCGCCCAGAAGTATAACAAATTCAACGGAATTTGAAATCTATTTTCGCAATGACACTACAAAAATCGCAGGTTTTATACGGGGAATATTAAGGAAATGTTTGGTGGGGTTTTCTGCAGATTGTTAATAAGTTCTTCCGTAGAACTTGTGTGATCTTCTGCCAGATTTCATGGATCTTCAAAAGTTATTGCCAGGGTAACTCAAAAATACTGCCATTTCATGGTATTGAAATGAACATTTGCTTAATGTGCCCATTATGCCCCCAATCCCCCTACTCAGAAGTGAGTTCTTCCACTGAATTCAGTAGGTTCGGGCACTTGAAAGAAAAGTTATAGCCGTTGCGTAGGAAATTTCTTGCCCGAAATGCTCAAGAACATCAGTTTTCTTTGATCGCAGTACGCAGTTGAAAAGGAATGTCATTTCAAATGGAATACCTTGTAGAACATTTCTTGAACCTTCTTCTTTTCTTATCAGGACAGCATACTTAGCTTAAGGTGAAGATGCCTCGAAGCCAAACCTCAAATTTTCAAGAGCACAAATCTAGATAACCAGACAGCGATTTGAGCTGAAAACTTAATCGATTGGCCACACGCTGGTGGGGACCTGGGAGGAAGAAACCAATACAAAATTTCTGTACGTCATAGTGAGCCGGGATTCCGCTGTCACGAACTGTCACTGTGAGCCCAGATCTCAAACATTGGACTAACATGGAAAAAGCGCGTAACTGATTAAAACACATTTTTGCATTTCATCAAAAGTGACAAAAATTGAATGAAAATCAATTCATGCACACAATGCAAGTGATGTC
This sequence comes from Aedes aegypti, assembly GCF_002204515.2. Taxonomy (NCBI): domain Eukaryota; kingdom Metazoa; phylum Arthropoda; class Insecta; order Diptera; family Culicidae; genus Aedes; species Aedes aegypti. The sequence continues at coordinate 242,281,724 of NC_035107.1, forward strand.
ATGTGAGCAACTTTCAATCTGATTGAATATAAAGCATTAAAAAATGCATCGTTTTACTTTTTTCCATTAAAAATGAATATTTAGTGCATAGAAAACTGTGGCCCTTTTTCCATGTTTGTCAGGAAAGATCGAAAGTACACAACAAAAGAAAACTATCGATTTTCCCCAAGCCTGCCTTGATTATTGTTGGTAAGCTGGAGTTATCTTGCAGTTCAAACAAACGTTGTTCTATATTTCGTGTGTAGTATCTGTGCCTCCCTCCCAGGTGGGGACCAATCGATTCAGTTTTCAGCTTGAACGACTATTTAGTTCTCTAGATTTGTGCTTTTGAAAATTTGAAGATTGGCTTCGATGCATCTTCACCTTAAGGTGCAAGAAAAAATGACTCAATAGTCAGAACTGAAAAAGCAGTTTTCTCCTTTTAAAACAATTAATTGATGAAAATAAGAACACACAGCCTTATAATTTGGTAAATAAAAGAGCTGTGTGTTTTTATTTTCTTCGATTTGTCTATTTAAAAACAGAAAACTGCTTTTTCAGTTTTGACTTTTGCACCATTTTTACTTGGGCCTCAAGGCTGGTTTGGTATTGACAAGAAAAAGAATCGCCTACTTCGATGCGTGGAAAACACAGCGTAACAAAAATGACATTTTTGCGTGTCTCAAGAATGAAATTGTGTGTCTCTAGTAGATTTGGGGTTACTGAATCTGATACCGTTCTCAGAAATGTTCCAGAACGTCACAATTTTTAGCTATAGGTCGTCAAAGATGCATAAAACACTGGTTTTATTGATATTAACATTAAATTTAAAGTATAATAAATCAAACTTTTTTGATAACTAATCCCCTAAGCATGCAAAGCAGGACTTTAACTTTCATTTGAGATATAATTTTGTTGAAATTAAACGATTACATTTGGATTACATCGATTTTTTCACCATGCTTGCAGCCTCCATACAAGATTCTTCATTTCTCTTGTATGGTAAAATGCAATACTTTCGAAACCATAAAAAATAACTTTTGAGCTACAAAAGTATTATGAACTTTGTTGATAATACTTGTTATACACATGAAGTTCGAATTCAGTGACAAATTAAGCGAATAAATTGTCATACAAGCTGGCAAACTTGCATGCAAGTTGGCTGGAATAGTAATTTTTTGCATTTTCAACAGTCAATATCTCAAAAACTAGATGTGCTATAATATTTTCGAAAACGGCAATGGATTCAGCAAATCTTAATTTAGTAAATAGCAGTATTTTGATGCTTGAGACAAAACCGTGTTTCGCAGTGAAATTTGTTATTTTTTATCACATTTTTCTGATCGCAGTACATTGTTGAGAAGAGATGTCATTTCAAAGGGTGCTCTCTGTAGAAAACTTCTTGACCCCTTCAGTCAAGGAAAATTTTACTTTTCTGGAGCAAAATAGCATATCATATATATAAAATCCCAGAGTTGTCTGTCTGTCAATAACGCTTTGGAATGTTTCATCGAAATTTTTCGTAGAGCACTACATTAGTAATTTAAGAGCACTACAACGGTCAATTTTAATATTAGAACATAACATTTGCAAATTGTGGAGCACTACAATAGCTCTTTGACAGAATATTCTGGAGTTTTCTGGAGCATTGTTCATTCCAATTCGTAGAATTTTCTCGAACCCTTTGTCGTCTGTTTAGGAATCAACTTCAAGCAAATTGTAATTCGGTCGAACTTGAATCGGGTTGGAGTTGAAAATGTGAAACGGGTTCCTCCAGTTCCAACTCAGGTTCAAAAATGAGTTCGACATATGTAAAAGCAAGTTAAACTTCAATGAGATCAATGTTCGCCAAATATTCCAGTTTTATTATTTTACAGTGAAACCTCCATGAGTCGATGTCCAATGACTCGATACCGACTCATGGATGGTTACTTAGAGCACAATTTTATGCTTACTATGATTATCCCTTAAAAACCAGCTTTCCAAATCATTCCTGTTCCATGACTTAATATTCCCCTGAGTCGATGGTCTTTTCACCACAACTGGGGTTTTAAAAAATGACAATGGAATCGGGATAACATACGGGAGAATAAGCTAGAATTTTTGGTAAGATTCTACTCTCTAATTCATAGCATCTTCTAGAACTTTTGAAATATTTCACAACATAAAGAACACTACAACAGCATATGCGGTAATATTTTTTAAGCTCAGAACCAGTCTTGGGAACTGTGACCACAATTCACCACAGTTCATCGATTCTGCCATTCCACCAAAACACAAAGCAGCAGCAGCATCAATACCATCAGGCATTGCGCTGCCAACGGTTCACACACTGCTTGACTGTTTTTGTCTCTCCACTATGACCATTTTCGGGCAGCCATTCCAAGCTGAATGATTGAAAAAAGTGTTAAATCATTCAATCGCTAATATTTTGCTTGTGTTTTCAACTAATTGAAATCTATTAGCTCTAACAGAAAGACCACAATCATTCCGTTACGATACATATAAACAAGTTCAATTTCATACTGCCTTTATCGAGCAAAAATGCAAAACCCCGAAAACCGCAAAAATCGTGTCACCACTGTGCTCGAGTCATTTCGCATTCGGGGTTGAAAAACGTTAGGAAGAAGAAGATTACATTTTTGAAGAGCCGTGACATTTTTTTGTTTTGAACCGTCATGGTTTGCTTTGGATTTTGATGGTCGTGTAGAAAGATGTAAATGTAGAGGCGGTAAATGTTTGCTCCAGTACTTTTCTCATCCCTGCTCAGAACACCGCAACAGTATTGAGGCCACGTGCTCGATTGAGTATGACAGGAGCATACATTTAGGCGATTTTGCGGTCAAGCGATTTGAAAATTTATACATAGCTAGTTTTTCGCTTTGAAATTTTGTTGGAACGAGGCTAGCCACGTCGGGTACGCTAGTATGCTTATAGTATACTTAGCTTTAAGGTTGATTTGCTGCTGAAAAGAAAAATAATCAGAACTAATTTTTTAATGTCATACCAAAAGAAGCTCTCTGTGGAAAGTTACCTCAAACATTCGTTCAAGAATTTTGTTTATTTGTGTAACGGCACACTTAGCTTTAGTAAAAATAGCATTTTCTTTGCATGTAGTTATGTCATCCAAACTTTCGAAAGAATGAAAAAATCACGTGAAACCAATAAGATTAATCTTTTATTGCGTTGGTTAAATGAGAATAAATTAACTGTGCTGATTAATTTACATATTCAAACAAAGCATGGCATACTATGCTGCCATCCAAAAAATGACACTCTCGTGCATCGCAATGCTGACAACAAGCTTATACCCGCTTCGCACAAACGCATGCCCCGTGGAAATTCCTTCACGCTGCACACGCGATGGCCTGGCCATTATCAGCTTCGGTGTCTGCCGGCGCGATACGGACGACATACGGGGCATGTTGGCCAGTGTTTTTCCATTCCTAACTCACAGACACACAGTCAAAGAACCACCTACGCACCGGTTTGACCCGACGACGACCAGAACGAAACCTGCATCCATCATGTTATCAATGAACGACGAACGCGAGTTGAGTGGAGTAGCCTTCCATGCATGGATGCATTTCTCTCTTTCTCTCGGCGGTGCACTCGAGCGAAGCGCAGCAGGCGGCGACGGAGAGTGCATAGCCTTCTTGGATAGTGCTCTCTCTCTGTGCTCGCACTTCCTTGTATTTTCTCTCTCTCGCGATGTGTTGAATTGATGGTGTCTGGGTGGGTGTTTCTCTTCGGAGAAGCGCCATTCATGCTTCGGCGTTGGGAGCGCGCCACCCAAACAAGAGGAGCGAACCCCAACACCCAATCAGAAGGTAGCGCGCTGGTGTTGGTGACGGTATTTTAGCAATGACACTCGCGGGAGCCAATTTCTCTCGGTCAGTCAGTCAGAGTCAATCAAACGTTGCAGACACAACCCATAAGCTGAGGAGCTTCCTCTGATAGCTACTACCCAAACTTCACTGTACTCCGGTATTCTTGTCTGAGTCAATATCCGCCTGCTTCAGGAATCGATTACGGTTTCGTTTGTCGCACGACGAAGAGAATCGGCACAGCCAACTTGGATTGGTGATTAGTGATATCAGCTGAGATTTTGTGGATCGTCAGCATCTTTAGCAGCCCTTAATCAGTGCCAAGGAGCAACGAAACGGTTTCGTGAGTTTGTGATTCAGTGCTACCCCACAGTCAGCCGTGGGGGTTTATTTTTAGCCGAAAGAGCCGTGGCAAGTTGATTTCGCTTTTTCGGCATATTCGCTATTAATTCGCTAAAATTAGCGAATTACTCGATACTGTGAGAGCCTGGTCGGGTCGGGTGTGTGAGAGTGATTTCGACGTTGTTGTTGGCTTGAAGCAAATCGATACCAGATACCATCATCACCTATCCGTCCAATATACGGAGCCAAGAAGAGGTGCCAAGAAGAGATATACTGACCGCAACGTGTGAACAAGTGAGCACTACGGGAGCGTCTACGCCTGAATGACGCGTGAGTGACAACAGCAACAAAGTGTGCGGCTTGAAACTTCTGCAATCAATCGCCAGGCGACCGCCAGATCGTCGGTGAGTGCCGCCAACTGTGTCTCAGTGCTTTTTGTCCGGAAAACGTGATTTAGCCGTACGGCGGAATTCCACATGTATAAATTCTTCGTGAATTCGAGCGTGAAATACATAATAAAGTAGAGAGAAGGAAGAAGCGACTACAAGATCAAGTTCAAAGTGTTCGGGCCAAGTTACAAGTGTGAGCTTGATAGTCTAGTGTGTAGAGAAGAAGAATCAGAAAAATAGGTAAAAATAAACGCATACTGGGTACAGTGAGGGTCGATTCTACCACCGAATCCAACTATCATCCAACCGGTGCTTGTTTTTCGCTCGGAACGACCGAAATAACTAATTTCATGTGTAAATTCGCAAGCAAGAAGAACTCAATCCTAACCGACAATAAGAAACGCGTTCGACTATTCTTCCGCAAGCCACGTTACACGCACTACTGCTCCGTTTGGTACATCATAGAATCGGCAGCGGCTGCAGCGGAGGAAGAAACGGCCAACGGCGCGGATCGAAGGGCACGGATCAACTGAAGTTCTCCATTCTCCACGGAGAACTTAAACTCCAAGACTCTCAAAACCCCCCAAACAAAAGTATTCCAAACCTCCAAAACTTCTACGTATACTCCATTCCGCAAAGCTGCGAAGTTCTGCCGAATCCGACGCCACAGTCCAGTGAGTGTTTTGTGTTTGTGTGGAAGTCCCAGGACCGGTTCGCGTTCCGTCCGGGTGAAGAGCTTTTACATAACCCACCAAGTCACGCAGAGCAGTCGTAGTTGGCGTTGCGCCGCGGCAAGTGAGTGGATAACTTTTGCCAATCGTAGCAAGCTCCGTAGTTCGAGTCACATGTGTGGCAATGTGCCTGGTCGTCTGCGTTGAAGAAGAATAGCCTACTGTGTCGAACTGAAGAAAAATACCTGCGCGGCGGCAGTTTGTCGAGTGCGAAATTCGAGAACATCTCGTTCGGGGGTTCAATCGAGCGTGTCAGTAAATTTGCGGCGAGCAAAACAACAAGGACCTCAACCAGTGATTCGCCGACGGAAGTGTGTTTGAAGCGGCAAACAGCACCACCATGGAAGGCTATTGGGAGGCAGCCAACGGTCACGCACCGCATCCCGTCAAATATGAAAGGTGAGTCTTGACGTTTTATTCAAATTCACTGAATATTTATCGGTGTTGTGGTTCTTAATTAGTGATTCAACAAGCAGTTCAAATCTGCAGGGTTGATACCAGGTCTCTTTTTGGAGACTTAATCACTCGCTATTTCAATGATAATCGCTAGTTTTTTGGAAATCCGCTATTTCTAAAGGTCTTTGAAATCTCTGTATGAATCAAAGAAAAGTCGATTCTAAACGAGACCCCAAAATGTATGCTTTCACTTATCCACTATTCATGTCCCTGGCGGATAAATTGTTTTTGTTATGTTCTGATCCATAATATTGGTCCGTTTGATGCAAAATAATGATCATCCTCTCTCACTGACAGGCATTGCCGAATCCTTACTCTTTTGATTATAAACCACGATCAAAGCAAGCGAAGAACACCATACAATACACATACAGATGAGACGGATTTCTTCGCTTGCATGATCGGCAATATTTCGCAAGTTGTAACAAGCCAATGTGATCACATTGGTAACGAGCATGATAAATAACAGCAGAGAAAGAGACAAAGAGCATATTTACCATTAAAGGTAGGTGTTTTATTGACATGATCAACAAGGTTTAGAGATTGATAATGTGTTTTATCATGCACTGTTATCTTCGGCGCTGTAGCAGAAGATGATAAACATTCTCTCATGATGTGTTGCGGATCATGTTTGTTACAGAGAGCCACAATTGTAGGAAATTCAATTGAAATCGACCCCTTTTGGTAAATGATCGGGGATCACATTTGCTTCTTAAAAATTAACCTTAATTGAATCCTTATTATGTGGCAACTGTACTTCTTGAATTGCTCTACCTCTTGAAACTCCCTAAAAACATCTGGGATTCTTCCAAGAAGTTTGTGAAGATTCTACACATAACTGATAAACTGATGCGCCTTGAACTTTGGCATATAGAGTTTTAGTATTTAAATCTGATTTTCATACAAAACCTTCAACTTTGGCAATTTTCATCGATATCTAACTTGAGCATATTTGTAGTTCTCTGTCTTGTAAGGGACTTTCACTACTATTATTCTGAAAACAATTGTAGTTCATGTACTACTACAAGTAGTCTTTCCAGCGATTCATGCAGCGTTTGCTCAAGAACATCCCAAGTAACCAGATAACACTTTAATTTGCCCTCCGTGCTAATATGAGGCTATAATAGAGCTAACAAGCCCTATATTTGCCGAATAACAGCCATATAAGCCCCAAAAAGGCGAATTAGCGGGCTAGTGGTTACTTGGAATTTTTTTAACTCTCTTTTTTCAAAACATCTTTATAAAAATTCTATCAAGAGTGCTCCTAGAGATATTACAAACAGTTGCACAAGAAAATCATCGATTAATTTCAGGATTTTTGTTTTGTGTTTCTCTGGAACGTAACTTCGAAAAGGTAATTAAATTTAATTTAAATTTGATTTTAAGTGTTTTATATGGATTATAACATGGAATTACACCCGAAATTAAAGCAAACATTTTTCATACTGCTGGAATTTGCTAGGTACCGTTTTATACCGTTTGATGTTCTTCAAAAAGTTCATCCACTTTGTGAGTTATTACTGGAACTCGCCCAAGAATGCCTATAAGGAGTACCCCCCTTCCTAACTGCAAAGATTCTTTAGAGATCTTTTGCTAAAATTAACCGTAGGAACAAGTCTAGGAATTATTCGTGAATTTGTTCCAAGCTTGTTTTTAGCAATACCCCCAGAGTCCATGCAGTGGTTGCTCTTAATTATTCTCTCTTTTTTGCCAGGAAGTTTGAACTCCTCGAAAGGACTAGAATTCCTTCAAAGATTTATGAACACATTTCTCTAAAACGTCAACATCAAGTTTTATATGTATTCCTCTAGAATTTCACTATCATCATTATATTATCCTTTTTTAAATGATTTAGATATTTTCTTCATTAAAAATAGGTGCAAATTATTCCAGAACTACTTCCATGATTTTTTTTTCAAGACTTGTCTTTGAATTCGTCCCGGAACTGTTTTAAGAATATGTATGAAAAATACCCAAACATAAGCTTTGTCGAATAGAAATTTAAAAAAAAAAATGGTGGCGTCCTGTACGGACCATCTAAACTAATGTGTGGAAAAATTCCTGAAGGTTTTCCCAGAGAATTAGCAAAGGAAAAAAGCACAAGGATGTAATAAAAAAACTAAAGCAATTTATGGGAAATTACTCCTAGTAGTCTGATAGCAAATCTTTGGTAAAATTGACTTCACAATTCTTGTTGGATCATTGAACGTAACTCTTTAAGCACTCACCACATCAAGACAACGACGCCACCGTGAATGTAACAGCATAAGGCAATCTGACGTTTATTCACCTTTCTTTTTCCCGCACGCATATGAATTGTTTTCATACGGAAACCGTTTCCGTATGAAAACAACAAACAAAAAATCCCATTTGATCTTGTTGCTGGAAAGACAAGAGTGCGATAGCCTTATTGCTGTTCTGTCAAACACACAAAACTACGGTGGTGCTATCTATGCTTTTATTAGCGGCCGTTTTTGATTGTTTCAATGACCCATATCTGGAGAATTTTCTGCCCCAGAATACCCAGACCTTTGGACTCCATTTTCCCTTCTGAAATTCGGCTTGGGTCATTTGAAAACTGATCGACAAGTGTGGGGATCGTTTTTATCGATTTGCTGTCAAACGACAGAAACTTAACGTCAGATCGTTCGATCCCTGCCAGGAAGCATTGCTTCAAGCTTACTTGGGACAGTCATTAGCGATCGTAAAAAGTAGAGTTTTTTAAGTTCACCCTGATAGAAAGGTGCATAAAAAAGTCATTAATAAAACATATCCACAAGCATACAGGTAGGTGGCATCCATTTATTACTTAACGTTAAAAATGTAAATTTTTGACTCCTCCACTCTCCGTAACGCTTGGAAATTTTCGAGTCGTTACACTGGAGCCTACCACCTCCCCTCTTTCGAGGGTTACGTAACAGAAAAACTCGATTACTTTTTCAAATCGACGTAAGTAACTTTCATACGGTTTTGAGAAAACTAATGAGAAAGCTGAATCACAACCTGTCTTCTAAAACTGTTTTAAAATTAATCACCTTTTATATATTTTTTCTCCGTGTACATCGCTTAAATTTTGTTTACAATCAGCTTGCATTTCAAAACTAAGTAGTTGCTATTATTTCCCACAAAAATTTTACGACAAAATGATAAGCTGTTTAATTTAGTTACTCACGACGTTTTTGTACCAGTGTAAAATCGACTCAAGTAGTGTTTTGTTTTGATTCGTAGTTAAGTCACGTTGTTTATCCATTCAACGGAGCGGTGAAAGTACCAGTTAGGTTGCGAAGTTTGAAAGTCTTACTTAAGTCGTTTTGTAAATCCGGAAACGTTCTAAAAGTGAAAAATCGAGCTGGTTTAAAGCGGAACGTGTAGAATTTCATCTACGAAACACGTAAGATCGACTAAGTAAGTTTGTTTACTTTCCGGAGTTGAGACTGTTTGAATAAGTTTTCGAGAATAGGTCTTTTCATGGAACAAGTCCGTACTCCGTATATGCATTTGTTTACATCGGTGGATGACCAGTGCATACACGAGACTGTCATTTGCATAGAAAAAAAAGAGCTTCAGCTGATTCGAAGAGTCAGCTGATTGTAAACGTCTCGTGAATAGGCTTATCCTTATTAATTACTAACCATTCGATCATTTCGGATCGTGAACACAAGATAATTCGGGTGTGAATAGTGCCGGATTTGGACCTAGGCAAGCATCTAGAACATAGCTTCCCAAACTGTGGGTCACGACCCTCTGGGGGGTCGTAAGCTGTCCTTTGGTGGGTCGCGAAAAATCCAAGGTTTTTAAATGTCTCCGAATTAAACTACAGGGTACCCCCGTTGGTTTGACCACATTTAATCTGAACACTTTTTAATCTGTACCCCGCTAATTTGCACATCGTTCAGATTAAAAATGGTTCAAACGTCATTTAGCTCATGGAACGGAGTGAAGTGAGATGGAACGCTGTGGAACGGAACGCAGAATCAAAACAAAACAGTGAAAGAGGTAACCAGAAAAACGTTTCTAGGGTGACTAGATGTTCAAATTAAAAATGAACCCCGATGGTTTGCATGAGGTACCGTTCAAATTAACGGGGGTGTACGGTACGATCCAAATGAATAAGGGGAGTTTCCGCTTATTCTCGAAGTACAATTTTAGCAGATCTAATATTATTGATCAATAACGGCGCCGGCCAAGTCCTTACAGTCAGTTGGGATGGGGAAGGAATGTTAGGGTGTAATGATTGTTGCTTCTAGAGACCGAGAATACCTCTGCATCTCCACAATCACCACGGGAAAGGTGTTTATTAGTGAGGGCGGAAAAGATCTGGGAGTCACCGTTGGTCAGTGATGCGATCCATGGATAAGTAGGGGAAATACAACTTAAACTTAAAGCTAGTTTTGCATTTTGTCTCGAGAAGTTTTCGGTAGAAGATTTAAAATATACGTCAACATCCATAATTCAAAAGATGTTTTTAGTAATGTTAAAGAAAGAAAATATATGTACATTGAAATTATAAAAAACAGGCATAACAGCGACATTTGTAGTGACAAACCATACAAAGTTTATTTGAACATCACATAAAGTAATGTTGTCATGAAAATATGTGTCATTATATGCTTGAAACGAGCTCACCAGTTGGTAATCCATCCTCGTCTTAACACGGATATCTTTTCGCACTCACACAACGCGAACCGTAAAACTTCTCGGCGTTCCGAAAACGAACCGTCTTGCTTGGGCTCTCCGAAGCACTGCCCAGCAAACGCGCGAAACAAAAAACAATCTCCCGGCGTCCCGAAAACAAACCGTCTTGTTTAAGTTTTTCGAAACACTGCCCAGCAAACGCGCGGAAACGAAACACAACTCCCGGCGTCCCGAAAACGAACTTGCTTGGGCTCTCCGAAACACTCAGTAACAACCTGGAAGTCTCTCTATGCGTAAAAAACGATGACTTTACCATCTTTTCGAACTCTGTTTTTTCGGGTTTTCTCTTGCATTTTTTTTGTGTTTCGGGTCGGGTTCGTGTTTGAACAGCAAAATTTTTTCGGGTTGGCTTTTGAATTATTGTCTTGGGTTTGGGTCGGGTCCGGGTTCGGGTTTGTAAAGTGTGAAACCCGTCCATCTCTAATACCGTTTTGATTCATATTACGGACACTTAAGGCCCTAGTGAAGTACAACTCATCATAAAACATATGGAACCAATCATTCTGTATGATTCCTCCGCGTTATCTGGCTTTCAAAGCACTTAACAAAAATAATTTGAAATAAAAATCAATGTGTGGACTTTTCATGATTCTTATTCCGGACGCTTCATTATTTTCGCCTCGTATTCCGGACAGCTCAAGCTAATCATTAACAGAAAAGGCAAATCATCAATTGAACTCGTCAAACCGCTAAAAGGACGTCTAAGGCAGTTAGGCATTATACATTTTCATAGATATATACAGCCATTCCATGAAAAACCGATCTAGTGGGTCTCCGAATTCCGTGAAAATTTGCTATTTTGTTCCTTATCCGAAATAAGGATACACGTATTTTTGGATGTTTTTATTAGGGTGACCATTTCCGAAATAGAGTGACCAAAAAAATCGCGATTTTGCAAAATTTTTATTTTTAAAAAAATTATAACTTTTGAACCGTTTGACCGATTTTCAATCTTTTTAGACAAAATGAAGGCTAAAGATTTTGACTTTTCAGGAAAAATATAAAATTTCACAAAAATTGTGTTTTTTACATGAAAAAACTCAATAGTTTCCGTTTTTTCGTGTTTTGAAGGCCTCGGGATCAAAGGGGCTATCGCTGTTCTCATTTTTTCTTGAAAGTTCAGAAAATTTTTCGTACGCTGTAAAATATTCAGCGATGTATGTTTTTTAGTTTTTGAGATATATTATTTTGAAAATAAAAAATCAGTCATTTTTTATCGGCACACACTGTAGGTCTCAGCGCATTAGATTTGTAATGTTAAAAAAAAATATAACTTTTGAACAGCTTAACCGATTTCCAATCTTTTTGTATGGAATGAAAGCTTAAAACTGTTCAGACAAAATTGAAAAATCTGATAAAAATATGTTTAAACGTGAAAAAATATAAAAATTTCTAGTTTTTTTTTAGAAATTTTCATATATTTTAATGTGAAATTTTTTTTTTCAAAGTTTTCTATTTTTTTCTATTTTTTCTGAAAAGTTGAGACCTTAAGCTTTCATTCCATAAAAAAAGATTGGAAATCGGTTGAGCTGTTCAAAAGTTATGATTTTTTTTTAAACATTACAAATCTAATGCGCTGAGACCTACAGTGTGTGCCGATAAAAAATGACTGATTTTTTATTTTCAAAAAAATATATCTCAAAAACTAAAAAACATACATCGCTGAATATTTTACAGCATACGAAAAATTTTCTGAACTTTCAAGAAAAAATGAGAATAGCGATAGCCCCTTTGGTCCCGAGACCTTCAAAACACGAAAAAACGGAAACTATTGAGTTTTTTCATGTAAAAAAACACAATTTTTGTGAAATTTTATATTTTTCCTGAAAAGTCAAAATCTTTAGCCTTCATTTCGTCTAAAAAGATTGAAAATCGGTCAAACGGTTCAAAATTTATAATTGCTTTAAAAATAAAAAAATTGCAAAATCGCGATTTTTCTGGTCACCCTATTTCGGAAATGGTCACCCTAATAAAAAATCCAAAAATACGTGTATCCTTATTTCGGATAAGGAACAAAATAGCAAATTTGCACGGAATTCGGAGACCCACTAGATCGGTTTTTCATGGAATGGCTGTATATATAGAAATTGCTCACCAAGACGAGTCTCAAAAGTGAAATCTTTTGAACGGCAAAAGTTGAAACATTTCGTGTGAAATCTTTCCCATACAAAGTAGAGTGTCCGGAAATTAAAGCTATCCGTAATATGAATCAAAACAGTATTTACCAAAAACGAAATAAAGACCTTCATGTCCCTTAACAGTCACCCATAATTTTATGGTTATTGTGATAATAGAACAAACTGTGCTGGAAAAACTTTTCGACGAAATGTCAAACTTGGAAATCAAGTGCAGCACCATGCAGCAAGGGATGAAAAGTATTACTAGACGTCGTACCCATGCTCAGCCCGACTACAACGCCTTTATTTCGCCTTTGTCCACATTGTAAGAATTTAAGCTTGTTCCCGGGCTTCTTATTTTATTTATTCGGAAACAATTCAAATATGAACCTATTTATAGGTTTTTGGACTCCATTTTCCCTTTTTCTCGTTTAGCTTGGGTCATTTGACAGCTGATCGACAAGTTTGGGGATCAATTTTCTGTCAAACAACAGAAACTTAACGTCAGATCGTCCGATCCCTGCCAGGAAGCATTGCTTCAAGCTTACTAGAGTGCCTATAAAGAGTTTTTTAAAGAAAAAGAAGGTGCATAAAAAAGTCATTAATAAAACATATCCACAAGCATACAGTAAGGCAGCACCCATTTGTTACGTAACGTTAAAAATGTAATTTTTTAACTCCTCCCCTTCCGTAACGCTTGGAAATTATCGAAATTGTCGAGTCGTTACACTCGAGCCTGCCATTTCCCCTCCTTCGAGGGTTACGTAATAGAAAAACTCGATTACCTGAAGTAAGTAACTTTCATACGGATTTGAGAAAACTAATTAAGAAGAATCAAAACCAGTCTTCAAAAACTGTTTTAAAATTAAACATCTTTTATATATTTTTTCTTCGTGTACATCTCTCAAATTTTGTTTACAATCAGCTCGCGTTTAAAAACTAAGTAGGGTGTTTTATGTATTTTGGACAGAGCGTTACGCGTAAATAATTTGACCACTTCCATTTGGTTTGGCCGTTAATGGCCAAATTATATACGCGTAACGGTCTATCCAAATAACTTTGATCACCCTAGTTTCTATTATATCCCACAAAAATTTTACGACAAAATGGTAAGCCGTTTTATTCAGCTGCTTGCGACGTTTTTGTACCAGTGAAAAATCGACTCAAGCAGTGTTTTGTTTTGATTCGTGGTTAAGGTGAAGCGGCGTGTAACTCAAAGAATCATTAGAATCATCATTGATGTAACAGTAGTAGTGTCGCCTTTCCATGAATATTTTCAAAACAAACAAACAAAAAATATAACATTTGTGTTAAGCATATTTTTATGTAAACACATGGGAAATTTAGTAGATTGACGAGTATTCGAAATCAAAATCAACTGTTCAATCTTACATATCGAAAGAAAACATTACGATTTATTGAAGGGCAACGGAATTTCTCTGTTTTTCATTGGATTTATCGCATATTTTTGTTATGCATCGGTACGGTTTATGTTTGCAAGGGATGACGGTGTTGCCAGGTGATTGGTGACAGATTTTTCTAGCAATTGTTATATGCTTATTTTCGGAACATTTGCTGCATATTATTAAAACTTATCATTTTGCAAGTAGTTTTCCATCATAAGATCACAGATTCAATCAAATTTTAATGATTTTTGTGATCAATCCACATTAAATGCTATGATTTTACAGATAGCAACTCTGACATCACTGCGCTCAACGATCGCGATGATTGTGCACACACGATGACGCGTCCCGACGCATCCCGACGCATCGCACTGTGGAGCTTTCAATTATTTTGAGTGGTCCAAATTGATAAACACTTGGTATGATTTTATGCTTCGTAGAGATGGTTTCTGTAATTTGAGAGAATCGAAAAACAAACAACGTATGAGTTTCAAGTTTCTATGCTTTGCCCAACCTTTCCGCACTGAAAATTAATACAACAGAAAAAAAGTTGGATATTTTAGACTATAAACACAGGCATGCCTCAGTGTGCGGTGGCGGCGTCGATTCGCAACAAGTGAAAACCATCGCCATAATAGTTTTGAGTGATGTGGTTGATAAAACTTTATAAATATTGAAATCCCGGTGGAAATGTGTTCCTTTAAGGAAAGTGAATAAAAGATTTGTTTAGTGGAAGTGTAGTGAACGCAATATGGGATCCAAAACACAAATGCTTGCCGCTGAATTACAATGGATTATTGGCTTCGGCAAAAAATGCAACAGATGGCGTTAGTGAGCAGAAGTCTTGAGCATTTTAAATGTATGGAGAAATTTATTAAAATTAGATTTTATGCTCAACAAACGAATTATCATGGAAACTATTTGGTACAGGTTGTAGGTAATAATGTTGGCTAACTCCGGGACCAAATATTTTTCGCGGAAACTACGACATTTTTGAAATATTTGAAAATATATTGAAATCTCCATACATTTTCAATGACCGAAAACTCCTGGTTTGACTTTTCATGCTCTTGCATTTCTATATACATGGGATCCATTTCCTGATGAATATACATGGATTTTTGTTAGCTTAAGTGTCAGAACACGCGTTTGTTTGTTTTTATTTTTCGACTGGCTTAGCAACGTTTGTTTTTTTATTCTGAACACTAAGCTCCTCCGCAAAGCAGGTTTTTTTTCTCGACGTGCCTGAAAAATGCAAGCAACCGGATTGACCGGCAGTGAAGGCCCGCAGGACGGCGATTGGGAAAGGTTTGTATAATATATTATTCAGGGAGTGCGTTTTGTTAACAAAAAATGTATTACAGATGCCATCCGGAAGCCTCTTCGCCGCTGCAAGTAGAGGCGGTGTACGTGTCGGAATCAGATTGGTACCTGCCGGACCCGCCGGAGCCAGAGTGCGGAACTAGCAGAGGAAAAACTCCCATGGTTTTGGTGCAGAGGCTGCCATCCTCTGTAGTCCGGAGGTACATCAATGAGAGCAACGCGCATATATTCGGTAAGTTTTTCCGTTCTAATAAGGAATATGTACCTGAAAAGAAAAGTAATCGCCTACCGGTTTTTCGCAGCCCTGTAGGTGGTGTAGTGGCAAGCGTGATTGCCTCCCACCCCAGTCGGTCGGTTATTTATTCCCCCCCCGACGCCGTAGGGATTTTCAGGGAAAAAATCTATGATCATGTCTGCCTTCGGAAGGGAAGTGATGCCGTTGGTCCTGGCCCATGTCTTGTTGGGTTCAATATGTAGAGTTCCATGTGCCCCAGATTTGTGGTATGTGTGGAGGTCTCTGGACATACATATTAACTCTCAAACCCACAATGTCTCACTTTTCATTAAAAATCATAACTTGGCCAATTATTAACCGATTTTGGATCTTTTGGTCTCGAACAGATTTATTATGTTCCAGAAAAAAGGGGATTGCCAATTGGTTCCGGAGTTATTACGAATTCAAATGGGGTATATTCGTTCCGGAAGTGATGGTTCACGTAGATTTTTCAAGATACGCGGTAAGAAAATTATTCATGGTGTACTTTCTATAAGTAAATAGCTGTCAGAAGGTCGAATGATATTGGTTCTCATTAATTCTGGCCATTTCGGATACCCGGTCACCTGTACCCTGAGAGGACATTTTATGAAACTTACAGAATAGTACCGTGCGACGGCTTAAAATTTGTGATTTAAAAAAAAAATCGTTGTTTGAGAAGGACTTAAACCCGAGGGGCTTAAAATTCGTGTTTTTTTATCCTGAACACTATAGATATAATGCCAAGGTTCAATATGAGGTTCTGGCAACTTCCGGATACCCCGGAATTGGTTCCGGCAGGGCCTCAGTGAGACGCTTTTGTAATCCTACTAACTTATATCGTGCGACGCCTCAAAATTCGTGATTCTTTATCCTGAACATCATATATATATAAGGGGCCCAGATAGCCGTAGCGGTAAACGCGCAGCTATTCAGCAAGACCGAGCTGAGGGTCGTGAGTTCGAATCCCACCGGTCGAGGATCTTTTCGTAATGGAAATTTTCTCGACTTCCCAGGGCATAGAGTATCTTCGTACCTGCCACACGATATACGCATGCAAAAATGGTCATTGGCATAGTAAGCTCTCAGTGAACTGTGGAAGTGCTCATAAGCTAAGCTGAGAAGCAGGCTCTGTCCCAGTGGGGACGTAACGCCAGAAAGAAGAAGATCATATATATAATGCCAAGGACCAATATGAGGTTCTTATCACTTCCGGATACCCCGGAATCGGTTCCGGCAGGGCCTTAGTAGGACACTTTTGTACATCCTAATAACTCCTGAACATTATAGTACAGTGCGACGGCTTAAAATTCGTGATTTTTTATCCTGAACACCATAGATATAATGCCAAGGACCAATATGAGGTTCTGGCCACTTCCGGATACCCCGGAACCGGTTCCGGCAGGGACACTTATAATCCTACTAACTTACATCATGCGACGGCTCAAAGTTCGTGATTTTTTATAGATATAATGCTATGGACCAATATGAGGTTCTGGCCATTTCCGGAAACACTGGAATCGGTTCCGGCAGGGATCCAGTGGGACACTTTTGTAATCCTACTAACTTATATCGTGCGACGTCATTATACGTTTTGAATATGTCAGAAAAAAATTGAATAAAGGATTTTAGGATAAAAAATCACGAATTTTGAGCCGTCGCACGATATAAGTTAGTAGGATTACAAAAGTGTCCCACTGAGTCCCAGCCGGAACCTATTCCGGGGTTTTCGGATGTAACCAAAACCTCATATTGGTCCATGGCATTATATTTATGGTTCTTCTTCTTTCTGGCGTTACGTCCCAACTGGGACAGAGCCTGCTTCTCAGATTAGTGTTCTTATGAGCACTTCCACAGTTATAAACTGAGAGCTTTCTTTGCCGATTGACCATTTTTGCATGTGTATATCGTGTGGCAGATACGAAGATATTCTATGCCCTGGGAATCGAGAAAATTTCCTTTACGAAAAGATCCTCGACCAGCGGGATTCGAACCCACGACCTTCAGCATGGTCTTGCTGAATAGCTGCGCGTTTACCACTACGGCTATCTGGGCCCCACTATAGTTATTGTGTCCAGGATAGAAAAAAATCATGGATTACAAAAGTGTCCCAAAGTGGCCCTGCCAGAACCGACTACGGGGAATCCGAAAGTGGCCAGAACCTCCAATGGACCAAGGCATTATAGCTATGATGTTCAGGATAAAAAATCACGAATTTTGAGCCGTCGCACGATAGAAGTTAGAAGGATAACAAAAGTGTGAGATATGCATCGTCAAAGTTGGACTTTGATCTTTTTCTGGACCCTGTTCTAGTAAGCGTAAGTTGTCTCCCCCTTTATAGTAAGAGTTGAATAAAAGCATATGAGTGTGAATATGGGGGTTTTTAGAGCCAGTTCGCGAGCGCCGCAACCCCTTCTTGTATCGATGTTCTTCGATCAGGCTGAAATTTTCAGGGATTGTTCTTCTATATAAAAGAAGATGTTTTGCAATGTTTTAGATTTTAATATTAGGGGGAAGTGGGACAAAATGACCCCCAATGATTTCATGACACTTAACATGCGAAATCACAAAAACTGATATAACTATAGTAAAAGTGCACGGATTATGTTAAAATTTGGCATGATTACTCTACGTTATATAAACTTTAAGATTGGCATGGTATATGGATTTTGAAAGTACTTCAAATCGAAAAAAATGAGTTTTTCATAAAAAAAAATTAGTGATTTTCAAATCGATTTTTTTTTTTTGTCAACCGAACTAGGTCAAAAATCTAAATATGACGTTTTGTAGGGCAACTCATGGGCTTTCATTTGAGATGTAATCCAGATATGCCATTTCAAAAATACATAATTTTCGTGAGAAAATGCAACTTCCAACAATCTTTCTCTCTCTCTCTTTCACTTTTTAGTGAAAATTGCAAGCATCAAGGCCAGGAAAAATCAAAATTCTATTCAAGATATAAACTTACTATAGTTATATCAGTTTTTGTGATTTTGCATGTTAAGTGACATGAAATCATTGGGGGTCATTTTGTCCCACTTCCCCCTAATATAAAAATCTAAAACTTTGCAAAACATCTTCTTTTATATAGAAGAACAATCCCTGAAAATTTCAGCCTGATCGGACAATATCAATACAACTTCCCTTGGAAAGGGGGTTGCGGTTCTCGCGAACTGGCTCTTAATGAAACTATTAAAAAAAATTGATCACATTGGTAAAATGTGTAGGAATAGGAATTTCCAGAGAAAAATGAAAAAGGATAGGAATAAACATTAAAAAGATCAAAACTTATAAATTCGCGATTTAAAATAAATTATTGCCCAAAACGTGCACAGACCAATTTTAAATAGCAAAAACTGATATTTAGAGCGAAAATAAAAAAATTAAGTATTAGAGATAAAGTAAATATTGCTTTTTGCGCGATCGTTTAACCGCTAAAAATGCGTTTTTTCTTCTGGATAGTAAAATAGAAGGTAACTTCAAACTATTTTAATGAATTTCGTCTTTTTTATCTTATTTTAGCATCTACAGCTTTTGGTTCAGCTCCTGCGTCATATGATGAACAAACGATACAAACAGCAAACGGAAAGAAGACGTTGAAGCGATTACAAGAGGAGGCGACACAGCTGAAGTTACCTACAAAAGGAACAAAGGCCCAACTAGAAAAACGGTGAGCTATTCACTCAATTAAACAAAATGACCAATGTACAATAACTCGTTCTTTTTGTCTGTTGTAGATTAAAAATATACAGAGAAAATGATCTGAACCGAAGCCTTGTCGAAACTGCTATGACTGTCTTGCCTCTGGATGCTACAGAGTTTCGCGATGTGCCACCTTACTGGGCCTTGCGTGACATTTCGGTTGCTAATATCACCTGGCTGTCTGCAGTTGCCGTTTTCAACTACTTTCAAGATAGAAATGCTATGAATAGTTACAAAAACGGAAGAACGCTTTTAAAGGATTGCTTCCTAAAACATGTATCGTATGGACGGGTAATGATTTTAATGAAGCTTTACTAAGCTATATTTATTTGTAATTAGTAGAATTGATATTTACAGTAAATGTTGTTTAGTAGTAATATGGTATATGTAGATTTGGTGTTGTTAAGTTTGTAAACTGGTCGACAGACGCACTCTCGTCGACCACTATTTTAATGATTGATTCAAACATGTGATAGGTAGCCAATCGGTCATACAGAGCGCTCGCTTTATATTTGTCCGGGTTTGATAACTACACACTGCTGCCACTTGGTTTTGTATTGGCCAAACACAGTGATTTTAGCATTAGACGTACATGCTCTCGCATCGTTGATTTTTATTGGGATTTGTTCTAACTGTTACGTGAGACAAGTGGAATAGAGTAAAAAGTAGGTAACGCGAAAAATATTTGTATGGCGAAATGCATCTAACGAATGATTTCTCAAAATTGGAAACCATTTTCGAAAAAAAAACTTGGCATCGGTTGAGCATGGTAATGCTGGTTATCACTTCTACCGTAAGGACGCCATTTACCGCTCATTTAACTGCTTTTCAACATGTTAAATTCAGTCAAAAATCGGCTGTTCGATATTTTTCACAACTTTTTGCAATAGACGCAAGATAAACCATTTGTTTTTGTAAAAAAAAGATGAATTGTGAAAAATGTATGGTAGACATGTATGCAAATGATACAGATTTAGGGCGCCATTCATCGCTCATCCTGAGTATGAGGCCCTATATACAGCACTAGTGCAAATTAATTTACTTTCATTAGCTGATTGTATTATTTGTACTATACTGCCGTGAATCGCAATTCAGTCCCATCTGCATTTTCGTCAAAATTGAGTTGAGTTCAATTTTCAACATATCTTCCAATGCTCTTTCAGCTGCAGTAATAAGGTTATATCACAGACAAACAGACGTAACACTTAGAACAAATCTCGATCAAAATCATAGTCACGAGGACATGTACGCCCAATGCTAAAATCAGTGAGTTTGGCCGACAGGCCAACAGATGGCGGTAGTGTGTAAACGTCAAACACGAACAAAAACGATGCGAGCGCTGCGGGTGGCGGATTGGCCACCTACCATATTTTTGAATCGACCGTTAAAAAGGTGATCGATGGACAATGATGAGAGTGTGACGTCTGTTTGTCTGTGGTTATATGATTTGTTCGGAAAAATTAAGAACAAACAGCAGGTCTAATTGTCCCATAATGAAAAGTAACCGCATATTAGTCCCACTACAGATTTCCTCACTGTGTAAAATAAAAATGAGTCGTGTTTTGATCATCTTTATATTTTTCTCGTACGATATCTAGTGAAAAGCAAATTGTGAAACTTGTGTTTCCTTAAGATTTGAACATGTTCCAATCCTCTGGAATTGTTTGAATATTCGTATGGAAAACGAGTTTGGCAACTTTACAGCCCATTTTTACAGATGGGACTGACTTGCGATTCACGGCAGTATAGTACAACAACATATTAAATCGTGACAGCTAAGATTTTTCGATCTGCCATAATAAAATCATTGTTAAACTCATGTTTATCGCATAAAACAGCCTAAAATTATTTTTTATAAATAAATATAAAATTAATTAATATAAATTAATATAAAATCTCACGAATTTTATTCTGATACTTTCCACGTAGAAAATTCCATCATCGCCAGGGGCTTTCATATTTTTGAATTCGGTCATAATAGTTCACATTTCTTCCAAATCAGTCTATCATGAATTTTCGAAAAAACGTTCTCTTGATTGAGAATGTTTTCGAAATCGTGAGTAACTTAATTTTGTATTGGACTAGTATGTCCTAAATTGAAGTTGTGTGCGCTTTCAGGTGAATTTTATTGTCGCGTTTTTATAAATAAACAAATAAAAGTGATAATCATGATATTTTAGCCTATTGTATCAAAATAAGAAAAAAATAAATTTGTAAAACATCCACAGAACACGTCTAAGTTTTCAAGGTGAGTTTTGAAGTATGTCCAAAAGTGATTTTATATTATTAATGCTAATCTGGATTTCAAGTCAAATTTGGTAGGGTGATCATGGTAACTTGCTGAAAATAATGTTGTTTGAAACTAATATTCGTATTGTGTTGCGTATTAACAAACTTAACAAATCATTTTGTTTCTTTGCATGATATTTTATTAGATGTTTGTAATAATGGTGTAAATTGTTTTTGCTCTATGTTATTGCGTATTATTTGTTATGTGTTATATTACATTAGTTTGCTGTGTTAATTTAACGTTGGTTATGTTTTAACAATTATAGGTTTCTGAAAACGTTCTACAATTCAGAGGATATTGTGGAGCTACAATGAAGAAACAGGTGTTGTACAAGGTCCAATTTGAAATCTGCTGCCAAAATCAGAGAATTACAAAATCACGTTGTGAATGCGTAGCAGGTGCCGGTAACTCATCCGCCTGTAAGCATTGTGCTGCTCTGATGTGTTGCGTTGAAGATTTCGTGACAACTGGTAAGTATTATTTTTAGTTTGTTTATTTTCCATAAATTATGCCCAAAAACAATAGTTTTCAATA
Source organism: Aedes aegypti (assembly GCF_002204515.2). Lineage (NCBI taxonomy): Eukaryota > Metazoa > Arthropoda > Insecta > Diptera > Culicidae > Aedes > Aedes aegypti. The sequence goes on from NC_035107.1 coordinate 242,303,768, forward strand.
ACTATTTCCTTGGATTACCTGGGATCTCTGGAAATATTGATTGCTTATTTTTATGTTTTAATGCCTTTTGTTGAAATTCCTTAAAATGGATGCCCAACGAAATTCCATAGAAATAAAAGCATACCCAGATAAATTACTTGATAGCACAATGCAATCTTAGAACAATATTTTAATTTGAAATTACTGGAGACGTTCGCCTCCTTGAGGTCAATAGGGTAAGGATGAGTAAGATGTGTCACCTAATGAAACGATCTCCATAACTTTCCAGGGCTGGTCTGCCCATGTTCGCAAGCATCACTGAAGTTTTCGTTATATGAACGACAAACAACACATATTTTAATAAAATAACAATCAACAAATGATTTGAAGTACCGTGAAGGCCCCATACTCTGCTCACTTTCAAACAGCTGTAATTGAATGAAAACAAAACACAATACTCTGAAATATTGGTATTGGGGGGACAGACCTGGTGTAGTGGTTAGAACACTCGCCTCTCACGCCGAGGACCTGGGATCGAATCCCATCCCCGACATAGTCACTTATGACGTAAAAAGTTATAGTGACGACTTCCTTCGGAAGGGAAGTACAGCCGTTGGTCCCGAGATGAACTAGCCTAGGGTTAAAAATCTCGTTAATAAAGTCAAACCAACCAACCAAATATTGGGATCAAATACTTATTGATCTTATGTATGCGGAAAAAATATAAAAGCTTCACTAAGTGATGACTTTTATTGCAAATTTTTAATTTTTCTCAAGGGTTTCCGTGTTCCTAACTCTGCGCACTCTTTTTTGCAATGCTCCTTATTCTGTGCATTTAGGTTCCTAGCTCTACGCACTTGATAAATTCTTTATAACAGTTTAGGTATTTTACTAAAAGCATTACTAGCATTTAAACTCTGAATTAATCTTCATTTGCTTGCTTTATACGGTTTTACGTCCCCAGTGGAGCGTGAAATGTCTCTAACATAGAACAGGGTGTCTACTCGTTGAGCGAAATGAAATTCCCTGATATTTCCAGGTTTTATAAAACTAATTCCAGGTTCAAGAAATACACTAATTTTATATGTCTAAAACAAATTAATGACAAATTTTAAAGTGTTTTCGATTTGATAGCTATTTATACACTTCTAAACATTATGTAAAGCATGCTGAAACTGTTCCAATATCCAATATTACAATATGAAGATTATAACAATACCAAAGCTAAGTTTTATTCAAAGGAATCGTATTTTCCAATGATGATGTTTTTTATTTCATTTGTAAGAGCTCTGTGAACTGAACGGAACTTTCAAGTGCATCAGTACTTTTATTTGATAATAGAATCACGGATTATCAAGCCCCTTGGTAATCGCGTTCGACCGTATAACATTCAACTGTGGTAATATGAATAAATTATAAATGTTTGCGTTTTGTTCGAAAAAGTTCTAAATTAATCAAGACTGTTATGAAATTTCGAATTTAAAGTTGTTCAAATTCCAGTTTACTTTTCGAAAAAAAATTTCTCTGAAATTAAATATTTTCCATAACTTTGAAAATTGTGCATGAAGTCTTTCACAATCGAATGAATTTCTTGAAAATATTAAATTTAGAAACCTTTCCAGGAAAAAAGATTAAAAAATAATTGAGAAGAGACCGAATAGAGACAAAACAGTAATCAAAATACGAAGCCTAACAGGAACCAGGACAAAATAGTTTAATCAAACCAGACATTTCTCTAAAAATATTTTTAAAACTTTTTTTTCTCAATTTTTTTTTCGCGACATTACGACGACATACCAGCGCATCTGGTATATGCCAGTAAAGGACAAACATTCATTGATGTATTACGACGACATTACGAGAGGGATGAATTGATATCTATATTTGAGATATTCACTCTCCAAAATTTTTCCTAAGGAATTCCTCCAAAAATTGGGTTTTGGATATCTCAAAATAGAACCAGGATTTTTCAAACAATATCACAAAAAATACCTCAAGGCTTTCATCAGAAATTCCTTTACATATTATTTCAGATAATTTAAAAAAAAAGCCCTTTCTAGAACATCCTCCAAGACTCCCGTTTAATACATTTTTACATACCGGTATTAAGGTACAGTACGATCTAAGTTTAAAATACGTTAAACTATTAAGGGATGTTTTTAAGTAAAATGAAAGACATCTGATTTGGTCAACAGCTAGACGTTGAAAGAGAACGAGTAGCTGCTCGCATCGTTTATTATCATTTCAAATACAATATACATTATTCACGCTGTCGTGGTGTATCGGTGTATGTTTAAGGGCGGCATACACCACATACATGTTGTAATATTCAACCAGAAACTTCTCCAGATGCCTCCAAGGATTTCTTAGGTTTTTCTACAAAATTGTTCTTTAGATTTTTTATAAGATTTTGAGTACAAGTTTCTCTGAGGATACCTTCAGCAATTACTCCAGAGATTGCTCCTAGGATTTCTTCGGAAATTCCTCTATTAATTCTAAGAGATTTCTCAAGAAAGTTTTCAAAACTTTTTTCTCAAGCATTTTTTTAGGAGTTTTCACAAAGTTAATTTGAATGTAATTTCCCAGAAAGCTGAGAAATTGTTGAGAAAATTCGTGACGTATTCCTGAAGCAAATTTACGGGTATCTTCTGTTACAGTTACTTATGTAATCTCTTAGGTCACCCTTGATCAAAGAGCATTTTCAGGAAGACTTACTCTTTAAGAACTTTTAGAAGATTTCCAAGATTATTGCTACAATAAAAAAAATCATAATATCTCGCAGGATATTGCGCAGGATCTCCTGGAACACAGGACGAAATTACTAGAAGATTGTGTAGGAATAATCATTCCTACAATCGAAGGATTTCATAGAAAAAAATTGCTGTGGTGTTAAATTGTGTGGAACCTTAAAAGAACTTGTCAATATTCCATGGGGATTTTTTTAGAAATTCATTGAAAAATGTTTGGATGAACTTCAGTAATCCATGGATGAAATGCTGGAGAAATTCCTAGAATTTTTTTTAAAGGAACTTAATAACGAAACACAGGTCGAATTGAGGGAATTATTTGAAATGTTCTTATATATTCACTCGAATAACCCCTCGAGGAGCTTTTGGATCTATTCTTTGGAATAACTGTAGATGAAATGGCGTTGAAATTCTTGTCCAGTTTTGTTGGGAGAAATTCTGTGGAAAATTTTGGATATCTCTTAGATTAACGACTGTAGAATTGGATAGTTAGTGAAAAAATATCTGGAGGAAGTACTTTATGGGACACCCTATAGAAGTGGTAACGTTGAAATGTTCAAGGATTTCCTGAAGCAAATTATGGAGGAACTCCTGTACTGCCCATAACTGCATAAACAGTCACATTCGACATTTTTGACAAATTAGAGTTAATGCCATGGAGAGTCATCAAATGATAAATACTTTCGATCAACTCACTGAAATCTGTGAGTTTGTTCTAGAAAGTTAAAAAAAAATAGCAAGTTGTTTTGTCACATTGGTGATTATAACCGCATAACAGCCACATTGAGATTATAGGTGAGCCTCGAAATGTAATAGCAATGAAATTTCTATCAGAATTATTTTCTGGCTATTCACCTAGTATGTGATATGAGTTGTACAAAATATCAGCCTCAAATAAGCACTTCTGAGTTCCTGGTAATTTTTAGAAATTTTGGTTTCCTCCCATGCTGCCATAAAATGCACACTTGGTATTCCATTTACTCAATGCCTACACGGGAAAAAATTCTGTAGTAAAAATAACTATTTTAGCTGACTACGCCCATTCTTAAAACTACCATGGAAATTCAGACCAATTTACTATGTTTACGGTACACCCAACCGCATTACTGGTACATTTGACAGAAATAATTTACAACAATCTGATTCCAACTACAGACATAGTAAAATCAAGCGCATTTCTGGTCTGCTGAAAATTGCCGGTGCGAGCGCTTAAGTTAACCCCCTAAAATGGTACTTTTTACCGCACAATTTTTTTGCGTGTACTTTTGTCGAATGTTACAAATTAGCAGTTATGGGCAGTGTAAGCATCCTATGCAAAAATTCTGAAGGAATTTCTTGAAAAATTCCTGATCAAATCTCTGGAGAAACCTCAAGGATATTTCCTTAGACTGTTTTCCTGATAAAATCTCTGGAGAAACCTCAAGGATATTTCCTGAGACTGTTCTCGAAAAATTTTGCAGAAATTGTGAAAGAAAGAAGAAATGTTGCATCTCAGTTATCAGCAAGCAAGATAAGGAAAAAAAGAGACTTTAGAGACTATTTTGGTTAAAATAGAGAGTTCAGACACCTTTTATCAAAAATAGAGATTTTTTAGAGACTTGCATAAAAATGGTATCTAAAAAGAAACCTGCTACCAGCCCTAGATATGTTAATCCTTTACCGAAGAAATTGAGATACATTAAAAACATCAATCATGTTTTGATAAGCTAATAAAATTTCATCCTCCTTCTGTCGGGTGTGAGATCACTGCGTCCATTTTTTTTAGAACTATTGTGATATACCCTTTTGCTTTTACAAAGACCCTCAGTGGCGGGAACGCCACCGGAATACTTTGCGCGGTGACTGAACTTTTGGCCATCTGCCATTGATGGGCAGAAGTCCTAAGTTGCAGCATTGTGAATCCCCCAATCTGGTACGATCAGCCTGATAAAGCCGACCACTTCCCTGGGAGATGCGTTCCAAATATCGACCGGCTCCAAAAAGGGCTTGCCAAATATTTTGGATCTTCGTTGTACAGGGTGATTACTAATTCCTGTCAGTAAAGTAAATGATCGTAGATAAAATATGTATGAATGAATTTTAATTTCCAGTACACATTCTGTTTTGTACACCTATGAAGTTTGTGTTGAAAAAGTAGAGATTCAATCTTTTTTCATTTACCTTAGTTTTTAGTCATATGTGTTGTTTTAAAGGCATAACACTTGGCACGCACGTTTTCCACAGATATGTATTTTTGACTAAACTCCGCTGTAAAATTTGCCTGTTTGAAACAGTATGTTTCCCCAATCTTTCAGACTAACTAGGGAATAGCATAATACTGATTATGACAAATTTTAGAGAAAAAAATATGTCTTTTTTGGTTAAAATATATGCTTCTGAATAACGTGCGTGTTAACTGTAATACTTCTGAAACAACGCATGTGGCTGGAAATTTAGGTAAAAAACTAAATATGTTATTTATGTATAGTGAAGACAAATGTTATAGATGTCCTAAACTAGATATGCACTGGTAATTCAAATTCATACAACCATCTTTTTTATATGATTTCTTATTTTACTGACAGGAAATAGTAATCACCCTGTATATGTACACTGCAGGAGCAGAGAAGGTGTTGTGAGGTTTCGCACGTTTCACTACAGAAACGGCAATTTGGGTTTTGGATGGCTCCGATCTTTTGTAAATGGTATCTGCTGGGGCAGTGTCCAGTTATAAGACCGGTGTAGGTGCTGAGGTCCCTTTTGTTGAGACCAATGAGTTTTTGTGTTTGTTTCGAATTAATTGTGACGAATCTTTTAGATTGATTCGCATTGGAAACTGTATTCCAATTGGATATAATTTGCCTGGACAACCAGCTGTTCAGTTCAATATTTAGTGAGCAGTTTGATATGCCAAAGAATGGCTCAGGACCAATGAATGTATTGGCCGATCCATTCCTGGCTAGCTCATCGGCAATTTCATTACCCTCTAGACCCGTATGCCCGGGGATCCAATATAGTTTAACTCGATTGCGGATGGCTAGGGTTTTTAGAGCAAGAGCACATTCCCACACTAATTTTGAGTTAAAAGTGTAAGCTTTCAGAGCATGAAGAGCTGCTTGGCTGTCGGAGAAAATACAGATTGTGGCATTTCTGTAATTCCTCTTTATGCTGAGCTGCACACATTCAATGATAGCATACACTTCAGCCTGAAAAACTGTAGGCCACTGTCCGAGAGGGACAGAGATTTTGGTTCTTGGTCCGTGCACTCCAGATCCAGAACGATTGTTCATTCTCGATCCATCAGTGTAGAATTTGATTGAACCTGGAGGAATACTCGGTCCACCTTCTTGCCACTCTTGGCGAGAAGGAATGAACACCGTATATGATATGTCATAATTCACAACCATTTCCATCCAGTCACTGCATTTTTCTACAATTGGATTTATAGAAAATTCGTTTAGTATGCTTAGGTGACCGGTTAAATCACCTGGCAGAAGGTTTATTGATCGTTTTAGCCTCAGAGCGCTTTTCTCAGCATCCAGCTTTATGAATTGATCTAGCCGGGGCAGATTAAGCAATGCATCTAGGGCGAATGAAGGGGTGCTGCGAACTGCACCAGTAATGGCGACGCACGCGGCGCGTTGGATTTTGTTCAGCTTGGCTCTAGCCGTAACCTCGCTTGTTTTTGGCCACCAAACAAGGGAAGCGTAGGCTATTCTAGGCCGAACGATGGTTTTATATATCCACATGATCATATTAGGTTTTAGGCCCCACTTTTTTCCACAGGTCTTTGAGCAGACCCACAGAGAATTGAGACCTTTATTTACCATGTTTTGAAGATGTGTGTTCCAATTGAGTTTAGCATCAAGCGTAATGCCAAGGTATTTGACTTCATTTGAGTAAACCAATTGTGTTTGATTAAGGAAAAGAGGTTGCAGCTGTACCTTTCTGCGCTTTGTGAAAGGAACAATCGTAGTTTTTGAAGGATTTATCCCCAGTTTCTCTTTCAGACACCAGGAGAGCGTGTAATCGAGAGCTGATTGCATTCTTGCAAGGACAACGCTTTCAAATTTGCCGCGTACAATGATGACAACATCATCAGCGTAGCCAACAACCTCGAATCCTCTTTTCTCCAGGCTATTAAGTAGATCATCCACCACTAGAGACCATAGCAAAGGTGAAAGTACCCCTCCTTGAGGACACCCCTTTGTGGCCATGACAGTGGCGCACGATCCGCTCAACTCGGATGAGATTCGGCGATTTGCTAGCATAGCATGTACCCAGGTAGCAATGCATGGGTCAAATTTCCTCCTATGCATTGCTGACACTATAGACGAATAGGAAGCGTTATCGAATGCACCCTCAATGTCAAGAAATGCCACGATGGCGATTTCCTTTGCATGAAAAGTTTTCTCGATCTTGTTGACTAGCATGTGTAGTGCTGAGATCGTAGATTTTCCACTTTGGTAAGCGAATTGGTATTTGGAAAGAGGCATTGCTTCCATAAATTTTGAATTTATGAACTCTCCTAAGACCTTTTCCATTATTTTAAGCATCACTGACGACAGACTTATCGGTCTGTATGCTTTGGGATTGGTTTTGTCTTTTTTTCCCGGCTTCGGGATAAAGACAACTCGAACTTGACGCCAGTCATCTGGAATATGTCCTAAGACTAAACTGGCCTTAAGAAAATTCCATCCATGCCAGCAGATTTGAATGGCTCAAAGGATCTCACTGCCCTTTCCACCCTTGCTCGCGTAAAGGCTTCTTTGGCAACCTTCAATGCGTCTCTTTTGGTACTTGAGTCCCATGACAGGAGCTCTTGTTGACCAGAGACGCCATGTCTGTTGCCATTAGCGTTCACGATCGCGTCAGGGATTGAATCAGGGAAGTGAGTCCTCAGCATTTCACTCAGTGTTTCTGTGGGATCCACAGTGAGCGAACCGTCAGTCTTTCGGAGAGTTCCCAGACCATTGGAGTGGTCTTTCGATAGAGTTTTTTGAAGTCTGGCAGCTACGGGAGTCTTCTCAATGCTTTCACACATGAGGACCCATGATTTCCGCTTAGCTAGCCTTATTTCCTTGTTGTAGTCTGTCAGAGCCTTTCGGTATAGGCTCCAATCAGTAGAGCGTTTGGCACGGTTGAACTCCCTCCGTGCAGTTTTCCTAAGCTTTTCAAGATGGTTGTTCCACCAAGGAACATCTCTGCTCGACCTAACAGTTTTAGTCGGACAGCTTTCTTGATATGCATTAAGAATTTTGGTTTTTATAGAGTCAGAAGCCATTTCTAACTCTAGTACTGTTTTGATATTAGGATTTATGATGTAGTCTTCGGATCGGAGAGTGGCTGAATAGGTTTCCCAATCAGTCTTCTTAGGATCTTTAAACGATTTTGCAATAGTTAGACCCCCTTCCCATTCAAAGACTATGTGTTTGTGGTCTGACATAGATATTTCATCAGAAACATGCCAGTTTGTTATTTTGTGGGAGATGGACTGACTACATAAAGTCAGATCCAGCACTTCCTGTCGTATGGCGTTTTCATATGTAGGCTTGTCACCTGTGTTACATATGTCTATGTTGTTTGAGGATAGAAACTGTAAAAGGTACTCACCTCGAGGATTTATATTTGTACTTCCCCATACAGTGTGATGCGCATTCGCGTCACATCCGATGACAAGGGGAATGTTTTTTGTTTCACAGTAAGAGGTTAGCGCAGCAATCTCTGGAGGAGGAACATCTTCCGCGTCGCCTGGAAAATAAGCCGAGACCATGACGATATCAGCCTTCCCTCTAGCGGTAGGAACCTCCACCCTGACTGCTACGATGTCGCGTTTAATGAATTCTGTAATTGGAAAGCATTTAGTGTCATTGCGTATTAGAATAGCTGCTCTTGGAGAGAGCTGGCTGTCATCATATACCAACTTGCATGAGTTTACATGAATACCCTGTATTCGAGATTGGTTGACCCATGGCTCCTGGATAAGAGCCACAGTGAACAGTTCTTTTGTGAATCTCCGGCAAAGCACATCCGTTGCGCTTCGAGCATGATGGAGATTCACTTGAATGATCTTAGTCATTTTTAGGTGTGCCGCAGTTTCCAGGACGGAGGTCGTCCTTCTTTGGATGCTGCGGATCATCTTGTATTTGTTTTGGATGATGTTTCGGGTGTTCGTGTTTGTCAATCTTCTTCCCTAGACCAGCCTTTTTTGTCTCTGTAGTCGAATTCAATCTTTTACCAGATCCACTGCTCTTAGATGGCACCAATCTGCCACCGCTAGAGCTAGGAGTTTGGTTGGAGCTTGAATCTTTAGAGACAGGCAGACTGGCCTTTTTAATGGGGTTTGATTGTGGGTCTTTGCTAGAGGCTGCCTTAGATTTCTCTTGGGGCACCCTATTAGTTGAATTTTCGTTCGACTGAGTGGTTTTGCCCTTTATTTTTCTCAGCTGTATTTCGCCAAAGCGATAGTTGAGGATAAAGTTGGATTTTGTTAGGTTCGCCATAGACGGCCCATCAACCGTAAATATCCACTCGACATGGATATCGTTTGGTGTGCTTCTTTGGAGAATACGCCAACTAGAGGTTGTGATCTTGTTTTGACTCTCGATGAGCGTTTTTATGCGCTCATCACAGTATTTTGCACTTTGTGGAAAGAACGCACGAATTGGTTCTGGACGCTGAATTTTCTCCTCGTCCATTGCTTCCAACTCGGCACCTTCCCAAGGGATGAGTGAAGGAGTTATTTCTTTTACCCAGTCTGCAGTCTCGAGATCCTTGCAGACAAGAACCATGTATCCAGACTTGTAGAGCAGGTTGCAGAATTTTGGTTTCATCGGCTCATTACGCTGTTTCTCCACTTTTAGCAGCAGGGCCTCCTGAAGAGCATCAAGCTGAGTCGTGGAAAGATGGGATGTGGGAAAGTGTTTCGGAACAACTCCGACCTTCCTACGATTGGTCATGTCACTGTAGCTATGACCAGCCGTTTGGTTTTCTCCACTATTTTGGTGACCGTCACTTGACTGCTGAGCCATTGGGCCATCGTGGTTGGATTGCTCAGCTCGATCTCTGGGATCCAGGCGTTTCTTGGTTCGTTTCTGCTTGGGGACGTCCTCACTGGTAGCCGAGTTGTCTAGGTCCGTCCTGCCACGTTTAGAGGAAGCTAGCTCATCTTTGCCCTTCCCAAGTTGAATGAGGGCTTCAGATCGACTCACGCCGCTCTGCATCAGTGCTTTAAACTTCTTCCTTTGTCCTCTCGTGAGGTTTATTTTTGTCGTCTGTTGGTCATTCGCGTTGTTCGGATGACATGAAGGATCCGTTTTGGATTCAGATCCTGATGGTTGAGATTCTGGGATGTTGATGATAACATTTATACCATCGTTATTATCGTCGTCCATGTCCAGTTGGGTGTCCGGATACGGATGGTTTGTTGATTTTTTGTTGCTTACTTCGGTTGCATCGGTAAGCATATCCTCCTGTGAACTTGCGAGTAACTGCTCTTCGGTTAGCTCAGTATTGCTCTGCACGTCCTCCACTACCATTGGCTCCGACTGAGAGAGGCAGTCGACACCTTCAAGATTGTTGTTGTTTTGATTTGTACTCATATTTGTTCCCACGAGTCGCTGGGGAATAACGGTCCGCTGCATAAAATTTCATACTCGAATGGATCCTCACTGAACGCTCATATAGTGTTTGGAGAGCGGCGCAGCCGAATTTTTTTCAAATGGAGATAGTTTTCTGGCAATTAATGATAGCTCTTGGTTATAAAGCAAAAATCCTCGGTCGTGAACATATTCTATCATGAATTACTGCCTCAAAATAATTTCCCTGATTGTGATCAAAATTCCCTGATTATTCCAGGTTTTTCCAGGTAGTAGACACCCTGTAGAAGCTTACTACGTTTTATCTATAATTCAATCCATGATAATTACTGTTACTGAATGCCATTAAGTGCAACTCTCAAAATTATCGAAATCATCATATTGATGGGATTGAGGGGACGGAGTGTAGAAATTTTTGAAATATGATGGACGTCATTTTTAAATCTTCTTTTACTAATATGGTCCCCTCAAACAATTTTCCAAAGCATTTCTATTCCATATCTCGATGGTGTCGACATGTCGTTGGTTCTCTTCAATATCGACCTCTGGAGGGTTGATTGTATGTTGAAAAAAACGTTTTATAACAGCTGCGCATAGTAAGAAACATAGTTTAAAAATGGTTCCTTACTATGCGCACTTAAGAAGAATAAGAAAATAAAGAGAAAATAAGTTGCACTTTACCAGTGATGATTGCTCAATAAAAAAACTAGTGACTACGTACTAAAAATCTGAATATATTCTCTTTAATATGCTTCAAATGACTTAAGTGATGAGGTACTCCCTTAGCATTTTTGCTGGCGGGCAGTTTTTTTTAATATTTTTAAAGCTATTTTATTTTTTATTAAATTAATAAACGTAAATTTATCAAGAAAATTCTTCGCGTACTTTTTTATTACTATTGTAGCAATATATGAAAAAAATATTAAACAAAGATTTAGGTATTTTACCAGATATTGATGGATTTTGTACATAGTCCGTAGAGTTAGGAGCTGCGCAGAGGTAATTATTGACAAAATTCCTTAAATAATCGAAACAAAACAACTCATAGAGTAATCCAATGTAGAACTCCTAGGGACATGTAAAGCTATTACCGTAATCCGGGGGCAAATTGATCACTATTTCACAACTTTTTAACATGTTTTCCTTTGGAATTCAAAAATTGTCAAATTTATTTCGGTAAAATCAGTACTTCATTGATCTCTATCAGTTTATGTAATCGATTTTCTATGAAATAAAATTTAACATTTTATAAAATTAGTTTTTATATCAAAAGTCGAAAATGACACATTGGGGCGAAATTGATCACTATACAACAAAGCTTATTTTTGAATGCAAAATTTCCCTATCTACTAAATTTGGGTCTCCTGAATTTGAAAATGATGTCAAAATTCTTACAACTCGTGTATATCATCATTTTATTGCAAAATAAAACTTTGTAAATCTTCACAATACGCCTAAATGTATGCAATTTCCCTTGAAATAAGCGCGTTATTCAACAATAAACGGTTTTGTGGAAAAAAAACTATTCTTGTAATGTTGTACGATTTCAAAAATGAGTTCAGCAATTCAAACTGAAGCTTACACAACTTTTTGAACACTGTAGTTTACATTCAGGCTTAGTACCAGCGGGTTGGGTGACAAAACGTCGAAAGACAAAATGTCGAATGCCAAAACGACGAATGCCAAAACGTCGAAAGGACAAAATGTCGAAGGGACAAAACGTCGAAAAGACAGAACGTCGAAAGACAAAACGTCGAATGCCAAAACGTCGAAAGGAAAAAATAACGTGAACGAAATTAGTGTATTGTCTGACAAAATGTCGACTTATTCGATTAATACAAAAAAAAACGATGAAACCCGAAAAAATGTAATGTAAAGTCCAAATACTAAACAATGCTTTGAGCAATTAAATCAGTGAAAAATACAGTAGTGGGCTGTATAAAGTACAAATTAGCCATTTTTCATTCCAAATAGATCTCGGCTTCTAGTGGACCGATTGACGAGAAATTTTCACCGGAGCTCAGAAATAACATGAATTTCACTTAATTGGAAAATCAAAATATTTGAAATACAAAATTTTAAAGTTTTTGAAAATCTTCTATTTTGCGAAAACCAGCATGAAATATTTTGAAAACAATCAGTTTTTCTCAAAAATATTATTCTACAAACTTTCATCAATTTTTTTTTGTTTTTGCGGAAGGGCAAATAGTTCTAAGAATTTATATTTGAGAATTATTTTAAATTCCAGACTGTTATCATTTCTGTCAAAATTGCAGATTTGCGATAACTCAAAAGTTTGATTATAAAAAACTCTGAATTTTGGAGCTGCGGTGAAAATGTTATACCAATCTATGCACTAGATTCATGTCATGGGAAATGTTTTGAATTAAAACTTTCAATTGATGCTTGTTTTGTTCTTATCAATTAGTCATATACATTCTTCACACAAAAAGCCAATGCTGTCAAAAGTATAGAATTTTGTTTCATAGGGATGGTACACAAATTATGTCACGCTAAATTTCAACTTTTTTGACCCCCTCCCCCCCCTTTGTCACGTTTTTTGTATGAGTCCTCCGAAATTTTTGTAAGACTTGTCACGCTTGGCTTGACCCCCTCCCCCCCCTCGGAGCGTGACGTAATTTGTGCATGACCCCATAGAACATGTTTAAAAACTTACTGGATATCCTGGTGAAGGATTTCTGTTTCTGAAGAGCGACTTAAAATTATTCCTATTCGAGAGAAGAACGAGTAAATTTTTAAAGAATAAAAAATGCACTAATTGTCAAAAATCCAGTTGTTAATGTGATGAAATTTACGGCACCAATTTGTTAAAAGAACGAGTGTATTTTTAAAAGAATAAGTAATACACTATTTATTAACAGATAGCTTCATTTTTAAACAATTGCTGCAACGAATTTGAAGAGTTTATTAAACTGATAAATAATCACAAAAATAATAGAAAAAAACGAGCTTTTGAGATGAAACTAGCTTGTTTTAAATAAAAAACAAATTATGCTAAGGTTAAATGCTTACGCTCTAAATACAGAAAATTGTTGGAGTTCCCGCATTCTGGTTCATCTGATAGAAAAGAAGATTTTGTTCGCTCACGAAGAACAGGAAAAAATATGAACAGTGAACTGCTTTTGGGGTGAATTTTCTCTGCCGTTATGTGAGTCCAGAGGTGCGGCGAAAGAAGGATAAATGTCTTGGTATTCATTTTGGCTTCATTTTCAATCTTCCTCTCAAGGTGCTGCACTGCTTCTTCTCTGGTCCAAACTAGGTGTAAAATTGACATTTTTGTGAAAATTCGTTCTATGCTTACTTTGATGAACATTGCAAATTGTGCAGTACCCAACGCCGTTCGTATCGCAACCATATATTCCTTGGCAACGTTATTGTTATCTTTACCTTCGCTTGAAAAATGACTGCTTTCGACGTTTTGTCCATTCGACGTTTTGTCCCTTTCGACGTTTTGGAATTCGACGTTTTGGCATTCGACGTTTTGGATTTCGACGTTTTGTCTTTCGACATTTTGTCCCTAAACCGTACCAGCGGATTGTTTAGTACCGACATTTCCAGCAGAATTGCTAACACCTTCAAAACTGTGAATATTTCTATGCAAAACTGTCTTTAATAAACATGAAATAGTTTAAAATCATCATTAGACATCTATAAACTAGAAAACATGGAATGACTGTGATGGCAACGAAGTTTTAAGCATCCTTGAAAGGAAATGCTATTTGGTACCGACGTGATCAAATTCACCCCAGTGATCAATATGTAATATGTAATCAATACGCAAGAGGTTAATAAATATGTCGGGAGAGTAGCGTCTATCAAATTAAATAACAAAATTGTGCTAACCGCATATAGATTGTTGGTAAAATGGCTGATACTTTTTTTTAATTATTCAATCACTCGGTGTATAAGCGACAAAATCCTAATTTCGGCGATAATCGGACTTAACGTAAAACTTCAGATTGTACATACTATTAAGATTGGACCACATATACTTTCCACGAAATGCCGGTTCAACAAAATGTTGCAGTTAAACCTTTTCGACCAAATGTCCATTCGACGAAATGTCCATTCGGCCAAATGTACTTTCGACCAAACGTCATTCGACCAAATGTCATATATTCGGGTGTTTCGACTATGCAAGTATCTTACGATTCGCCTGAAGTTCATCACTGGATTTGGTGCATTCCTAATAAGAGATTTCTCAAGGTTAGTGATTGATGTCAGGATACCGAGGACCTCAAAATATCAATTTAGATATCAAAAGAATTCCTGCAACAATCTCGTCTGGAATTTACCGATGATTTTGAAAGAAATCTGCTTAGTGCAGGGCTTCCTAACGTGCGGCTCGCTATGTCGTTTTGTGCAGCCCTCGAAGAGTGTCAAGATTCTTCTCATATCTAGCCCGTTGAATATTCTATTTATTTTAAGATAGAATATACTAAGGATCATAATTAAACTATCGATTATCAAGCTACTGAAATTCTAAATTTACTTGATTTCATAAATGAAAGTAAAAGAGATTAGAAAAATGAAACTTGCAGCTCTTGAAAATTTTGGAAACTGGAAAATTCATAGCATTTTTTTTTAAGTGAAAAGGCGACAATATTATTCCACACATATGTCTAGCTTGCAAACAATAATTTGACTTTCATTATGAGAATCCATAAATTTTACCAATAACATAGAATCATTCTAATTATACATATTAAGATCACTTGGGCAAAATTCTCACAAGACGTTTAGCAGCATATCTCAGAATTCTTAAAATTAAATTATCCAGATATTCTGAGCCAGGATTCCAAATAATTCTAAGTGGTTTTTTGACGGAATTCTGAACAGGATTCATATGCAATTTTGGAAAGATATTTAACAGATTTTAGAATGACGATTCCGAGGACATCCTAGAAACATTTCTTGCAGAAACCTGCGTTGGATTTTCGTCAAATGTCAACCAGTATTCTCAGGATAATTCTAAGCAGAATTTCCAAATAATGGAGGAAGAGACTGAGATAAAATTCTGAGTAGTATTCATATTAAATCTTTGACATGATTTTAAAATAAAATAAAATTTAGAGCAGAATTTTAAATTATTCTCCAACTAAATTCTGACGCAATATTGGACACAACTCTTTCGACAGATCAATAGAGAATACTGAGAGGGATTCTTACTGATCCTTACTGAATTTTTACACAATAAATGTTGGATTTTCTTTTTCGTTTCAACAAAAAAAAAAAAAAGTTGAAAATGCTCCGACCCGCCGCGCAATATTATTTCTGAGAATTGGCCCGCGGTTTAAGAAGGTTGAGCAGGTCTGGCTTAGCGTCTGATCAAGATCTCGATAGAAAATTATTATTAATATCAGAAAACTACTTCATAGGATCTAAAAAACTTATTCAAAATCCACTAAAAAAATTTTCACAGATATATTGAAGATGCGCTATGATTCCTCAAATCATGGTTTTACAAACAATCTGCTAAAAATCTTATTAAAAATTTCACAAAGAAGCTTCCGTTATGTTTCTATTCAGATGTTGTTAGAATCCGCTAAGGATCTCGCCAAAATATGACTAAGGTTCCTTCTAATAATCAAAGTTTTTGACAGAGATCTTATTATTCTGAGAAGCATTCGTTTATAATCTTTCCAAATTCTCATGCTTTTGTAAGTTATTATGTGGAGTACGAGATGTTAGGCGGCCGTGAATCCCCTGTAAGTAGTAGTAGTGATAGTAAGTAGTTACGGTCATGGTTTCTATTAATATTATCTCAACTGAAATGTGCTTTTTGAAAGCATCTTCAATTCGATACTATTTTGAGTTCCAAAAAGATGACATTCACATGAGGGAATGCCTTCTTGCAATTCATAAAACATTAAGCGGCGGAGTGAAACATTCTTATGTTCGCATGATTGCAACCATTTGGAAAAAAAAAATGATCAGAGTTTCGAAGATTCTGACAGCGATAGAATGATAGCTCTTCTTAATTAGATTTATCTGTCAAATTTCAAGGTGTTCGGCAAGCAGAAAAAAGCACTTGAAAACTTGAAAGATGGAAAATAAATCAGGACACCTCAATCAAAATTCAAAATCAGGACATGTCCTGCTAAATCAAGACGGGTAGTAACCCTAGATATTCCCGGCATTTTTGGAGGATTCTGGTCCGTCACCGGCCTAATAACTTCCCACGAACTCATTTGCTCATTTGCTGTCAAAACTATCAGTTTGTTGTGATGTAATCGAAGAACATTATCAAAAATCAAATTAATAATTGTTATTTGCTTTATTCATTTTTTGTTCTATTTCATGAAAAACACTACTTACACCAACAATCGACTTTCACAGGTTTACATATTGAGGCCTTAATGTTTACTAATGCAAAAATAACATAAAAAATTGTATCCATATGCTTAAACATGCTATGGTCAACTTTTTGCGATAATATGCGACTATTTTTAGCATGACCAATTATTCTTTCGACGTTAATGCGTCGAGATGCTACTAACCGTGTAGTTGCGACCTCAGTTTCACTCATTTGTAAACCTTTTTTCTTCGGAGGTTTGTTTAAAATAATCCCTTTTTCCGACAGCGCATCCGTTGCTTCAAATCCTCTGTCAGCTAGTATAAAATCTCCAGCAGAAAGTAGCTCTAGTATTCCAGAATTTTTAACAATAGTGTTATCGGTAGCTGCTCCTCCAAATAGTTTGGACACAAAAATAACGGTTCCTGCTTCGTCAATTCCTAAATAAATAAAAAAAAATATATTGGTGACCATGTGTTTTTTTAGTTAACATTTCTTATATAATTAAATGAGAACTGAAGCAGGTTCTTTAAGGTTCATCCTAAAAATCCAAAGTAGTGACGTGTATCGTAAAATGCCGTAGTTCAGAATATATCTATACACAAGTATATTTGTTTTGTAGAAAAGCAAACTAAGGTACCGTGGGGCAAGTGGGTAAATGGGGTAAGTGAAAATAATTGGTATATTTTACTGAATATGTGAATTAACATTTTAAACTCATGCGTAAAACTTTGAGGCCGTTCAGAACATTACGATACGTAAGAGATTTCTGAGATTTTCAGCAATTTTTGCATAATAGATCAAAATATTGTTAACTTGCCACATACAACTTTATTTTTCTCCCATACTGAGCTGGGCCAGTCTAATCCATTACCCACTTGTCCCACGGTACCTTATAATAATTATATACAAAAATCCGCAAAGATAAATAATTTTTACTTATTTATTTTCTTAATTTGTATTAAATGCGCGGAATTAGGTAATGCGATTGATTAGGGCCCTTTGCGATACACAGGAAATTACTTTATGAAACATAAACTTACCTATCAATCCTTTGAACGTATTGCAGTTCTTATACGAGGACCATGTTATTTGCTGTTCTTCGGCAGAAATGGGTTTCTCGATTGGGATCTCAGTACAGTCTAGAATAACTGTGTACAAGCTTTCCGATTTGGCACGCAAGCTCCAAAAGTCTATAATACTTAGTTTATCGTACATCAAGTTAGTCCAATAAGAAAATATTTTGGAAACTGTTCTGCAACCAATTTTGAACATTATACTCAGCAGCAAATAGTCTAAATTAAGCCTGTATTTTATTAATGTTAGCAGTAGTTGTTCCGATAGCCTCAATTTTTCCGTTGGCCATTTTGAATCAGGCTGATTTGCTGTCATGTACTGCAGAATGAAATTGAATTCAACTTTGCTATGGCCAGTTAGATACTTCATTTGTTCATCATATAATGTTTCCACCGATAGAATTCCAGCTGATGTGGTCACCGCTTTAATTTGGCTTTGATTTATGTTTTCGTTGCAGCTTGAACTAGAAAGAACTTTTGATTATTGAACAGCATGGAATAATATAAAACAATAAAAACTAAAACTATCTTATTTCGCCATTGTAATAAACTATACATCTAACATTTTTTACAGTATACTGTAATTTTTTGCCGAATTAACTGCTGTTGAAATTACAGCAACCGAAGTTCAACAGTTCGATATAAGGCCTAATTTGACGTCTACTAGCAGGATAAAATTTTTATAACAGAAATATAATTAAGATCGCTATAACTTTTCTGTTTTTTTTTCCATTTATTTTCACCCAAAAAAAAAACAAAAGTTGACTAAACAAAATGGCGCCCAAAGATATTTTATATGGAGAATGTCAGCCCCCCAAAGAACATCGGATTATCTTTAAAACCAGATGACCAATGATCAAAATCGAAGCAGATTCTGAAAATAGAAGAGTTTCTGAAAACTTCGTGCTAAAATATTTGTTTATTTTGTTTGTAAACAAATAAACAAATATTAAAAAACAAAAAAGTTATAGTGATTTAAATATTTTTTTTTATGGTAAAAATTTGAAGCTGCTGATAGAGAGGCTAAAAGCGATGTTGTTCTTTTAGATTTTTCAATGAACCATTTATATATGTTTGTCCATATGGTCGGCGTTCAGACAAACTGGATTAAGTGTTTTTAAGGTGAAAATGAGTCGAAGCCATCGGTTCTCCAGATTTGTGCTCTTGAAAATTTCAGTTATGGCTTCGATTCATATTCACCTTAATGGGTTCAGGAAAACCTACCCCAAGCATCCAGAATATCGAAAATACTTTTATGTTGAAATACATAATAGAGAATAAATGTTTGATGGTACATCGGTACATCTGTATCAAAATAGCATCGGAAAATCAGAATTAATGGAGTCCTTAATGTATCTTTAAAACGCCAAAATATCTTCTAGTCCGGTCTGTCTGAACACCGACCATATCTCTTTCAAATTCAAACCCACAGTTTACAATTTCATCTATTTTTTTATTAATTCTTTAAATTTGATTATTTTATATAATCGAAGAAGTTGCAAATGTTTTGATCAAATCGATTGTTTCTGTATTACTTTATTACTCGAAAAATAACATAATTATTGACAAAAATGATTTACGTGCGGCTCAGGTGAACCCAAACTTTTGACGATATATAGGGGAACTTACGTATTCTCGGCAGCTTAAGCCGATGCCGTGCTTCTTTTGTAATTTTCTCGGACAACAGAAGACAAATTCCGTGTTTGTCTTTTTACATTTATGCGTTGCTCAATCCTCTATCGATTAACACCGACAAACTTGTCAAAATGCTTTTGGAAACGTTTTTATAACGCTGCGAACATCCCTTGTCAGTGTGACTATTGTCGGCAGCCTCCACTCTCTTCGGCAACTTTCCCATAACAACTGCTGGTGAATCGCTTCGGCAGCTCCAAATCAGTCGCATTTTGAGGCGTGCTCATTTGAATTGATGACATCTCCGGCGATATCGTTTGTTTAGTCTCGGAAATCTCGCCAGCGGGAAGCGGGCAGAACAAAGAATCATCTGAATGTTTCCACTGATGTGTTTTGATAGAAACATAGTGTGTATTTGGCGTTTGAAATTTGGTTGCCGATAATAGTCGAATGGTGCCGAAGCCGTAAGTCTCCCTACTAAGGAGTGATTCCAAACTTTTGCACGATGACTGAATGACTGTTTCATTAATTTTGAATAGTTTTCAGATTTTTCCGCCACATTTTTGCAAGTGCTTCATGTGTATTATTATTTTGTGATCAATATCTAAACAATAACTATATTTAATTCTTTTTGTTTAATGTTTTGATATTATAAATAAGATATTCTTGAGTTTTCATGCCATTCCAACTGAGTTATTATTTTTGTCATTTTAACTTTTATTAAAAAAAAAACAAATTTTGGCATTTAAACATTGTGTTTCAATGGACCATTTTGATACACCATTGCCATTCTTCTCTGCAAGGAAGATACGTGAAATACACACAGCTTGTGATTATGTACTGATTTATGCTGATTTTGTTCTGATTTGTACTGATAAATTTAACGACTCTTCAACGAGATGCTTATTATTGCGAAGCATCTTCATGTGTCATACTCTGTACGAAAAAGCAGAAGAAACCAACAAAGGAGCAGTATTTCAGAATAATGTTGAAATTAGAATCATGATGTGTTAGTCCAGAATTGCTTGCTTTTGTGCTAATCGTACTCAATTCTATGTAATATCGTTTGAGATTGCATGATATTTAGAGATTTATTTGGAGATTCTGTTAGCTCCAGGGCGCCATTGTTTTTCGACGAACTTCAGACAAACCGAATCAGGTTAATAGTTTATAATAGTTTCTAGAATATGATTCCATACTCATATAATCTATCCAACAGACAACTAATTGTTTCAATAGTAAAATTGCTTATAAACCACCAATTTACTATTGAAAAACAAATAAAATGTTTCGAACTGATTTCGTAAAATTTAGCCCAAAGTCGTTGGAAAAAGAGAGTTAAGTCACAAAAAATGCCAATCCCATTATATTTAACTGAATTTGTCATACCTATCGCTACCATCGACTGCATTAGATACACCCTCAAAACTTAATTCTTTTTCCTCTGCAGTTTCCAGTTCTACATTTGAAGCTACATCACTTCCAAAATTATCGGAGCAAGAGGGAACATCTATAAAGAACACAAATATATTAAACTAAGTAAAAAAAACCTGATGAGAGAATCATAAAATATACGTACATTCTAAAACTTGTTCAGATGATTGTACTATCCTTTTGCGTGAACTGGGTAGATACGTTCTAAATGGTTGATCGAAACGGTTACCTGTAGTGAAAAGCAAACTTTTTTTGTATTGACTTGCACAAACAATATTAAATTAAATTTTTGAAATAACGGTTATTTGAGGGTTTAAAATACGTAGCATTTTAAGGGGGAGCGGTAGTCACTAATTTTGAGACTTACAATAGTTACATATATGATATGATATGATAGTCTGAATTAATAAATCATTAAATAACTAATTTATTATAAGGCACTTCTGGAAATGTTGCCTGACATTAAAAAAACACGTACATAAACTATGCTAAATTTTTAATTTACCTTTCTTCGTAGGTGAATGATTATCCATGTCAATGTTTACCACAGAGTCGGAAATGCACTCCATCACTTCGAGCGGCACCTGAGTTACCTAAAAAAAAATTAAACACTTATGTTGAAGCAACACGTATCTATTTTTTTTACCTCCGATTTTTGCGAAAATTCATATATATTCTGATCTGGAACTGCACGAGGTCGAAGTATGTAAGAAACTGTTGAATAAATAATCGAAATTATAGTAAATTTTGAAATGCATCGTAAGGTTAGAATGTACATTGGATTGATCGTTACGGATTGAAGAACGTGATTTAAAAAAATAGTATCCAAGACACCCACGAAATGGAAGCTTCGACAAAAAATTCTTATACTCACCAGAATTAAGGAATTGATTGCGGGAGAAATGAAGCGAGCATATTTTTGCTGTTCGGTGATTTAGAGTTCCTCCAATTTTTAGTATTTGCAACCACTTCTTCAATCTATGCTTTCCGGTAGGCAATCTATAAAATTTTATATGATTTTTGCGTAAAATGCTTTTACACCCAAATGCGAAACACTTCGTTGGCATGATGATGATTTCCCTGCAAAAGATTATGATTCAAGTGCTTTTTATTGCAAAGTTTCAGACAATTTGGCCGAGAAAATACCCCGATGTAAACATTTGTTAAAGAAGTAAATTAAGTGATTATAGAATAAAGAACTACTTGGTTTCCTTCAAGATTCACTTAAAAAACCCTGGCGAAATAAATCAAAAGGATCCCTACATTTCTCGCATAACCTGTGATCTCGCCCTAAAAGCCATTGCACATAACTAGGAAGACAAAAATGATTGTGTCTCAACCGTCAATTTTAGATATATGGTGTCTTCGGCAAAGTTTCTCCATACTTTTCAGACAGTTTTTTTCGGTGATGTGAAATTAGGGTGACCCACATGGTTTACGAGATCAGAATATAAACTTTTTTCCTGGCGCATTTACTGCCCATAAACGCATAATTGTCCCATGTTAATAGGAAATCCAGCAAACATGGGACTGACATGCATTTATGGGCAGTAGACCTGTTCATATTTGAAAAAATGTCTGGAAATCTACCGGTCAAGCGGTATCCTGAATTCTTGTACTAAGAACAATGTATGGTCAAATTTTCAGCTAATTTGATAAAGATTTTAGTATGCTTCAAGTTAAAAATGTGTTTTAGGGCTAATTTCAAGGTTTGAAAAATCATAACTAGCATGTGGAAAATCAAAACCACTTGCTATTACCACTATTTGAAAGCTAATTCTATTCTGTTCAAGTTTGTCGAACACGCAAATAAGATTAAAATGAGTTTAAACATTGTTTGATCATGATTTGTTCTCCATGGTACCCAAAAATCACAGTTTTCTGAATATATATGGTAGAAAAAACACACATTGACATTAGCTTTTCAGAACCTAGTCAACAGGAATCGAACGAAATAAATCTATGAATTCATTAACCATTAACAGCTTACATATTGCTTAAGGCAATAAATTACAAAAAATGCCCAAAGATCGAAAACCGCATCGCAACCTGATGATAGTTAATTCACGCATGACACATGTACCAACCAATGAATGAATTGAACAAGTTAGCATTGCTTTTTCTTTCCAAGTGATGATTGTTTGGATTGCATTTCATTGACGATTCAGAACGATTTGAAAACAATCATTTTTTACACCCGCCAAAGCTCATCCACAGCGGGTTTATAAAAGTCCTTCCTAATTTTCTATTTTTTATAATTTATTTCCGAAAGATAAATTGTAACTTAAATCGGGATTGAGTTTTAGATATGTATAGTCATCATGTTATGTAAATTAAAAATCCGAAAGTTTCATACAGGTGTGCTTTTTAGAGAGAACACTCCCTAAAAATAGTGATTTTCAAGAACCTTGAAGCATAAACCTCAACCAAACTATGTTAAAACTTGCTCCAATCATAAAAGTGTGTTCGACAAATGTTCGTAGAATTGAATCAACTACTATGTAGAGGTATTTTCGATCATTTTTGGTGTTCCGTTCGATAGTTATGAATTTTTAAAGCTTGAAATCAGCTCAGAAACATATAATTGGTTTGAAGCACACCTAAATTATCTCCAAAATGACTGAAATTTTGACAAGAAGTTCATTTTGACATAAAAAATCAAAGTATTGGTTGACTGGGAAATTTCCAGACAAATGAATAGGTCTAATGGGCAGTTTAGGTCTATACAATTTTCTAAAAAGTTTTGGAACAACCGACTTGGAGCAGCTTTGCCGAAGAACCCAAATTTCTATCTCTTATAGTTCGCGAGTAATGTTATTTTTAACAAACAAGTTAGGGTGGTACTAAAAAATCAGTCGGCTAATACCAAATGTGACAGATTAGTATGGTAGAAACCATGGGGAAGTGAACCTGACGCAGTTTCTGTCAGGACATGATTGCTATAGACAGTAACTGCATAGGTTCGGGCACTCAGAATCTCCTGTGTGCCCCAATTGTGCTGGTGTGGAGAAAACAACGGAGCATGTCGTGTTCGATTGCCCTCGTTTCATTGTTGTGAGAGGTCGCATGCTCGCTACATGCGGAGGGGTCACGTCCCCCGACAATATAATAGAGAGAATGTGTGCGGATGCCGAGTGCTGGAATGCAGTAATCACGGCTGTCACTCATTATGTTAGAATTGCAGCGCCTATGGCGCGCCGACCAAGAGTTGGCTGCAGAGGATTAGCCCTGCCGAGGCTGGTTCCTTGTAACATTGTTTAAGTCGGCTAGGAGAAGCAGTTTGCCTAGGCTACTTCTGCTACACGTGTTGTGCTATATGTACTGACCCCTCCCCGAAGAAATACCGTAAGATGGTTCCGGGGAGATAAGTGTCTGAGGCCAAGGGTAATGTCGATGCACTGTACACCACTTGAGCAATTCTAAAATAATTGCTCAAGTACAGTGCATAGGCTGGTTTTAGCGGGTCCTCGTTGGTGCGTCATCCCCGCATTCCCTGAGTTATAATTATAAGGTATACCTTCTCAGGGGATCTGTTTGCAGATTTCCCCCTTGTGAAAACCAAAAAAAAAACTATGGTCTTAACTTAGATACCATTTGTATTAAGTTTATATTTAGTGCTCAGTATCTCATGTAATTTTGCCAACTCGATTGAAAATTCAAACAAATCAAACACTTACTGTGCCGTCTGATTACAAGATTCCCAGTAGGGTATTTCCTCTGTAGGAATACATTCTTCAACATATCCAATTGACAAAGAAAAAAGATTTATATAGTTGAAAAAATGAAGACCTAGTCTTAAGTTAACTTAAAATTCAGTTCTGATAATCCATGAAGGTTTGTTGAAATATCTTTAGTGTTGGTCTATTAGATATTTCAATTTAAAGTTTATATGTCAAAAAAAAAAATCGAAATTCAAACTGTTTTGAACACACGGTCACGACATTTGGAAGATGTAATCGAAATTTATTCGTAGCTATCTTAGATCAAGTCTTTCAAATTGAACCATTTTGCATGAAAGAAGTAAAAAGTTGTAGCCAAACTGAAATCGTTTATTTTTGAAAGTTTATGCATCCGGGAAAAATCCGGGAATCCAAAAACTGATTTTGAATGGACACCCTGCAATCTGAACAATGAATGATAAGAAAACTAATCAAACCTAATCTCTTGAACAATTTTATGTTTCAATTTTTAGGTACCGTTACGCAGGATCTAGGGTGCACAAACACATTGCAAGCCTGGCATCGACCCCCAAAACATGCACCGAAACGTTCCATTAATGAACCCATTTCGTTAATGTTGAGGAAGCGACAAAAGACAAAAGAGACACACTACAATCGAACAAAATCAACATCAGCCACGACCGATTTTGTGAATCGTTCATTAAACAGTGGACTCAACCTGAGCATTCACACAAGTAGAAAAGCCAATATTCATGGCTTGGCGAATGACCACTTCTATTTGCGAAAATCGCTTTTCGAAACTACGGTCGAAGACATCAACTATGTTGACGAAAATAAAGCCAGTCAGCTAGAACAGAATACAATGGGACAAAATTGCAACAAAAGTTGGTTCGAAGCACGCAGGAGTAGAATTACCGCTTCCAACATCAAAGGAATTTGCACAGCGATAAGAACAAGCTGTACGCAAAATAAGGCATGCAGCGTCACACCCGCACGATACAACTTTGAAGCAAAAGATCTGTCCAAGATTCCGGCTATCGCATGGGGAAAGTCTCGCGAAAAAGAGGCATTTCAGCTGTTTCAAGCCCAAAATCTAAGTTCGAAGACATTCCGAGAGTGCGGCCTTTTCATTGACTTGTCTCGACACTATTTGGCGGCATCACCGGACGGAATTTGTTGTTGTCGAGCTGAAATCATTGAAATAAAATGTCCTTACAAAATAAGGTTTCAGGAGCCAACTAAGGCTGATTATTTGAACGATTCAGGACACCTTATCCGTTCGCACCAATACTATTACCAAGTGCAATTTCAATTGCACGTAACACGAGCAAAAAAATGCCATTTTGTAGTATATACCACAAAAGGCATCCACGTTACTACCATACCGTATGATATGAACTTCATTAACTCCATATTACCATCTCTAGATAAGTTTTATAAGGAAGTATTCTGTGAAGAATATTGTAAAAAATTTGGTTTTAATTGATGTAAAAAATGTTGAATTTTGTTGACAATAAAACAATGGAAAATAAGAAAGAAAGATAATGGTTTTGAAATTTGAGCAGTGCAACACTACACCCCAGACAAACAGACATAACAGTTAGAACAATAATATATTTAAAATATGGTACCGCGAACATTAACGTCCAATGCTAAAAATACTGATTCTCGCCTTACGGAAGCTAGGTGGCGGTAGTGTACAAACTCCAAACTCGAAAGATGAAATAAATGCGAGTTTATGTATGTTTGTCTGTGACTGTGCATCGATTATCAAAAGGCACCGTCAACATTTGCATTTGCATTTTTATCTACTTGGAGCGGGAATCGAACTCACATTCCTTGGCACAATGTACCTAAATACCTGAAGATCCTCTGTGGCCATACGAAGACAACAAAATAAGGTAAGTTTGAATAGGAAGCTCAATACTAAAAAAAAGTTTTGTACAATATTGAGACATTTTTTCTAATTCAACCTCAAAGATATGATATGATTCAAATGAAGGGGTTGGAACCTAATGGGTGTAAGTAACAAAAATATAGTTTCGTAAAAAGCAACTTTGAAATATATACCTCACAAATGAAATATGATCTAAGCGTCTGTTATTATTTAATATTCCACTTATAATTTTACCTGACGTTTAAAATTTATGATTATGGGCTTGTTTTCAAGTTAATAATGATCCAACTTGCGGCGTATCTGCTACGGTGCACAGTTTATGAAGTACTGAGTTAGTGATGTTCGACAGCAGGGCAGTCCAAACTTTTTAAATGGCGGGCCAAATCTCAGGTACAGTATTGTGCGGCGAACCATTTTTTTAGTGTAGCAGTTTCGAAAATTTCCTTTGAAGCGATTGAACATAAATACATGCTACATGGGGCCTTCCTTAGCCGAGTGGTTAGAGTTCGCGGCTACAAAGCAAAACCATACTGAAGGTGTCTGGGTTCGATTCCCGGTCGATCCAGGATCTTTTCGTAATGGAAATTGCTTTGACTTCCCTAGACATAGAGTATCATCGTACCTGCCACACGATATACAAATGCGAAAATGACAACTTTGGAAAAGAAAGCTCTCAGTTAACAACTATGGAAGTGCTCATTGAACTGCTGAGAAGCAGGCTCTGTCCAGTGGGGACGTTATGCCAAGAAGAAGACATGTTTTATGATAATCTTGCCGAATATTCTGTGAGAACTGCGTTTATGATTTCGTCAGAATAATGCCCAGGATTATTTAAAAATTCTGGCCTGGAGCCTTGCCTAAGCTTTTATAAAAAAGTATTCTAAGGATTCTGTCACAAATATTCATTGGATTTCGTCAGAATCTCATCAAGCATCATTAGAAAATCCGGCTTAGGATTTTTTTATAATAAAATTCGGGATTTTGCGAGAATACGGGGATTCTGTGAAAATTGTTTTCAGGATTCCTTCGGAAAATCAGCTCAAAATTCTGTAAGAAAATCCTGTGAAAATCTTGTGGGAATTCTGTCCAAGTTTTCCTTGAAATTTATTTGAGAATCCTACCTAAAACTGTATAAACTATCAATCAGCGTCCAGATCTGCCTTATGTATTTTGTAATCTCCTTCAGAAATCAAATTAATTGTGATAATTCACTCTGTTTAACGTTAAGTCATTGATTAGATTTCTTGTATTCAAACCCCATAAAATTTAACTATTTTTTGAATAAAAAATGTTTTGACTATTGAAAAACAAATCAATCAAATTTATAAGGATCAAAAAATAATGTAAAGAATCTTCAAAATAAAACAACCTTAATTGACACTGTTGTACACAATTAGGAATATTCCACGAGTTTCATCAAAGGTATGAAAATTTCCTACAGTTCTGAACTTGTGGTTAATCGCTCAGTTGATCGCACTAACAACTAAATAGAAAAAAAATTCCAACCAAAGTAATTTTGATGTTTTCAAGCCACGAATTTTTAAATAGTTAAAAAAAATAGACTGAAAAACATAAATTCAATTTTAAAACTAAAATCGAAATCAATGAAAGAATGTCCAACACAAATTTCACTTCATGATTTTCGTAGGAAGCTTGTAAAAAATCAAAATTTCAAACGGATTGATGATGAAGAACATGTGCTTCGCGCAACATTTTTGTTTCAAAAAGTGCTCCGCAAGCCAGAAAGGCTAAAACCCCTGCCATAGTGCATCGAATAATATGAAACATTAAGGAGTAACCCAGGTAGAAGAGAATTGCAAATGCATAACAACATTTACCATTAAAATATAATGTTTGAATGTAATAAATTGTTTAAAAAGGAAAGTTAAAATGTTACAGTTCGTTATCCGAGGAAACATTGATCATATTTTGATTCTTAAAAAATATTTTGTTTTTAAAGGTAACATTCCAGGATATCAAAAATATCCTGTTTATCAATGATAACATGAATCATCCCGAAAAAAAATTCAAATCCCGAAGCAGATTCAGTGCAAGTTGAGCGAAAATTGCTGCCAACTGAT
Source organism: Aedes aegypti (assembly GCF_002204515.2). Lineage (NCBI taxonomy): Eukaryota > Metazoa > Arthropoda > Insecta > Diptera > Culicidae > Aedes > Aedes aegypti. The sequence continues at coordinate 242,332,187 of NC_035107.1, forward strand.
ATTTTATTGTCTGATCAGAAATATTATGGATTTGTCTACTTACTAGGATGGGTAGCGCATAAGTTAAAAATAACGCATCCGGAGCTTGGTTCACCGACATGCAAATGTAATCCACAGCATCTGCCACTATACCTAGCGAACTTATCCTATGGTGGATTAACTTCGCCCACTAACGAGTTCATCGAAATGGGATACCCACTGGAGTAGGTTTTCATTTCCACAAACGGAAGAGCCGGATTTGAAAGCAAAACCAATATAGTACAGAAAACTGTCGATGAAGCTTCACGGCTATTTCCCGGTTGTGATCTTACGATTGCTCAACGATACTTTAAGAGCCGGACTATTATAAGAGTACGACATATAAACCTTATACAGGACTATTATAAGAGTACGACATATAAACCTTATACATGGAGGGCAAACTGGAAGCCAACGTGCACATTTACAATAAGACGCTTTATGAAAGACATATGCCAACAAAACGCAGCTATAAATCAACAGTGACAAATAGAGTAAAAATGCAGAAAAAAATTAGCTCTCGATGATTCATTATCAAACGATAAAGATTTCTAAATAAAATTGCAAAACAATTAGTTTATTCATCTTATGTTTTCCACAGAAAAACAATGCTTAACCCTTCTTTGCAGTAGTAGGATCCCTTTTTTACCATTAAAACTTATTTTTCAATTTTTTTCGCACAATTATTTACAAGTTTTCAAAAAACACCTTCTGAATATGTGTCGATACTGATCTTTCTTTATCTGGATACAGCGATAATCCACAAAATCTTGGGGGACCGCCATAAATAATGTGAATGAACATTAATGTTTCTGGTACCACTCCGTTGAAAAAGATCTTAAAAACATAAAAAAAATTATATTCTAATTTTTAGATTTCTTGGAGAAAACGCAACCGATTTCTATGATTTTTTCAGAGAAGCTCCTGATTTTATTACATTGTGTAGCTCACATTTTGTTATTATTATTATTTTTTGATAAATTGACTAAAAATAAAATGGCGGTCAAAGAAATTTTATATGGGATATGTCGGTTCACCAAGGGATATCGAAATATCTACAAAACCAGATGACCGATGGTCAATATCGACACAAATTCTAAAAATATAAGTTTCTTGAGAAATAAGGGACTATCTATTAACCACGTATTTTCAAGGCATTTTTGAATAAGAGTTCAATTATAAATTAGCCGTTATTTGAGCAGGGAAGTTTGCCAAAGTAATTGAAACAACATAATCTACCGTATTATCGAATAAAAACAAGATTTATTAAAAAAAAATGTAGGACTCTATTGTACGACACTATTAAGGTGAAACATCTCGGAATCCAAAAATAGCCGACTTGTGCCCCTACTCACGTTTTCGAAGGCACTAAACTTGAGAAATAGTTGGCAAACGTTTCTGATCTTCTTATTTCAAGCTTTCTGCTACGGCCCAGATAGCCGTAGCGGTAAACGCGCAGCTATTCAGCATGACCATGCTGAGAGTCGTGGGTTCGAATCCCGCTGGTCGAGGATCTTTTCGTAAAGGAAATTTTCTCGATTCCCAGGGCATAGAGTATCTTCGTACCTGCCACACAATATACACATGCAAAAATGGTCAATCGGCAAAGAAAGCTCTCAGTTAATAACTGTGGAAGTGCTCATAAGAACACTTATCTGAGAAGCAGGCTTTGTCCCAGTTGGGACGTAACGCCAGAAAGAAGAAGAAGCTAGTGCACGAGGCCAAAATAAAAAGTGCCCTGTTGTTGGATGCTTTCTTCGCGAGATTTGTGCCTTTGAAGTTTTAGTGCAATTATAGTAGTTGATGCCAACGTGTTTCACCTTAGGTTAAAGGTGAAACATCTCGGAATACAAAGATGGCCGTGACAATGGCCGACTTGTGCCCCTACTCACGTTTTCAAAGGCACAAAACTGGAGAAATAGTTGGCAAATGTTTCTGATCTTCTTATTTTAAGCTTTCGGCTAGTGCACAAAGCCAAAATAAAAAGTTCACTGTTGTTGGATGCTTTCTTCGCGAGATTTGTGCCTTTGAAGTTTCAGTGCAATCTTAGAAGTTGATTCCAAACTGTTTCACCTTAAATGATAATTTGAATCAAATGGAATGGAATGAAACCAATACTAATGCAAATGCACGTACATTTCAACAGAGTTAGAAGAGTTCAATAGTTGACATGCCTTAAGGTTGTGCTTACCGTTAATTGATTGTCTGTTTAAGTTCCAACAACAAAAAACTAAATCAAAAATTTTTAAAACGGTCTTCCTAGAATACATCTTAAATGAAAGAATTTGATTTACCTTACAATACATCGTATTTAGTTTTTCGATCTAGTTCGGGTTGGTAAGTCGATTTAAAAATCATAATTTGGTTTATGAAAAACAGTTTTCAACAACAATTTCAACTAAACCCGTGCATTATAGTAATATTGTTATAGCATTTTTGGTAGTTTAACATGTTTTGTGACATGCAATCATTAGGGATTATTTTGCCATTAACAATCACGGTGCTCTACGATTTGTTTGGTCGTATTTGACAGTGTCCTGCTTCTTTTATAACAATAAAAAGGTATCCTTAAGGGTTCTTTTCAGTATGTGTCATCTTTTCAGGCTTTAAGCCGCTGACGAATAAACGTTATCAAAATAAAAATCAATTGTTTCTATCTTGTAATGGTTTATTTTTTAATCACCTTTTAAAATTTACATATAAAAAATGTCATAAATGTTATGTGATAAATAGGTTTATTTTTTTTCAACAAAGATACCATTACTATTTCCATGAAACTCTTGAAATAGATGTAAAATTGTATTTTATCATTATTTTATTTCTGTTTGAACGGTGCCCGAGAAACCAGGGTGTCGCTAATTTTATTCAGTAATCATAATCTTAATAACAAGTTCAATCATTGAACAAAAATCTACACATTCTACAACATTGCCTATTTATGCATTTATTGAAGGTTAAATAAGCACACAATAAACTTTTGATGAGCTTTTCCGCAAATTTTTCCTAAGGTTCATTGTGAATTTTGTCAAACTTGAAAGCTGCTTAACTTCTTAAGGTGATTATATAACGAAGAGAGAACTAACCAGCGCTACGCGTTGAAAATTTATCCCATTGGTCACCACCAGCAAGCAAGTAATTTGATTGATTTTCAACGCGAACTGTTGTCCGATTCTCCAGTCTTGTGCACTTGAAAATTCAAAGTTTGGCTTCGTTTTATAATCACCTTAACAGCCTTTTCTTTCATTTGCCATTTCGTCTCCACGTGGTACGTGGTAATTTTGACAACTGTTCTCTGTTTGCACCAGAGCGTTAACGTTCAACGATCCATCATCGTAATAATCGTCATGATCGAAACTTCAACTGCAGTTCTTCTGCTGAATAATTCAATCGAAATTTCTGTTCTGATAATTTAATCGAAATCGATGAAACGATTGTGAAGTTACATAATTTTGGAACTTTGATGTCGGCACTTAGTACTGTAAAGGTTAATTATAATCATTAAGGTGATTATAAAACAAAACCAAACTTTGAATTTTCAAGTGCACAACAGTTTGCGTTGAAAATCAATCAAATTGCTTGCTTGCTGGTGATCAATGGGATAAATTTTCAACGCAGAGCGCTGTTTGGTTCTCAAGTCTTGTGCTCTTGACAATGTGAGGTGTGGCTTCGTTCTACAATCACCTTAACAGTAGACAGTAATTGTTGAAAATATGTTAAAAAAAATAAAAGAAAAAAAGGAATAAAAAAATAAAATAAGAAAAAAAAGCTCTTAAAGGAACCAAGGAAAAAGATATCTTTAGTTATTTGGTGCATACATTTTTGTTCTAAGTGTGTTAACCACTTAAAGTCTCGAAAACTTATTCAAATAGTCTCAAGTCAAAAAAGTGAACAAACTTACTTTATCGGTCCTACGTGTATCGCAGACGAAATTCCACACGTTCCGCTCTTACCCAACTAGGTTTTTCACTTTTAGAACGTTAAATTGCGGAATTACAAAAGCCGATTTTACACTGGTACAAAAACGTCGAAAGTAATTGAATGAAACGGCTTATCATTTTGTTATATTTTTTTGTGGGAAATAATAGAAACTACCAAGTTTTAGAACGCGAGCTGATTGTATGCAAAATTTAAGCGATGTACACGGCGAAAAAATGTTAAAAAGTTGAATCATTTTAAAACAGTTTTCGAAGACAGGTTGTGATTCTTCTTAATTAATTTTCTCAAAACCGTGTGAAAGTTACTTACGTCGATTTGAAAAAGTAATCGAGAAGTAATGGGAACAATTTTGGGAGCTTTTTATTTAATTTCTTAAAATATAACAAGTTTGCTTTATATAGATATTAAAGCGAAAAACATCTGCAAAGTATGAACTATAGAATGACTTCAGGAATTCCACTAACTTTTCCAATCATATTACTAACACTTCTTGCTGAGAAGCATTGGTGTGAACTAATTACTACAAATTTCGTAAAATTTGGCTGCATTATTAATATTTCTGTACATCAACGTACTTGTACAGAACATTTTTTTTATTGATCTAAAATCCTTAATTTTTTCCTGGAATTCTTAGTAAATCTTCTACCTTCTAGTGTGAATACGAACTTAACGAAAAAATTAACGGCGAAAGCAGAAAGTTTCTCCGGGCGTTTTTTTTTTTCTCGGATTCCCTAAAGGTATCTATAAAATATACGCTGTTTTTTTTTTGTTTCAATTTTTGCCCTATTCTTACAAGAAACATAGTTATGGGGAAAATATTGGAATGATTGGAAAACTCATAAATAAATTAGTACTAAATTTATTTGATTGAAAAGAGTTCGTGCCACAAAATGAACATATTCTACCCTTACTGGTTCATAACAATTTCCATGTTTGTGGCAGAAATTCCCTAAGAATTCTAGTTTTTTTTCAGGTGGGATGAAATTCCCAAATAATTACAGGTGTTCCAGGTAGCGGACACCCTGGAATCGTTGAATTTGTAATCTGCTCAATATCATAGGTTGTATTGTATTTTCAAAAGTTATTATAGGCATCTTACTGCAGGGTTTCATACAAATTGACCGAAGCACAAAGAGTTGAGGGCATTCCAAAATTTGGGGCCCAGATAACCGTAAACTCACAGCTATTCGGTTAGACCAAGCTTGGGGTCATTGGTTTGAATTTCATCGGTCAAGGATCTTTTCGGTTTTGAAATTTACTCGATTTTCGAGGGCATGGAGTATCATTTTAAATGGTCAATCGGCAAAGTAAGCTCTCAGTTAATAGCTGTGGAGAAGCTCATAAGAACACTAAGCTGAGAAGCATACTTTGCCGCAGTTGGTATGTAACGCCATTTCTTATTGGAAGCAGAAGCCAAACTCATGCCTACCTGTAGGAAGTAGCAGCTGATTTCTCTTGGATGAGCGTTCCTTTGAGCTTACGTGCTAAAGTATTGTTTTTCGTCGGTCCTGATTTGGTTTTCCGGCTTAAACATCTATTAGGTGATCATCAGTTTGCTATTTCCTGCTCGACGCCGGCTGGAGGATCCTGTTGCATTAAGAATCCTTGATGGTGTCCGCACTATGTATCGGAAATTCGTTATATAAATTCTAGCTGCGGTCGTCGTGCAATTACCAACAAACTAGATCGGCTGCTGAATGGTATCACCGAATTAATTAAACACTGCTTCACAATCTGTCTGTTCTTAGCTGTTTGCTCGATATTTGCAAAAAACTGAAGGTATTTCCAACTAAATACAACAAGCTGGATATGATTCGCGAAAGGAACACAATAATAACACAACAAATTGACAGCTGAGCCAACACGACGACGACGTTGCAGATGTTTCCTTCGGTTTCGTTTGAGCAAAACAAGGAGAGAAATATTTTTTTTGGCTTTTTTCACACACACGGTGACAGTTTCTTACGAGGTTTTCTGTTAGTTAGAGTACATTGTGAAATCTCTTTTATCTTGTCGCACTGTTGTCATTATGCGAAATTACCGTCCCGTTCCATTCTCAGGAACAAACTTATTTTTTTTATTGTTTTTAACATAAAATTTTGACACTATTAATCAAAACCAAGACTCAAGCCGATATATTTCATGAATGGTCCATTTAAAATAATTTGAACATTTGTGAACTGTACGCTGAATATCTTATTTTAATATAATAATTCTTAATATATCATTGGCCCTTATTTGGTACATCCACTGTAGGATTGTTTACTCTACTGAGTCACCATCTATCGGAGTTCAATGGAACGTTCAGTACTTTCCATCAGTTTCCGTTAGAGGTGAGAAAAGTCAAAAGCGCCTCTCTCGGCGAAACGTGTCAAATGCCGATGTATTTAATCCATTGAAAAGGTAAGCACCTTCTATTTACAAGTGTAGTTGTGTGAGGCAATGAAATGCGGCATGAAATCGGAATTTTTTTTTGAGAATATAAATCTCATGTATATTGTCGCTAAATTGATAATGCTGTATCTGAAAGTGTTGATTTAATATTGAAATACCACCTGAAGCATTTTTCTTCGCATAAATTATCCATTAAATCAGGTGATAAGCAGTTATATTTCATCGATGTTGCAAATACCAATACTATCATAACAATATGTTAATGTTTTTGGAAGAAGCCATTTTGTGATGACGCACCAAAAGGCCTTAAGTCACTTTGTCTCTCCATACAACGGAGCGGTGAAAGTAGGGTAACGGTCGTATTTTGGACCCCCTAAGGAAGTGATTTTAGTTTTTTGTCCCAATTAATTCATTGCACAGCGTAATCAAATCAAAGAACATGCCAAAATGTAGATAAAAACTTCCTCTGCGAGATAAAAACGTCCATACGGTCATGTAGGATCCAAAAAAAGGTCGAAAATAATTGAATTGTGAAGCACTGTTTTTCATTATTTTGGTCACACCAATACATTTTGGACCCTCAAAGTATATATTTTGGACACCCGGCATTTTTTATAGTTTGGTGACATAGTCCACGATACTGATTGCATAATATGCTTGCCTCTTAGTCTAATCAATCGACTGACAATGGAAAACCAAAGAAAATCTACGCTTTTAGTTCAGAAGTTTGAAAAAAGTTTTTGTTTACATGTGAAAAATTTCTGACGGCTTCAATTTCTGTGTGTAACGTGCTGTAACGGTCTTTCGATTTAAACTGGAAAATTTGCAAGAAAACGGCCCAAGGGTACAAAATATATTGGTTACCCTACCAGTTCAGTTGCGAAAGTTGGAAATCTTACTTAAGTCTACGTTCTAAAAGTGAAAAATCGAATTGATTAAGAGTGGAAAGAAAGAAGAAAGATTTACTTAAATCTGTACGCAGAATGAAATTTCGTTTCACATAATGACAGCTCACACCGAAGTAAAATTTGACGAGAGGTGATTCAAAAAAATAGATTCATGGTATCAATGATGTTAAAAATTTTCTGTGAAATTTCCATTTGGAATTTCAGGAATTCTTTTGCCAATTCCTTTTTAGTACTGAACTCTCCTGCAAGCATCTAGAAGAAAGGTTATAATTAACGCTCATGGTGTCTGTAGAGCACCATCACTTTTAGACGCATTCAACAACCCTTTTCAATATTGTAAACTTATTATCGAAATGATGTGAAAAGCTCATTAGACTAGGGTCAGGCGGGGCAAGATGAGCACCTTAAGGATAAGCGCGATTTAAGCCTACTTAAACGTTTTTATTTTGGTAAAATTGGTAACCATCATTATCCTTTACATTATTACTTTGACCTCCAACCATTAAAAGTTTTAAAAAGTGATAAATAGTTTTCCAAATAACACGCTAATAATAGCTTTTTTATCATCGGTCAAAAAAACTGCGGTGCAAGATGGGCACCCCCATAAAAAGATGCAATTTACTAAAGAAAACTAATATATTTCAATGCTTGCAATATCCCAAGATATTATCTTTAATATCTGATAATAATTATCTTCAACTAGCTTAGTTTTTGAAACTTTTATCAAAAAATAAATAACTTTTCATAAATTGCTAAGATTTGCTTAAAAAACGATTAAACTTTTTGTTTATTTATATATTTTTTAGGAAAATTGTTTTGTGCAAAGAAGATACCGTGTGTAAAGCCCATAGCTAAATGTGGTTCTATAATTTCACACTTTTACTTAATTTTGAACATGGTGCTCATCTTGCCCCAAGGGTGTAAATTTATTAATATAATCAAAACAAAATATATGAAATATGTTTTAAATTTGATAAAAGTTTTGTACCTGATTATCTACAGAAGATTATTCTATAACTATACGGCCAAAAACGTATGAATTAATTTGTTTACGCAGCAAAAATATCACTTTTAAATGAACAAATCTTCAACAAATCTATGAAAAGGTAAATTTTTGGACTTCTATGTATTTTTGACAATATTTACGTTGTGCTGTTGATTTTTTAGCTGAAATTTATGGCAATCATATCAATTTAATGATATTCATCAGAACCCCAAATAATTTATTGAACAAAATCGGTAGGAACGACTCAAACTAGGGGTGCCCATCTTGCCCCGGGTGCTCATCTTGCCCCACATTCCCCTACTAAGATACTATACTAGTTTGATTAACCCTCGAAAGCCCGAAACGAACCTTAAATTTTAAATGGTCCCATTTTGGAGACTATTTCATCAATTAATTTGGAATAAATTTTAAAGTACATGCGGTTAGTTGGTCTTACAATCCTTGGATGAGACATTCCTTCAGACCTCTCCCCCTTTTCTGAGTAACGGAAAAAGACACTAAAATTGACACTACACGAATATCTAAAGATCCCGAGCTAGAAGGTTGACTGCGAATTCCGTGACCTAGAACTATATTTAAAACACCTTTTCCAGATCGTTCTTGATCTGCATAACAACTTTGCTGAAAACACGAACCTTCTAGCTGATAAGTACGAGATTGCGAATAAAAGTGCGTGAATTACGAATATGTAAGAAACTGGATCCACCTGAACAAGCCAATTGTAGAAAATTCATTACTAGCACCACCTTGCGGCGGAATTCTCAATCAACCTTCTAGCGCATCGCACTTATAGAGAGTCCAGTTTCCAATGCAATTTATAATATATTTGACTTCTTCGGGCATTGAATATCGTCGATAAGCTAATTTACCAAAGTTAGCTCTCAATTAATAATTGTGAAAGTAAGAACACAAGACTGAGAAGCAAGCTCTGTCCCAGTATTAACCTGTTGAAAAGAAAAAGAATATGCGGATCATATTGTTGAAAAATGTCAATTCTACCGATTTGAATCACAAGTGCCAGAAATAGGATACGTCTACCCGCTTACACTAAAATGTTTCATTCTCATTAAACTTGTGCGTTGCCCAACTGAATATTACCACTCTGAACCGGTCAGATTCCGCAAATCACCTGTAATCTTAGCAAGCCATCTCGCGTAAAAACGTTGCCGCGCAACTGCTGTGAAAAACAAAGATTTGCTGCGCGTCTCCTCGTTCCGCTTTGCCACCATCTGCGACGGCAGTGCATAGCGATCGGCCATTAGCCAATTTGCTATCGCTGGTTTACGCCATAGCACATGGCGGTGCGCAAACGACAACGATCCGGAATCCGTTTGTTACTACCGGCTTTGTTGCGCGGTTCAGGAGAACCAACCAAGCGGCTGCCCTGTTTGCCATCGTCTGATATCTGATCTCCGGTGTAGTATTCAAGCTCTTTTCAAAAATTGATCCACATTCTGAAGCAGGCGTCACTATTGCCGAAACATAGCGCCTACTGAGTATCAACTAGTGGTTCCCAGTAAAAATAAGCCTGATCTGGTAAATTAAGTTGCCCAATCACACCGTAGCTCAACTCATTCCATAAAATTTTCCGACAAATTTGTTGTTGCTGACGGCGTGCACATAAGACGCAAAGTGAACGTGTTTGCACACTGTAATGGAAACGTGATACCCGCCTTGCCGAGGAGCTATATTCACGTTCCGGCGCGGGTCATATTGTAAAGTTCGCAATAAATTGCGGGTGCGATGGTTATAGCAATCTCGCAAACTCGACAGTACCGAACGCCGAACGTTGTTGTATTATTATTGAGAGCCATTCTTTTCCGCCGTTCTATCCAACGACTACGACGATAGCCCCCGTCACACAAAATGTTCGCGCGAAGCGGGAATTTTTCGCAATCGACTAGCGCGCAGGAAACTGTCCCACCGCAGCTGCCCCTCCATATTGGCTGGATTGGAACTGTAGTTTATTGTTCTGAAAGCACGTTATCACGTGATCGACATGTGGCCTGGGAATGTTTGATTTTCGATTAACGACACCACACGGCGCGCTTTCTATGCGCGGAATTGAATCATCATCATCAACATCATAGGAGGCGAGGCAAGTGGAAAGATGGCGGCGTTAGACATGACAGTTCGTTCCCAACTTAGAGCGAGTTTCACGCGTCTAACTGTTGGGAAACGTGGCGAATGTTGAACGCAATAGTAATGTTTTACCGGGGAATGGAAATCACAGCGTGAATAATTAGGATTATCCAAGGGAGCTGTGGCAATACACATTACACTGATTTTGACGTACAGTGGAAATTCATGCCAATAACTTTGGAAGAAAAATTACTACAAGAATTGAGATTAATGGGTTAAGGGTGGTTTGCTGTTGACAAGTAATCGCATATCTGGATGATTTTTAAGCATAAGCATAAGCATTCGTAGTTGCTACTCCGTGATTGACTAGAACAATCGAAGTTGCACAGAGATTTAATGAATGGGGTTTGGGATTAGCTTACCATTTTCAATGTGCACAAATTCAAATTTAAAAAGTCAATAGCGGTGCTGGCCACGTCCAAACAACGGCTATATTATATTTAATCTTGAACATTGACACTTTTGATTATGTTAGTCATTCAGTCGACAAAAACGCAACCGGTGTTTAACTTTTTACACTGGGGTTCTTTCTATATGACATTTCGGAAGGGACACGGAACACAAAATATACCCAAAACTTGAGTTTAAGTCAAATTGAGTGAATTTTTATGCCAACAAACGTAACAGACATTAGAAATAACTAGTTATGTGTTTAAGGACATATCTCCATGAGTACCAAAATGGCCTCTAATTTGGCACCTTACTCCCCCCTTCACTTTCCCCTCCCTCCTCCCACGCTTCTCACAGTGTTTTTGAGAGCGATCACAGAAAATGATTATTTGAAGTTACTAATCTTATTGTAGAGGGGTGGTTTTTTAACTGAAAGCATTCCATAATGTATTTTTCACAAATTACCGGTTTTTGAATGCAAACACGTAGTTATCAAAGACACATTAAAGACCTCCATGTCCCATGCAGTTGCCCAAAATTTTATGGCTCATGAGGTAATCTAGAATGCCGTGCAAAGTGTACTGCGATCTGTCAAACTTGGGTACCTTTTGCACTACCGAGGGACCAAATGCAGTACTAGAAGTGGTACCCAATCTGAGCCCGAGTGTGACGGACCTGTAGTTATTGCTGTGGTTTGTGTTGTAAAATACCACGCACTACCGAATCACTTCTTCTTCACGCACCGAGATATTGTTTGCTGGCTTTTTGGTGCCCGTTCTAGAACTCAATTTTAATCGTATTTCTACTCACCGTAGCACTTCAAAAATCTAATGGAATACTCGAAACACTTTTATTTTTCACGCACAATGCTCCTGGGAGCAATAAATCACTTATATTAGTCAATTTGTGCTCGAAAACAGCACCGGAACGCGGATTCACTGAGCCAACATTGTTTATGAATTGGATGCGCCGCTCTCACTGATTGGAAGTGATGTCAGTTTTTATGTTTGGAATTAAAATTGTTTGGATATTCATACACTTGCTTCAACCACGTATTTTGCAATTTCGTAAAACTCAAAAGGTGTACAATGTCACAAGTGTTGTAAAACATTTTTATGCGTGAGAAAAACAATGTACGACGCAATTTAACAGTAAAAATGAATATAAGATATTATACAGTACAATTGACTGTAGAATTCAAATGCATTCTGATGGCAACTTTCTCCGCCCGTGAGAAGCGAGAAAAGAGAGCAAAAAAAACTGCCAATAAAGTAAACAACACACGCATGGTGTGAAAAATGCTTATAATTTTGGTCAAAAAACATGTTTTCACTACCAAATGAAATAAATTGTGATTTTGGGCTTTTATGAAGTTGTTGATGAATTCATATCGACAATAATACTTTTGTATGAAACTTGTGCTAGTAATACTGTCTACATAATTCTGTGGGTGGAGGTATACATGGATCATGATGATTTATTTTTGGCCGACGCACATAACATTTTGCTCTGCCTTGTTGGGTGGCTCGAGTGGGTGGCAACATTATGTTTACGTGCTCAATGAACTTTCACCTTAAATTTATCAGCATCGGTGAAAAAACTGCTCCGCTGACTGAGTTTTTCAACAACAGTTTATTTTGAATTTAATACTTTTTATTTTTTCAGCCACAAAAATAACTGGCTGTATTAGAAATTTCGTAACAGCGAAAACTGGGCTCAATTGACATTGATATTTTTTTCTTTACGCGAGTCTCTTAGCTTGTTACTATTTTGGTAAATTTTCTCGCGCAAATAACGTTCATATCATATTTAAAAGCTAAAAATCGGTCTGATTAAGACTAACAAATATTTTTTTGAAAAAGTTTCTTAAAATTGAATGTTTTAAAATTTTGCTAAAGCATGTATACCATAATTTTAACAAATTAGAAAGTAGATTATTCCATTTAAACGTTTGAAGTGAAAATCGTTGGTTCATAGTGGAATTTAAGTTTGTTTACTCTTCTGGCTTACGACCGTTTGAATGAGTGTTCGAGAATTTTCATCCAGTGCGAGTAGCGCAAGTGAAAGACAAACGCAAAAAGTACGAAAACAGTTATCTACGAACTGTGAATCGTGCATTTTACGAATATTTCATAAAGTTACTGAATCGCAAAATTCTGTCGAGTAAAATAATTCGTTTGGTGTATGAAAACAAAATTATATGTACAGAATTTTGTTTTACGAAACGGATATTATGGATAAAATACGAATAGATGTTTTCAGTGTAAAATTAAGACAGGGCTTAACGACCCTATTAGGCATTACTCCGGTATGTTTGGGATTTCTTGCGAATCCGAATACAATGCTTGTGAATCCAACTGAAATCATTACGAATCCAACATGAATTCTTGTGAATCCGATGGAATTCTTGGACATCTGACTGGAATCGTTGCGAATTCGACTGGAATTCTTGCAAGTCCAACAGGAACCCTTGTGAATAAAGCTGGAATCCTTGAAAATCAAACTCACATCCTCGCCAATCTGACTGATTTTTTTGTAAATTCGAATGGAGTCCTTGTCAATCCTTGCCTGAAATCCTTGAGGAATCCTTGCAAATTCTTAAGAATTCGATTAAATTCCATGCGAATCTGTTTGGTACGATTAGAATCCCTGAAAATCTGACTGGAATCCTTGTGAATACAACTAGAATTCTTGTGAATCTGACAGGAATCCTTTGGAATCAGACTGAAATCCTTACAAATTCTAGTGAAATCCTTGTGAATCCGTCTGACATTCTTGTAAATCCGTAAAGAATCCACGAGAATCTGGATGAAATCCTTGCAAATCCGACTGAAGTCCTTGCGAATCTCACGAAAAGCCTTGCGAATCCGACAAGAATCCTTAATTGGATTCGTTGCGTATCCTGATGAAATCCTTATGAATCCGACTGAAATTCGTTGGGTTCCAACTGGAATCCTTCGATTTCCGTTCGAAATTTTTGGATTTCTGACTGGAATTTTTGTGATTATGTTTGAAATTCTTGGGATTTTTACTGGAATTCTAGGTATTACGACTGAAATCCTGAGGATTCCGAATCACAAGGATTTTGTCGGTATCCCAAGGATTCCAATGGTATTCGCAAGGGCTTTAGTCAGATTCACTTGAATTCCTGTGGTATACGCAAAAATTCAAGTAGAACTTGCAAGCATTCCATTCGGATTACCAAAGATACCAGCGAAATCACAGGGAATCATATTTCCAGTCCGATTCACGTGGATACCAGTCGGATTAGCATGGATTTCAGTCGGATTCACAAGCATTTCAGTTGGATTTGCAAGGATTCCAGCCAGATTTGCAAGTCTTTCAGCCGTATTCTCATGGATTCTAATCGGATTCTGAAGGATTAAAATCGGTTTTGTAAATATTCCAGATAGATTCGCAAGGATTCCTTATTGGTTCCAGTCTAATTCGATAGGATTTCAGTGGTATTCTCAAAAACATTAGTCATATTCGCTAGGGTTACTGCGGTATCCGCAATGATTCTAGTAGAATCCGCCAGGATTCCAGTCGGATTCACAAATATCCCAGTCTAAATTACACGGAATCATATTGGATTCGCAAGGATTCCAGTCGAATTTGCAAGGATTTCAATAGGATTCGTTAGGATTCCAGTCGGATTCCCGCAGTCGAATTTGCAAGCATATCAATCGGATTCTCAAAGATTCCAGTGGTATTCAAAAGAAATCCAGTCAGATTCACAACAAATGCGGAAGAAAGTCAAAAAAACGGATTTGCATAGATTACAGTCGAATTCGCAAGGTTTTCATTAGGATTCGCATTTAATCCAGTCGGATTCTTATGGATTCCAGTCAGATTCGCAAGGATTCCGGTCGGCTTCATGAGGATTTCAACCGAACTTGCAAGGATTTTAGTACGATTCGCAAAGATTTCAGTCGGGTTCGCAAGTATTTCAATCGGTTTCCGAGGATTCCAGTGGTATTCTCATGGATTCCAGTTAGATTCACAACGATTCCAGTCGGATTGGCAAGGATTCAAGTTCGATTCACAAGAATTCTAGCTGGTTTGAAAAGTCCAGTCAGATTCTTATAAATTACAGTCGGATTTTCAAGGATTACAGTCGGATTCGCGATGATTCCTGTCAGATTTGCAAGGTTTTTAGTCAGATTCGAGAGGATTCCAGTCGAATTTGCAAATATTTCAGTAGGATTCGTAAGGATTCCAGTCGGATGCCCAAGTATATCAAACGGTTTCCGAGGATTCCAGCGGATTTCACAAGTATTCCAGTCGAATTAACAACGATTTTAGTCGGATTTTCAAGGATTTTAGTCAGATTCGCAAGTATATCAGCCGGATTTTTAAGGATTCCAGTAGTATTCACAAGAATTCCAGTCCGATTCGTAAGACTTCTAGTCGGATTTGCATAGATTACAGTCAAATTTGCAAGGATTTCATTAGGATTCGCATTTAATCCAGTCTGATTCTTATGGATTCCAGTCAGATTCGAAAGGATTCCAGTCGGATTCATGAGAATTTCAATCGAACTTGCAAGGTTTTTAGTAGGATTCGCAAAGATTTTAGTCGGGTTCGCAAGTATTTCAATCGGTTTCCGAGAATTCCAGTGGTATTCTCATGGATTCCAGTCAGATTCACAACGATTTCAGTCGGATTGGCAAGGATTCAAGTCCGATTCGCAAGAATTCTAGCTGATTTGAACGGTCCAGTCAGATTCTTATAAATTACAGTCGGATTTTCAAGGATTTCAGTCGGATTCGTGATGATTCCAGTCAAGTTCGCAAAAAATCCAGTCGAATTTACGAAGATTTCAATCAGATTCATTAGGATTTGCATTTAATCCAGTCAGATTCGCAAAATTTTCAGAATTCGCAAAAATTCCAGTCGAGTTCGTAAATATCTCAATCGGTTTCCAGTGGTATTATCATGGATTACAGTTGGATTCAAACAATTCCAGTCAGATTGGCAAGGATTCCAGTAGGATTCGCAATAATTTCAGCTGATTTGAAAGGAATCCAGTCAGATTCTCATGAATTACAGTCGGATGTTCAAGGATTCCAGTTGAATTCGCAAGAATTCCTTTCGAATTTGCGAAGATTACAGTCTGATTCGCAAGGATTTCATTATGATTCGCATTAAATCCAGGATTCTCCCGGATTCCAGTCGGATTCGCAAGGATTCCAGTGTCCGTGTTCTTGTGTTCTTAAGGTCCAGTCGGATTCACAAGGCTTCCAGTAGAAATTCCAATCGGAATCCCAAGGATTCCAGTCGAAATATTAGGAATCACGACTACAGTTTGTTCAGGTCCGTCGCACTCGGGCTCAGATTTGGTACCACTTCTAGTACTGCATTTGGTCCCTCGGTAGTGCAAAAGTTTGACACATCGCAGTACACTTTTCACGGCATTCTAGATTACCTTATGAGCCATAAAATTTTGGGCATTTGCAAGGGACATGAAGGTCTTTAATTTGTCTTTGGTTTGTTCGTTGGGATTCTAGGAATTTCAGTTGGAATCTTAATTATTCCAGACGAAATCGATTATTTCAAAAACAATCCAGCTTTTTACACTAACATGCTATAAATATTGAATAACCCCTTTTTGACATTTCTTGCTTACACTATTTTTTATAGCGGGATCAAAGTAAGCTTTGCAGAGAAAAAAATGTAAACAGCTTTCAAAGTTCAGAATACGACGATTGAAAACTGATTTTCTATTCTGCTCCAATTATTATTTAATATTTTAGGTAGATTACCGGCAAATACCTGTGGAGATTACTGGCGTTTACTAGGAATAAATCAGAAGCAAATACGTGATTCGAGATTTACAACCATGATGCTGAACCGATTGATAAGCCAACAGAGTTGAATTTACACTGATGGAAAAATTATTCAATCTGATGTGAAGGGCTGTTTCCATTAAATATGATATTGCCCCGTAAGATGATAAAGTATTTCCTATTATTTTTTTTATTGAGGTTTAACTGGAGAAGAAATGAAACTATCGTGTAATCTTCTCCATCGAAATGTATTTCTTAACCGTGTTGATTCGAATTGCCCGGACACTGGCCTTAACTCACCCAAAACTGATTATTTCATTAAGTTTTAATAATGGAAAATGTAGAACACGTCATAATCATGGATCTTAAGCAAAGAAATCGGAATTAAGTCCAAAAATACCGTTAGAAACGAGCACCACGAACCCCATGCCCCATACAAACCCTAATCTGACATGGTGAAAACAGGTCATGCTTCAACGTGTGATGATTCTTTCATCCACGCTGAATTTGAGTTAGTTGATTTGATTTGAACGATAATGAATCATTGAAATATAACTTAGTCTGTTAAAGTTTTACTCCGTGATCTGCCCGAGGTAGTAGGAAAATCCGAGGTCTTTGGTATATAGACTGTGCCATTACCTCAGCCGTATTTACTCTTTCTTCAAGCATCGGGAAATCTTTTATGGAGCCTGAAATTTTACAAATAATTACTAATTTACATACGACACATTTGAAGGATTTGAATTCGAAAAAGAAATAACACCTGTAGGTGAATTGCGACGCATATTTTCTTCGAAGAGAAGAAATTTTCGTCCATAACTCGCCAGCAAGAAAATTATCTTATCTTCGATGAAAATACGCGCCGGAATTCGCCTACGGACCAATGCACGCGTTCACTATTTGACGTTTGAGCGGTGCCAAATTCACGGGTTGCTATGGTCACATAAATAACACGGCACCGCTCAAACGTCAACGAGTGAACTCGTGCATAGGTCCACTGGAATACAAAGGACGTGAAAATTTCTGACAGTTGAATCAACAATCTCAAATTACCGCATACTTTGACCAAACCATAAAATACGTAGGCAAGAAACGTCAAAATCGAATAACCCCTCGTTGTTTTATAGCTAGCGTAAAAAGCTGGATACAAAATCTCTTTGAAATCCAGAACTTCCAGCAAAGCTCCAGAATTCTCTGAAATCGCTTAATTCTTACGAGGAATCGGATTTCATATAATTGCATCAGATTCCTAGAGAAAAATGTGAAATGATAAATTAGTTCAGAAATATCCAGTAAAATATTTATCAGCTTTTAGGCAACTTACGCATTCCAAAATACTCGGCATCTTGGATGATGGTTTGCCACATTGTATTTCAAAATGGCGTCCAGGCGCTGAATCACGATTATGCGGCCGCCATTTTAGATATTGGGTATGCTGTTTAAAAACATGATATCGGACATCATCTAGATTTGAACATCATCACAATCGCAATACTCTTCATATTTCATGGATTTGAATAGCAAACTCATTAATTTCATCTTTGGTAATAATATGACCGCTTTCATAATTCTCGCCCCGCCATATTGGATTTTGAAATGTCTTTGGACATCGTTTTGAACAACTATTGTCGAATCCACACGGAAAATACAAATATTGCGGTGTATTTAAAAAAAATCTCTTTTCTAAGAAAAATGTTCATTACAAAACCCAGAACAGATGAGCATTTTTCAACAGAGATCACCAAAAGCATGCCCCACCCAACGCAATCCAGTTCTGTTTCCGATCTGCTGGCTCGAATTTCACGCAATAGCGACCCGAAAATCTTGAAACTTTTCCATTCGAACTTCTATTTTTCAACCCCACGCGACCGTCACGTGCAGAAATACCGTGCCATGATGGCGCATACCAGCAGCGCAGCGTCGCGTTGTCCATAGGAAAATTCCCACGTCATTATCGTTTTTCGACATCAAAAGGATCTCTGTGGTACGCAACCCGGCCGGCAGCGGTCGTTCGGTTGCGTTTCACGCGCTTCGCACGGTCGCAACAGGTCATAGCTACGGCACGTGTGCGTAAATCTGCGTCCGATTCAGTGGAAAATTCCCGAATGTCAAGACAGTCACTGTGGGGAAACGGGAATCTGATGTGTTCTCGGTCGTAATGTAGCCCCTAGTAAACTGAAGGCGGCGTCAGCGACGATTTACATGGGATGGTGAAAAATAGTTTATAGGTGATCTGAATCTGAAAACGGTATATTTATAGACTTTCATTGAGAGATAGGGATGGGTGTTTTTTAGGAACCAACAGAGAGTAAACATCTTGTTGCGCCGTTTGCGATGACAAACATGATTCGCTGCAACGAGTCAGGGTTTGAAAATGCGAGATTCCTTCTTTTAAGTTGTTTTGTATTTGTATTTGTATTTGTATTTGTACTTCGTCTTCAATTATAAAAATTGTACAGACTGTTCTTATTCTATTCTCCTTATCCTAGATTTAAAATTCGTCTTCTTGTTGGTCTGCGTTGACGTTTGCTTTTTCGTCAAAAACTCCACAGCGGTTCCATTTTCGTCACAAATGCTATGTGATATTTGGCAAACTACACGGAAATTATAAATCATGTAGAATTTGGAATTGAACTCAGGTGTGTCGATGAAGAGAAATCGACGACTGCAGTTACGCCTGTATCAAAGACAAATTAAAGACCAGGTAACCAATAAGCACTGTTATAAGCGATAAATGGGCTGTTTAACGGCATTTCAGTGCCAACTGGCAGCATATAACATTTTTAAATGCTTTTAGGCATTGTGATCCACAAGCCCTGATATTAGCCGTATCCGGGTATATAAAGCTATGTTACAAGGCTTGTAAACCCTGTACCTATTAGCAGTACACAAGGGCTGTGAATGCTTATAAACGGCTTGGTGACATGACAGATTTAGATTCGATGATCAAATTTGGGTTAAATGTATTCAGAACAGCAGAATGATTGCAGAAAGTAAACAATTCCGCAGCGGAAGAAGTCCAGAAATTCATAAGTAGTAAAAATACTGAGGATTTAAATGCTTTCGATTTGCAACATTCCTGATAAAGAATTTTCTGATTTCGAACCATAGTAAGAACAGCGAGAGAAAATACAAAATGAATCATGAAAGCGTTTTTGGGGTTATTCCACGAGATCATCTCATTGAAATCCTTCTTCGATTAGCTTGTTAAGGGATCTCTTCCATGAGTTTGCTAGCATCCTAACCGGGACTAACTGGATACCTGGGTAATCTTTTATGCTTTAAATACTATCCTGGGCGAACTAAACCATCAATGCATAGGTGGAGCAGTTGGAAAATCTAGGGAAATCATGTAATAGGAGCCTCGGAAACATAAGTTCGTACCTGGATCACGTAACAAAAAAATTAACTTCGATTAGGAACATAAAAAGATAGAAAAGGACGGGAAATAAACAAACATTTTTTTCCTTTTTCTTTGATCCATGTGCTATCCAGGTTTTTACGCTAGCTCGCTATAAACTTTCAATTACCCCTTTTTGACTTTTCTTGTCAACACTATAATATTTTTATGGTTTGATCAAAGCAAACCTTGCTATGTTGAAATTTTTTCTTGTTGATTTTAGAGAAACGTCATAAAATCTCTTGGTCGCAGGAAATGGAAATCTAAAAAACTATTTTCCTTATTTTCTGTTCAATACTAATGTTTTTGCCATTTTAGGTCTACGATTTGCAGACATTATTAGGATTGGTTCCTGTTAATTCTCGAGATGATATACTGACTGAACTATGCAAATGAGTGTTACAAGCAAAACGACGATGCCATGGTGGCTTTTGGCCTTGAAAGGCCTGTGATGACTATTTTATAAGATAATTTCGTTTCCTGATCCTTTTTCACATTATTGCTTGTTATGTTGGAGTAAACTACGGAGGAAGTAAAACAATATTTGGAAAAAGAAACTCTTTACAACCCTGTGTCATGTTTGCTACATCCCACGGTGTACAATATTATGTTAATTTTGTATGCAGGGACTAGACCCATTCCTCGGTAACCCCGCAGATCGAGAATGCTTCGAGTCATGTAAAAGTGTGTATTTCACTGTCCATGCACGTCAAGGTCTGGACGGAGATCAATATTTGATCATCTTTGAAAACCTTTTATATATTTGAAAATGTGCATGTCTTTTAATTTCTTCCCATTCTCTATAAAGGGTTACGGGAGGTTATTGAAAATCGTCAGGGTTTCGTAATGATTGGTCACTGCGTTTGTCCAAATATTCAATGCTGGCATACTCTCCTCATCAGTTTTTCATCCCTATTTGTTTGGTTCAGAAACGCTTTCCATGAGAAATTGTGGTCTACTGACGGCTAAAATGAAAGGAATAAAGTTTTGTGTAAAATGGAGTAGACATTGCAATATGCACAAAAAACCCGCAGCAGCAAAACAAATCCAGTGAAAACTATTGACATTTCAATCAACAATCTTTAATTATTGCCTACTAAGACTAAACTATAAAATTGATAGCCAAGAAATGTCAAAGTCAAATCACCCCCCGTTGTTTTATAGCTAGCGTAAAAAGCTGGATAAAATTTTGACACTTCTCACTTCAGAGACTCGGAACGAGTAGGCCGATTATCAGCCGAATAATTCGCCAAAAGTGGCTCTATAGCAGCCCTTAATTGCGATATAGTTCCAATAAGCCCTGATAGCCAAGCTTTTAAGTCGATTATATAACCAACTTGGTGCCGTTTAATACGGCTTAGTGGTTACTTGGGTACTTTGGCGAATTCTCCTGCTCAAGTAAAGCTTTATCATGTTTTTACTTTAAATTTAGAAAATTGGTCTAAATTTGAACCCTGACACTTTTGTTCGTGTTTCACGTTCACTTCGCCGGCAAAATCTCACGGGGGTTTTCCTTTTTAAAAAGCGCAAACACTGGGTTTGTTCCTATCTGACAGTTCGGGAGGGACACGGAAAATAAAATACACCCAAAATTTGATTTTAAACCAAGGGGGTGTTAAAATCTCAAAAACCAGAAAACATGTTATTATGGACTTAAACCAGCGAAAAACACTTGAAAATTTAGTGAACACATGTTTCTGGCCTAAACTGCAGCGTTCGGTAATAAAATTGAAACAGGACATTAGGACCCTATTCTTCATAGCAAACTTTGTCGCCAACTGTCAAACTGCCCAGTCGGGCACCATGTCGGGCGTCGAGCATCCGTTAGACATCTTTATGATCGGAAATCCCTCTCCATCGATCACACCTCCACAGAAAAGCACAAATCGCGAGGGAAACGAACCCCCCTCAAGCATTTTGTGGGGAAGACCACAACCGTACAACCTTGCTAGAGGTCAAGAATGCGCTAATTTATATCGAGCGAGCGAGTGTGCGGCGTGGGATATTTCAGTCTCGATGATTATACGATGATGACGATAATGATGGCGTCTTGCTCGATTTCCACCGTGTCGTCAACCTTTTGGCCGCTTGCTATATGTATAGCTGTGGTCACTGTCACTGTTGTGTACGACCGGATTGTTGCTGTTGTTGATGGTCGCGTGACACTGAGGCTCGAAGTGTTCAGCTAAGTCAGAGCTGATAATTAAATTTGGGTTAATTATAACGCAGCGAGATTTGTTGGCAGCGATTGAATTAGAAGGCAATATTGTCTGGCGAATGAAACCATCGGAGAGTTAGATGATTTATATTGTGATCTAAAAGGAAAATGAAAATAATTTACAGTTATTACAACGACGAATCACTGCAACTTAATTGTTTGTTTTAGGAATACCATTTACATTACAGTGTATGGTCGAGACATTACATCCTACTGTACATTATTTTTATGTCAACAGTTCTTGACAGTACAATACTAATTAGAACTTATCTCATTTCTTCTTTCAGGTATGAACCAATTGCCAATAATCCAGACAATTCGGAGAAAATCAACCGAAAGGACAAAGTTCAACACGGTTCTTCTAGAACAAACAGCTTTTTTGTAATATTACCTACCAACAATCGCAATACCATTGAAAAGAGCAACAAAGTTCTCTACTTGAAGCAACAAAACCATTATAGAAGCTCGTTGGCCCGGGCCATCGTCGTCGTTGTCTGGGTGATAACGGAACGACTGTTTATTGCAAAACAAGAAAGCTCCTCGACAAACGGATGTCCCCTCAGCCATAAACGGCTCAGTTGGTCAGGCGTCCCCTCATGCCTGGGCTAAGTTTTTAGCCAGGTTTTTATGCGTAGAAAATGACGCACGTCAAATAACGACCCCCAAAGTAGGCGCGCGATAAGACTTTTTATACTTATCACGAGCCAACGCTTGCCTCGAATGCTAATGCCATCGCGCACAGGTGGCAAAGAGTCTGGCATGTGACGATCGTAGTAGGCGATTGTCGCGATTCAAAGTTTGCGATTTTTTTTATTAATCACGTGGATTCATCAATCGGTCTACGAAAGTTCAATCACCTGCAGGCGGAAGTCTGCTGTCTCGATCAGAATTCACTGGAAGCCGTCTAGATCAGAATTTACGAATAAAATCACATTTGATTGTTTAATGTTATTTTTTTCAAAATCTACTTTGAAAACTCAAGATTGGCTTTCTGAAAATCCAAAAAGTATGACCTCGTGGTAGATGGGCAGCCCCTTATTCGGGTTTCAAATGTTTCGAAACATAACCAAACTTTTATTCGTCAATTGTGATGACAGAACTTACAGTAAGTTTAAAGTATTCCTTCTTTATCGCAATGTTATTCAAATCTTGGTAAATTCTCGACTCTATCCAGACTCACTATTTATTCTTATTTGACTTGTCTTTCACTCAAATTGGTTCTATCATTCTTATTCCACTCCTGACTCTTTTTTAAGACTGGACTCGGGAAAAAAATGAGACACAAAAATGATTACCAAAAATTCATTTGAAATCGGAAAATTCTCAAATTTTAAGGGATTAAATAACTATATATTAGCTATGTTTCAGCATAATTTATTTATTGAATTTCCTCCCCCAGGCTGAATGCTCGTACATTTATCTTAACACTGCTCATGAGCTCTTGGGAGAGGCTTTGCCCATCTTTTTTACCTAATTTCTCCCAGTTTTTCTTCAAAGCTTTTATCGGTTTTGAATGTTTTCCGCTTTTTTTTTATTTCTTCTTCATTATCGCCCAAAACTTTTCGATCGGACGAAGTTCTGGTGTATTTGGCGAGTTCGCCTCCTTCAGGACCACATTAACGCCCTTTACTTCGAACCAATCCAATACAAGCTTGGCGTAAAGGCACGAAGCGAGATCCGGCCAGAACAGCGTGGGACCACGGTATGAGCGGAGGAAGGGCAGCAAGCGCTTCTGTAAGCATTCCTCTCGATGAATCTGCCCATTTATGGGTGCCGGTTGTAACGAACGGCTTGCTGTACCGTCCGCACTCGCAGATCGTCTACCAATACAGGTACTTCTTCGCGAATTTGTCCATCTTTCTCTTCCGGAACTTTTCCGGAACCTCCATGCGACAACGTACCGACCAAAAAACTCGAGGCCGGGGATTTGTTTGGTGTCCGACTAGATGTATGTCTTATCGTCCATGACGAGACAGCCTGGCTTGGCCAGCCACTTACGGTACAGCTTCCGCGCACGCAATTTGGTCACTGTGTTTTGCTTGTCTGTCCGGTTTTGTGTTTTGGCGAATGGTGGATTCCAAGCCTTTTGCCGATCCATCTGTGCGACTGACCAGGATTATCGATCACCGTGCCCAAGATTTGCTGGCGTAGCTCTTCTTGTTTCGAATGTCTTGAAAACTACTTGACAGATCGCGAACACTCTAAACTAGTATTACTCAAAATTTAATTTATATTACCCACGTGATAAGAAGTCACACCCAAAACAAAGTTTTTTTTTTCCGAGTCCTATCTTTAGCTACAACTTTTCTCTCTGCATTCACTCTCGTCTAAAGCCTAATTCGCTGCTGACAAGTAATTTCTTGGCCCATCTCGATGCTTGGGAAATTCCTGGAAGGAATCGATCAAGAAAGCGCTTTTTTCTGATCGCAGTACGCAGTTTAAAAGAAACGTCAGTTCAAACGGGAGTCGCTGTAGAAAATTTCTGCAAGGAATCTGCGAGAAATTTCTTTTGCGATTCCTTCTCAGCAGCAAATCAGGCTTAACTCCACACTTATTCTTGACTTATTTGGATCCCTCTTGACTACAGGCTTTTTCACAAGACGTTTCAAATCAGCTGATCGGGAAGCTCTTTGACAGTTCTTCTTTGAAGATGAAAGTCCCGTGTTAGCACCGGTCCTTCACCGATGTAAACAAATGCATAGACGGACCTGTCACATGAAAAAGCCTATTGCTTCTTCTATTGTTGTCAGAGAACGAAGAGCAAAACAATCCAAAAACCGAACCTTAGTGTGTTACCTCAAATTTGAGTAAGTGGTACAATCCTGGAAATTGAGTTATTTGATCTATCGATTGAGTGAAAAGAACTTAACCAGTAGGTATTATGAACTCACTTTTCAGTACTTCATTTTCTCCGTGTATGCATGCTATAAAACGTTTGACTTTACGTTTGACCCTGTTTACAAGTTGCCCGTGAGAGAGAGCGAGACAGCACCAACATATGGCGCACAGTAAAAGTCAAAAGAACAAAAGAGTTTATGGCACGTACAGATTCTCAATCACGGCATTCTAAATTTTATTTATTTTATTTCGTCTTCTATGAGCCTCTGTACGTGCCATAAATTCTTTTGTTCTCATGACTTTTACTGTGCGCCATGTGTTGGTGCTGTCTCGCTCTCTCTCACGGGCAACTTGAAAACAGGGCGCACAGTAAAAGTCAAACGTTTTATAGCATGCATAGGCTAATTCTATATGTGTCAATATAATTTTGATAGTTGAAAAATGTCTTGCCATTACTTGTAATTTCGCACAGCACTTTTCAGAAGCGCAAACTCGTAAAAATTCCATCCTAGTCCGATAGCTTGAAATTTCGGTCAAAAATGTCAATGTTGCTGAAGGATTAATTTGACCGTAATTTTGTGTTTCAAGTGCCCAGGTCTGTGTGCAATCTGTAATCATTTCAATCACAACCGTTGCCCCGAAGGTTGAATCATGATAAATTTCCATAGAATCATTCTTCTACCACAACTGAATAGTGACTGGTGAACGGTTAACTGCATCATGACCTCCTATGTGCTATTTATCTGGGCTGCATGTCTGAAATGTCAAACTGACAGTAATCGCTGCGTAGCCCGAAGTAGGTCACTACCGTAATTGCGTGCAAATACAAATGAAAAAAAAAAAAAATAATCAAAGCCCACCTGGATCGATCATTTTCGCAGCTGCCCGTCAACATGGCTGACCTTCATCTAGTTAGTAAACTTCAACCGACTCAGCAATCAGAACTATTCTAATAATACACGCTTCTGCAGCAGCAGCACCACGGCTGTCGATGAATGGCTTTGGAAGCAATATTTCCAAACGCAAATGTGTACTTAAACTCACGCGCGCAAACAGCGAAAGCATAATATTCGGAGTTGGTCTCACCGCAAACCACAGACCATCATCCGAGCGGCAAAATAGCACAGTAGGTAGGTGCAGGACGGTACCCTACCGAAACCGATCGATCTATTTTTAAACTCAACGCCAACTAGGTACGTTGCTGATGGCAGAAGCTTGAAGAAAGCGGATATACAGCCGCGCGGTGCAGGGCGCGGCCTACTAAGTATGGCGTTCGCGTGATGAAAACGTGACGCAAATGATGACGAAAAACCGCACCACCAGCAATGTGAACGGTGGCGGCTTTAGGGCAGGCGCCAACGAAGACGGCATGCAAGCCTGCAAAGGCGACAACAACAGGATGGGAAAAATGGAAAACCATTAATGGCCGCTTCTGGGGATAGGGGTTTTCTGGGAGAGGTTTGGGAAGCAGTGTTTGGCAAATACCATATCTATTAGGGTGGTTCGAAATATCGTTTTTAATTCATGCTGCTCATTCGATTCTAGGTCAAATTCTGAGTACCCTTCCAAAATTTGAGCTCATTTGGATAAAAACTGAGATTGCACAAGCCCTTGAGCTTGAGCTTGTGGTTGCTACTCCAGTATCGCCAGATCAGCTGCACTTACACAAGGAACCATCCAGATGACCGCTTGGGACTAACAGAAACCCTCAGTGTATAAGTGCTTTCTATTTTCAGGCAACAATGGCGCCTGCCATTCTGACCAATAAGGGGAAGGGGGAATAATTGAAGATGCATTTAAAACTGGTGCATAGTAGACCGGATATACCACTGCATCTACGCCAGTTAATGCGGGAAGGTGTAAGCAGTATTCGGCTCTGCTACAAACTTTAAAGGACTTGTACTGTCTCAGTTTTCACCCAAAAGATCTCAAATTTTGGGGGGACACCCAGAATCTGGACTACAATATCGAATGAGCGGTGTGGACCAAAAACGATATAATGAACCACCCTGATACCTATGGGGGCGCCCCCATTCCATGTGTGTGCGCACACGTCAGAGGCACAAAAATAAAACGCCGAAGCGAGTGCCTGCCCGCGACCATATGTGAGCAGGAGCGGTGGAAAATCTGCCCTCCAAAGAAAACCCGCTGACGGGTGAATGTCACGAGTGTTTGGACGAATGGGGAGCTATGCAGCACTAATAGCATTGGACATTCAAGGTCGGGTGTGTTCACGCCTTTCCGGTTTGCGGCGGCATTGGTTGATGTTGGTGGTACCAAAGACAAAACACAGACGTTCATGTTACTTGCAGCTGCCTACAATGTTGTGGCACATGAGGTAATAGAGCAAAATCTAGCATGCTGTGAAAAGAGTACTGCGATCTGTCGAATTTGGGTACCGACAGTAGTACCAAGGGACCGAATGTAGTACTATAAGTGGATCCATCCAGAAACCGCCTACTATGTCTTCATTTCGTCGTTTGGTGGTGCCATATCGGGGAGACCGCCCGAAAATGGCGCAGCTTGAAAATGGATCAACAGGCGCCACCATCTCTGCTGAGAGTTCATCAACTGCGGTCAAACTTTCCGTCGGCCGGCGCATTTACGTCAGCTGACCGTCGACACGATCGTTGCGTTGCGGGTACACAATTGCTTTCGAAGTGAGAAGGTACAACAGCCGAGTTGAATGCCGCGAAAAAAATATCATTCACCCGAACGTTTATCAGGCACTTTGTGAGGACGTAGCCGGAGGAGAATACGAGAGAGTGCGTGTGTAAGTGAGCGAGAGACGGAGGTAAGCCGCTGACCAAGCAGGTTTGTTGATCGATCGAAGAAGGCGAGAAAATTAGGCAGCTAAAAATAAAACCTGTATCGCGAAACGAGAGGAGCCAGAAACCGCATTCGTCGTCGCTACCAGAAATAGCGCGTAATCGCACCCCAAGAGGGGAAGCACATGACGAAGGCAAAAAATAAATAAAATGCGAATCGAGAGAGCGAGAGGAACGGCGAAAAAAAAACAAAATTCCTACATTGCCAATAAACATTTATAGGTGAAGGTATCAAAATTTCGAGTTTCGATCCAATGGCAGTTCAGTGCACGAATCGTGATGTGCGAATTTTAAACACCTTGGAGCGAAAATCGTCTGAAACTGGACGACGACAGCCTGCTTCGATTCGATGTGGGCTAATCTGATTTTGTGTGAATCGTGTTGAGTTTAGATAGGCACTCGAAGTCTATCACAAATCATCATATCAAATTCTGACTATGATTTTGGTCATCGAAGCAGACCTTAGCTTTAAGGTAAACAGATCTACAACGAACTCGACGAAAATATTTAGCACCTTTCTCTCTTCATGTGTAGTAGTAGTAATCCTCAAAATTCCAATACTCAGACATAACCCTTCTTTAGAGATCCCTGTAAAAATCAATGTGGATCCTAATCTGGAAATACCTGTAGAAATTCCTGAGGACATCCCAGTAAACACAAGATCAAGAGCTATCAAATCTACAAGGCACAGGGTGACAGTATTTCGCACTTTCTCTCTTCATAAAATTAAGCAAATACCAAGACCAGTAATCGTTGTAGTAACTCCTGTTGACCAAATCAAATAAAACAGGTATTGTAACAGAATTTATTTATTGATAACTTTTTTCAACAAATAGGAACAGAATGACATTTCCTTTTATTTTTCCTCGATTTCATTACCCGGCTTGCTTCGACTTCAAATTAAGCTATCTGAACAACCAAGTCCAAAGCCAAATCCAAAGCCAAAATCCAAAGCTAAGTCCAAAAGCTAGTCCAAAGCTGAGTCCAAAGCCAAGTCCAAAACATAGTCCAAATCCAAGTCCTAAGCTAAGTTCACAGCCAAGTTCACAGCCAAGTCCAAAGCAAAGTCCAAAGTCAAATCCAAAGTCAAGCCCAAAGCCAAGTCCAAAGACAAATCCAAAGCCAAGTCCAGAACTAAGTCCAGAGCCAAGTCCAATGCCAAATCCAAAGCCAAGTCCACTGCCAAGTTCAAAGCCAAATCTATAGCTTAATCCAAAGCCAAGTCCAAAACTGAGTCCAAAGCCAAGTCTTAAGTCAAGTTCAAAGCCAAGTCCAAAGCCACGAGTAACGTCAAGTACTCAGCCAAGTCCAAAGTCAAATCCAAAGCCAAGTTCCATGCTAAGTCCAAAGCTGAGTCCAAAACCATGTCCAAGCCATGTCCAAAGTCAAGTCCAAAGCCAAGTACAAAGACAAATAAAAAGCCAAGCTCAAAGCCAAATCCAAAACTCAGTCCAGAGCCAAGTCCAAAGTCAAATCCAAAGCCAAGTCCGAAGCTAAGTCCAAAACCTAGACGACAGCTGAGTTCAAAGCCAAGTCCACAGCCAAGTTCAAAGCCAAGTCCAAAGCCAAGTCTAAAGCCAAGTCAAAAGCTAGTCCAAAACTGACTCCAAAGCCAAGTCCAAAGCCAAGTCCCAAGCCAAATATACAGCCAAGTCCAAAGCTTAGTCCAAAGCCAAGCCCAAAACTAAGTCCTAAGCCAAGACAAGTACAAAACTAAGTTCAATGCCAAATCCGAAGCCAAAACAGAAGCTTGGAAAAACTTCCAATAGAAGGTTGGAAAAACATCCAACAGAAGCTTGGAAAAGTTTCTAACAGAAGCTTGGAAAAGCTTCTAGCAGGAGCTTGGAAAATCTTCCAACAGAAGTTTGGAAAAACTTCCAACAGAAGTTTGTAACAGCTCCAGCTTCCAACAGAAGTTTGTAACAGCTCCAGCTTCCAGCAGAAGCTTGGAAAGCTTCCAGCAGAAGCTTGGAAAGCTTCCAGCAGAAGCTTGGAAAGCTTCCAGCAGAAGCTTGGAAAGCTTCCAGCAGAAGCTTGGAAAGCTTCCCGCAGAAGCTTGGAAAGCTTCCCGCAGAAGCTTGGAAAGCTTCCAGCAGAAGCTTGGAAAGCTTCCCGCAGAAGCTTGGAAAGCTTCCCGCAGAAGCTTGGAAAGCTTCCCGCAGCAGCTTGGAAAGCTTCCCGCAGAAGCTTGGAAAGCTTCCCGCAGCAGCTTGGAAAGCTTCCCGCAGAAGCTTGGAAAGCTTCCCGCAGAAGCTTGGAAAGCTTCCCGCAGAAGCTTGGAAAGCTTCCCGCAGAAGCTTGGAAAGCTTCCCGCAGAAGCTTGGAAAGCTTCCCGCAGAAGCTTGGAAAGCTTCCCGCAGAAGCTTGGAAAGCTTCCCGCAGAAGCTTGGAAAGCTTCCCGCAGAAGCTTGGAAAGCTTCCCGCAGAAGCTTGGAAAGCTTCCCGCAGAAGCTTGGAAAGCTTCCCGCAGAAGCTTGGAAAGCTTCCCGCAGAAGCTTGGAAAGCTTCCCGCAGAAGCTTGGAAAGCTTCCCGCAGAAGCTTGGAAAGCTTCCCGCAGAAGCTTGGAAAGCTTCCCGCAGAAGCTTGGAAAGCTTCCCGCAGAAGCTTGGAAAGCTTCCCGCAGAAGCTGGAAAGCTTCCGCAGAAGCTGAAAGCTTCCCGCAGAAGCTTGGAAAGCTTCCCGCAGAAGCTTGGAAAGCTTCCCGCAGAAGCTTGGAAAGCTTCCGCAGAAGCTTGGAAAGCTTCCCGCAGAAGCTTGGAAAGCTTCCAGCAGAAGCTTGGAAAGCTTCCAGCAGAAGCTTGGAAAGCTTCCAGCAGAAGCTTGGAAAGCTTCCAGCAGAAGCTTGGAAAAACTTCCAATAGAAGGTTGGAAAAACATCCAACAGAAGCTTGGATAAGCTTTCAAAAGAAGCTTGGAAAAGTTTCTAACAGAAGCTTGGAAAAGTTTCTAACAGAAGCTTGGAAAAGCTTCCAGCAGGAGCTTGGAAAATCTTCCAACACAAGTTTGGAAAAACTTCCAATAGAAGGTTGGAAAAACTTCCAACAGAAGTTTGTAACAGCTCCAGCTTCCAGCAGAAGCTTGGAAAGCTTCCAGCAGAAGCTTGGAAAGCTTCCAGCAGAAGCTTGGAAAGCTTCCAGCAGAAGCTTGGAAAGCTTCCAGCAGAAGCTTGGAAAGCTTACAGCAGAAGCTTGGAAAGCTTCCAGTAGAAGCTTGGAAAAACTTCCAATAGAAGGTTGGAAAAACATCCAACAGAAGCTTGGATAAGCTTTCAAAAGAAGCTTGGAAAAGTTTCTAACAGAAGCTTGGAAAAGCTTCCAGCAGGAGCTTGGAAAATCTTCCAACACAAGTTTGGAAAATCTTCCAACAGAAGTTTGTAACAGCTCAAGCTCCCAGCAGAAGCTTGGTAAGCTTCCAGCAGAAGCTTGGAAAGCTTCCAGCAGAAGCTTGGAAAGCTTGCAGCAGAAGCTTGGAAATGCTTTCAGCTGAAACTTGGAAAAGATTTTAACAGAAGATTGCAAAAGTTTCCAACGGAAATTTGGAAGAACTGTCAACAGAAGCTTGGTAAAGCTTTCAACAGATGGTTTGAATAGCTTTCAAAAGAAGTAAAAAATGAAGCTCGGTGAAGCTTCAATCAGAAGCTTATAACAGCTTACAGCAGAATCCAGCAATAATTAATATCCTGTCTGCGTTTCCGACCATGTACGGCACAATCCACCGACATCGGAACGGTACGCGACATGCCACTTCCCCGGTTCTACCGGTCTGATCGAACAATAATTCTGCGCGCATAACGGAACATATCCGCATATATACGTGCATACCTTAGTACCGGCCCACGCTGTCGAGCCGCCCCTATTTGGTCGAATGTCACGCGCACGTTCACGCCCGCATATTCGCCCCGAGTAGCTGAACTACTAGCTACCGCTTTGGTCACCTTGACTTAGCGGGCCATGCATGTTGGGGTTGCAGCAACCATATTTAGCCACTACTGCGCAATGTCGGTCCGCAGTTTCGCCGCACCACACCGACCGGTCATCGCCGCGCAAATTTCATTCCACTCCATAACAAAAGACAAAGCAACCGTTGCTTTCGAGCCAGCTCGAAGGGGCACCGCAGCGCGGACTACTAGATGCGGATTCAACTGGAATAACAAGTCGTCCGATGGCGGATCAGATTCTTATACAACAACGGCAGCAAGCTGTGCTTTTCTGCACAAGTTGACTGTGCAGGGAACAGGAGTCGGACATGTGATCACGAACCAGCAGATCGATAAATTGAGAAGGCGCGGGCTACGTGAGAAGGGTCGTCCATGAACCGCGTGGCGATTCTTCGAATCGCGATAGCCCTTCGTAGTCTCTTCACCATGTGAGATAGGGTTTTTGTCCCGTGTTATTTTTAAATGAACTAAGTGACTGACTATGGATTATGGAAGACCCCTTCGATCGGCCACCTACCTACAAATGACTTACCAACTGAACTAACTGAACAAAGAACGTGGCGACGTAAGCGGTTTCGATTTCCGCGTTAACCGTTGACTCGACAGGGGGTTCGCCTTTCGCTCGGTGCACTTGGATTCACGGAAACGTCAAAGTTTCTCACTCGATAAAAGTCCACTTCAATTGGGTTTAAATTAGGCTTTAGAGTCAATTTTGAACGACAAATCTGAAAACGAAATAACCTCAACAAGTCTCAAAAACATAATTTGGCATTAAAACGATCAGTTTGATCCTTGTTAATCTAACTGTGACGAAACAGTTTTTTCAAGGATTTGGAGTTTAAAATCACAATATGTGAATTAATTTTTAAATTATCTGATTAAATCCAGATTAGTAGTTAGAATCTGACGGTTCAGGCTAAACAACGATCAAACTGATCGTTTTAATGTCAAATAAAAGTGGAAACGTCAGAAAGTGATAGCCAAATAAACTGGAATAGGCAATACAAACACCACAGATGGATCAATCAGAATTATTTTTCAACTGCCCCCAGCTCTGTTGAGCTAGCTCACCGGATTGGTGGGGGAAAGGATGGAGCCAGGGTTGGAACCTCTGACGTAGCCGATTCGAATGAGTGGACTATAAATACAACACGTTATTGCGACATCTGTGACGGGTATTACCTAGTTGTCCTGTGTCGTATTGAGTAGAGTTCTACCTGCGTTTTGTTATAACTCTAGAAGTACTGTAAGCAGTTGTTATTATCCACAGCTTCAGAATCAAACATTTCAAGTTTCGATTCGGATATTGAAGCGGTCCTTTGTCTTGGTCTTATGTATATGGTGGTCCTGTAACTGAACGATGTATTGTAATGACATATGAATGATGAAACATAACTTATCGTTTTTGTGTCAAAGTCAATCGTGAAAACCTTTTTCGAAGGAATTCTTAACAATTAAGCTGGATAATCTTCAAATAATCCAAACTGTTGCGCCAAATTCCACAACAAAAAAAAATATGATACCCCTATCAAGATAAAATAACCATGCGGGACACGCTAATCTCTACTGCCTTCATGGAAGAAAGTCCAGTGTGCCGAACAGCAACATTGTTAGGGTTCCAGATAACAGGCATTATGCCTATGCCTACTGTGAGTTTGTTGATTTCCCAATTTCACGAACGACCACTTCAAAACAGCCTGCTACCCAGATCCAAGCAGCCTGCTCGATGTGAACACTTCTCTGCCCAATAAAGCTCGGCCATAAATTAACACGTTGCGCTTTTGTCGCTGCCTACTACGTTCAACATTAAAAATAGCGCATTGTATGTGGAGATTCAGGCCTTATCTTTTCTGAGCGCAATTGGCGTGTGGAGTGTAAGCTCAAATATTTTCCCCCTGCGGTTCGCCATTTTTCGCACACAGAAAAGGCCTTGTTCGGGCGCTAATCGCCGGAATAATCAAAACCACGGTTTGCCTTCTAGTTCGGATTGATCGATTGATTTGACGCTCTCAAAATGTGTCGTTGACATTTAAACGACCAAATTTGGTCGTTTGAGCACAGACAAACAGACGTAACACTCTAATTATTTTCATCGCACAGCAGAGTAGCGCCCAATTCTAATATTTAGTAGTTGGCCGACTGGCCACTCGTGGCGCTTGCATCACTTTTGTTCGAGTCTGACGTTTGCTCACTACCGCCACCTAGTTCGCGGTTGGCCAAATGAAGTATTTTTAGCATTGGGCGTAAATGTTCTCCTGACTATGTTTTAAATTGATAATTGTTCCAGCTGTTACGTCTGTTTGTCTGTGGTTTGAGGCAACATGGAAGCCATCGAGAATAAATGTGCTCTTATGTATTACAAATTCTCAGGGTTCAAATTTCTATAGTTCATGAACCAGTTCAAATTTTGTCTTTGATAAAACAGCCTTTGGGGGCTTGGCTCGCAAATAAGATATTCGCATGTTTGGCCAACTTTTGCGTACCCTACGAGTTCCATAAAACGCTACATTATCTACACAATGTATTGCCGAACTTACGTAAGATAAGTGCATGATTTGCTCAAACAAATTGCCAACTGATTTACGACAGGGGTTGGCCCCAAAATGCGGTATGTCTGTGTGTTTGTCCTTGGTTGGCAACAACGCAAACTGTTCCCAAAAGTTCGAAAACAGATCCAGTATGACAGAGTTGCGCGACTCTCGTCGTCGCTGTTTATTGGGGCGGTGGCGAAGCCCTCGGGCCTATCAGCGCTAACCTCCCGTTATCAGTTCAACAAGGTTTACACACGGGAATCCGTGTATGCTCGTGCAAGCGTAATCGTCCGCTCTGACTGATAAAATTAAACTTTCTATGCCGAAACCGCACACAAGTTCCGGTGCTTGTGTAAATGTGCGCAAATCAAAGGCCATTTCGCACATCACATGTGTCACCAACGGCCGCCGCCACCGCCTCCACCGCCGCCACTGCCGCCATCGCCTACTTCGCCATTCACCATCAAAATAGAAAGAACACGACTCGGCCGATGAGAAAACGAGACGGGCGCGGTGGCCACGTCACCTGACCCTATCGCGTGAGGAGCGTAGCAGGCTGCGAGGCGGTGATGATGAGTCGTCGTCGTTCGTTCGTTCGTTCGTTCGTTCGTTGGTTCGCCCGTTCCGTTCTTGGCCGGTAGGTAACGAGTGCAACAAACAAACATTTCGCATCGGCCACAGGAAGCTCCTAGTAGCAGTGCCAGCGAAATTTATTATCAGCAAAACAGCACACTTGCGAAACTGCGGCTCTCGAGTCTGCAATCGCGCCTTTCCCGATCGTTGGATTGTTTGCCATCCCTTTCTTTCGTTTGCAATCGCAGCGACTACCTACTAGAGCTGCTGACTGAGCCTCGAGTCAGACAGAGTGCAGTCACGTAGGCAAATTTTCCGTTGAACTGAAACGAGACTGATAATCGAAGTAGCCCGGGCGGGTTTGAGGGTAGGTACCGGTTCATCGGGGAAGGCCGAGAAGCGACGATCGCATCGAAGGAGGCTTGTTTTTTCCATTACATCGAGATTCTTCGTTCGAACTACGTTTCATACAATGAAGAATTCAAGTATTAAACTAGTTGTTTACCAGCGACGTCAATGCACAGCACAATCATGATAATCAACTGGGAATACAACAATGTAGCGCTCTATTACGCTCTTCAGATTTTGAACTAATTCTCGTTCAGAGAACGAGCTCATGAGACATGTGAGTCATTTGTTTGCTGGTATCGAAAGAAGAGCAGGGAACGATCTCCTGATGATTTGGTTTGGACACATGAGTCTATTTTCAAAATATCTTAAAAGTTCGGACAAAATTGTGTACTGAATTTGTAAGGTTCTGCAGACACGGCAGAGCTTTTCCGTATAATTTCCACATAATACTGAATTCCTCAAAATCAATCTGGCATCGTTGCATGACTCATTTGACTAGCTATTATCAAAAAAATGTTCTTGAAACTTCGAACAAAATTGTATACTGAATTTGTTAGGTTCGCCACACTCGCCACACTGGCTGACTGGCTGACTGGCTGACTGGCTGACTGGCTGACTGACTGACTGGCTGACTGGCTGACTGGTTGACTGGCTGACTGGCTGACTGGCTGACTGGCTGACTGGCTGACTGGCTGACTGGCTGACTGGCTGACTGGCTGACTGGCTGACCTGACTGGCTGACTGGCTGACTGGCTGACTGGCTGACTGGCTGACTGGCTGACTGGCTGACTGGCTGACTGGCTGACTGGCTGACTGGCTGACTGGCTGACTGGCTGACTGGCTGACTGGCTGACTGGCTGACTGGCTGACTGGCTGACTGGCTGACTGGCTGACTGGCTGACTGGCTGACTGGCTGACTGGCTGACTGGCTGACTGGCTGACTGACAGAGAGTTCTTCAGGAGATCTCCACCAGAGATTCCTTCGGAGATATCCCGCTAGAACTCCGCCGTGGATTTTCAATAGCATTTTCTCCAAGGATTTCGTTCCAATTTTTTTTTTTGAAGTTTTTTTCCATGAATTTCTCCGGGGTTTTCCCCCAAGAGCTCCTCCGGGGATTCCCTCCAGGAATTCCTTCGGGGATTTCCTCCAGGGAATCTTCCGGAGATTTTTTTTTTCCAAGATTCTCTTCTCTCCAAGAATTCGTCTGGGGATTTTGTCCAGGAATTCTTTCGGGGATTTCCTCCAGTATTTCCTCCGGGGTTTTCATTGAGAAATTCCCCCGGGAATTTTCTTCAGAAATTCCTTTAGGGATGTTTTCAGAGAATTTATCCGGAGTTTCCTCCAGGAATTTGGCAGGGAGTTTAAACAAAGAATTTCTCCGGAGATTTCAACGATTCCTCTGGGGAAATCCTTAAGCACTCATCCGAGGATTTTCGCGAGGAATTTCTCATGGAAACTCCAATAGCGATTCCTCCGAGAATTTTGTCCAGGAATTCCTCCGGAGATTTCAACGATTTCTCTGGAGATATTCCCAAGAAAATTTCCGGGGATTTTGTCCAGGAATTTCTTAGGAGATTTTCAACAGCATTTTTTTTTCAAGGAATTCGTCCGGGAATACCTCCGAAAATTTCATTTAGAAATTCCATCTGGTATTTCCTCCGAGAATTTCAAGGATACCTCCGAAAATATCCCCCAAAAACTTTTCCGTGCCTTATCTTCAGGCATTCCTCAGGGGAATTCCGGTAGCAATACCTCCGGGGATTTCGTTAAGGACTCCGAAATTCCTTCGGAGATTCGCTTCGAAAATCCTCCGGGAATTTCTTTGGTGTTCATCCAGGATCCAAATACTCCTTTGAAGTTCCTTCGGGAATTCCTTAGGAGCTCCACTGGAAATTCCTCAGAAGTTCCTTCCAAAATTCATCCGGAGTTTCTCCCAGAATTTTTCCGGAGTTCCTCCAGGAATTCCACCGTACTTCCTTCATGAATTTCCCTGCAAATTGCCCCAGAATCCCGCTGGCAGTTCCACCAAGAACTTTACCGAATCTTGCCAGGTGATCCTCCATAAATGCTCCTAGGAATTTTCCAGGATTCC
Source organism: Aedes aegypti (assembly GCF_002204515.2). Classification (NCBI taxonomy): domain Eukaryota; kingdom Metazoa; phylum Arthropoda; class Insecta; order Diptera; family Culicidae; genus Aedes; species Aedes aegypti. The sequence goes on from NC_035107.1 coordinate 242,369,540, forward strand.
TCCGGCTGTTCCTCCATAAAATCATCACGAATTGGAATTGGAAGACCTCACGAATTTCTGAGGATTCTGTTCCCAAAAGTTCCTCAAGAATTCTTATCGGGAATTCCATCAAGAATGCCGTCTCCTAGGTCATAGTTCCTTCGGAAATTATTCGATAAATTCTACCAGCAGTTCCACTACGCAGAGATGAATACGAAAAAGGCCAAGAATTCCTTATTTCGCCGGCAATTCCAGGATGAATGAACTCTACCAGGAGCTCCTTTGTAAATTTCGCGATGTGTTTAATGCGCATTCCTCCGGTAGTCCTTACGTGAATTTCTACAGAAATTCTTCCAGGGATTCAGCTTGAATTTCCAAGCATCACCATTAATGGATTTAACATTAATGTCTGAAATCAATGAGCTAATAAAGCTCAGGAGCGTTTCAGCTCAGAGTACCGTTTCTAAATCTTGAGAACCTGATTTCTGAAGGATTGCACACGATCGGCAAAGCAAGCATTGTCTCAGCCAGATAGCCATTGCTAAACCGAGTGTCTGTACTTAGAGAGCTCTCTGTTGTATTACGTTAATTTTACAACTTGGAGAAATTCGGCTCAAGAAAAGTAGAAATTTCTGCGCAAAAAATGGTCAAGAAATTTTCTGCAGTGAGCTCCATTTGAAGTGACATTTCTTTTCAACTGCGTACTGCGATCAAAGAAAAAATCTTTTCTTGAGCACTTCTTGCAAGAAATTTCCCGCACATCGAGATAGGCGATTACTTTTCTGTTAAAGTGCGTACTTCCCATAAAAAACTACAGCGCAAACCGAAAAAGAGCACTCCGGTGACGCGAAAACGAAAAACGGCCTAGCTTCCCTGGTTAATTCCGAATCTCTACCAAGCAAAAGACCAGCAAACTGAAAATAAAGCATTATGGCAGCGTGAAAACTACAAACAGCTTCGCTTGCTTAGTTAATTCTGAACCACTACCAAGCAAAACACCAGCAAACCGAAAAAAAAAGCTCTCCGGTGACGCGAAAACGAAAAACGGCCTCGCTTGCTTGGTTAATTCCGAACCGCTATCTCCCACATTTCTAAAAGAATGTGAACAATGAATTTATCAAAAATTCTCATAGATTTTTTTCCTTCCTTTTACATCGGGGTAATGTTTGGCCAATGACACTGAAAAAAGGTAGGTAGTTCTGAAATTTCCTTACTTTCATGCTGCAAAAATCTTTCAGTGACATCAGGGAGCAGCGCTACAATGCTTTTAAACGCTCTCAAAAACTCATTTCCATTCATCGAGGCATTTCTTCAAATGATTTCTGGAATTCTTCCAGGAAGTTGATAGAGATTGCCCCAGTTTCAAGCAATGAATTAGGAATTTCTGTAGCGATTCCTCCAGGAGTTCCTACAGAAATACCGCTTTTATTAATTCTTCCAAGACTCTTCCAGGCATTTTTCAAAAAAGGAAATAAAAAAAATACTGTCGAATATATCCCCAGCGATTCCCAAAAAAAAAAAACAAAATATGTCTCTATCCCTTCCTTCTATTCCCTCTATTCCTATGCTATACTCTACAAGAAAACTCTAATGAATCCGTACACGACATCCTCTATGTGCACCTGCAGTATTTGCCCAAAAAATCCTTACAGAAAATCCTCCAAGAATTCTACCAGGAGTCGTCCACAGAATCCTCCTGATTTTTCCTAGGAATTGTTCAAGAGATCCCCTCAAAAAATCCTATTAAGACTCCTGCAAGAATTCTTTTAGAAATTCCTCCAGACGATACTAAGAATTTTTTTTCTAAGATTGCACCCAGGTTATCTAATAGAAACTTTTCCTCTGATTTCTTGGAGTATATCCTGAAAGAATTCCAGGAAAAAAACTGGTGGAAATATTCGAAGAAAACCCAGAAGAAATAACTGGAGAAATTCCGAAAGAAAAAAAAACTGACGAATCCAGGAGGAATTTTCAGATGTATCAATGTAATGGATGAGTTTCAGGAATAATGCTTATTGTATTTTTACTTAAGAAACCCTGGAAGGAATTTCAGGATTAATTTGTTGAGGAATTATCGGTAAACTTCATCTTGTAAGAACAAATAAGGGTTTCTGAAATAAAAAAAAAAACATGCTGGCCGAATAAGAAGGAATTACTGTAATTCTGGCCGATTTAAGGAGGAATGACTGTGAAAAAACAGGTAGAGTCCCTTGAAAATTTTCAGGAACATTTCCTAGAATAATGTGTAGAGGAATCGCTGGATAAATTTATAAAGGAAAAGGCAAGGAATTTCTTGGAGGAATTCTTGAGAATTTTTCTCTTGGAAAAGTAATTCCAGGACGAACTCTAGAAAGAAACCACAGGATAATGGTTTGAAGGACCCAAGTGATATTTGTGGAGCAATGGTTGGAGAAATCCATAAACAAATTTCTAAAAGAAGTAAGTAATCCCCAAAAATACTACTAGAGCAATCTATTAAGGAATCCTTGCATGAATTATTTGCATACGTGCAGGAATTTTCAGAGTAATCCCAAGAGATATTCATAGTAAAATTCTAAAAAGAAAATTTGTAGCATCGAAAAAGAAACGACTAGCATAACTTTCAAGAAACATTTCACACAAAATGCCTAAGGGGGATCTTTGTCAGACTTTCTGAAAAAAAAAAATCGCAAAGGAAATAACTGAAAAAAATCCTGACAATTTCTGAAGAAAAATCTGGAATAATCTCTAAAGAAATCTCTGGAATATTTCCAAAAGAAATTTTCTTGAAGAATTCATGAAGGCTCTTGAGGACTCCTTGGAAGTTTTACTGGAGGAATCCCATGAGAATTTGTAGAGAACTCCCTGAAGAAAATCTTGTGAGATATTTTGCAAAGGAATTCCGTGAGGAATCTTGGGAGATATTCGGGGAGAAGAATCTCTGTAAAACATCTTGGAGGAGCCTGGGAGAAAATTCCTGAAGATTCCCTGAAGAAATATCTGGAACAAATCCTTGAAGGAATCTCAGAAAGCGTTCTTGAAATAATTTAAAAATATATTTAGGAGGAATCTTTGGAATCATGAATGATGGTAAAATTTTGGGGAAATTCCTAGTAAAATTCCTGTCGGTAGCATCCCTGGCGGAATTCCTAAGAGTCCCTGGTAAACTTCCTGCTGCAATTGTTTCAAAGTCATTGGCCATTTTCGCCCTCAAGCAATGCATGATGTGAATTTTTGGTTTAATACATAACCTTAACAAAGGATAATAAAAAAATATACAGGTTTCCTGAGGAAAAAGATGAAATATGCAGGTCTTACTCCAAGAATTCTATACCAGTCCTGGTCAAGAGTTGATATGAGAACGGGTCAACGGATTTGATTTTTTCACTAATGCATTTGCCAGGACTGCGAAAAAAATATTCCAGAGGTAGAAATTTCTGAAGCAGCCTAAACAGAGCTTACCTGAGAGAAATGAAAATCGCCGAAGTTAGCTATAAACTCCCGAGTCACGAGTGCTAACAAAATGTGCTTTACAGCACAACAAAACACCGAATATTGATAGCTTTTAATTACCTCGGATCAGTAAATCAATTGCGACCCAACACGCAGCAACAAAGACTTTGTCATCTCTTATTCTTGTTCCAACAATTTTATTCCGCAACATCAGTTTATCTCCACTTGAACAGAATATGACAATGATCGATCACCACGTGCGCAGCGATTTTCTAGACATCGCATCACAGTAAAACAAACAAATGTACCGTAATTCTGTAAAATAGCAACGAACAGTTCGGTGAAAGCATTATTTTTACCGAACTTCTGTGAAATCATTTGACAGCCGCTCTGGCAGGCATGAGCTCCTTTTTGTTCAACTTTTAGCACACCACTTATCAGCAGTGAAAGCTGGTGTAGTGGTAACAAGCCTGCTTCCTGATCGGTAGGTCGAGAGTTCAATTCTCGATCGGACCATTTTCGTGTTTTTATTTATAATTTTGTTCAACGATTTCACAGATTGTTCGGTGAATGTTCAGCTGTTGAGATTTCGGTGAAATTTCACAGAAACCCGTAAAAAAAATCTAAGTGTGCAGTGCTACTAGTATTTTTTAAGCTAATCTTGTGAACAAATTCAAATATCAAAGCTCATAATTTGGTGGTTTCTTGCACGTTTCAATAAATTAGTGCATCATCATCTGTATTCAGAACTGGCGATTTTTTTTTAGAGAAAATTGGCGCATTTTCCAATATAGCTCTAAATTAGGCATTTTTTATTTATTTTGGCATTGTAGGAGCACTTACGATAAACTTGACATCGAATATAAATAGATTTCTTACAAAACGGCCCGGCTAGGAACAAAGTGCCCTGTTGCAATCCAACTCAACGATGTGGAAGTAGGCCTTTGCCAAAACGACCAATGGAAAGTGGTCTTTTTTGACAGGCAATTGGTTTCGTTTTTGTACTTCGACCTAACACGTCTTGACTTAGAGATAAACGGTGGTGAGCCGGCTTGCTTTCATATTTGTTTTTCGTCTGTTTTGATGACAATTTGATTCACTGCCTCGGATAGTTGAACTGACTTGGTAAAAACGGTTTTTCTTGGGAGACAAGTGTTTAAGATAGAATGTTAGTAAATAATTCAATACATTGAGAACTTCTGAATAGACATTTCAAGTGATTTCTCCTTAGAAGACTAGGAAGACTTGTTTGGCTCACTGAAGTTCACGTGAGGGTTCAGATTGAGAGTAGAAAACTGTAATATAAATCGAGAAGTGATGGGATCCTTCGTAGTAATCTGAGTAGAACAAAATGGAACGAGCTCACCATTTAATTATCTGACAACGAGCTTTTCTCGGATTGTTCGACGTTAGTTCACTTTTCTACTTACAGAAATGAGCTCTCAAGCTCAAATTCAACCCGAACGGGAAACGAATTCCACCTTCCAATTAAAGCCCAACCAGAACCAGAAACACGTTTCACATCGCGTTGGCAGGTACTTTTGCGTACATGTCAAGTGCGTGATTGTCTGCCCGGACAGGATTTTCTTGCGGAATTCTTGCTGCACAGACGGCGACACCCAACCGGTTGCGGGCGGACGACGGCCAATGGCTCCTAAATTGACGGGTGATTGAGTTCCTTCATCCAATGTTCGTTTTGGACCAGTGGGTGTTCCTCACTCAAGACACATTTGGCGCGTCGTGGCTATTATTGTCCGAGCGCAAGAGCAATTTTTCTTGTGGATCGATCAATCCGGTCACGTTCGAGCCATACAGCCGGCAGGATCGTGACGGGCGGCTAAATCGAATTATTAACTGGGATGGACTCTGCATGCGTCGATATCTCGCTTCGACCACCTTCGTCGTCGCCACAACGAGAGAGGAAAAAAATGGACACGCGTGAATGGACTGACTGATGACGATTGCGGTTGTGGTCAGCTCGAGAACAGCCAGACTTAATTAAGGCGGATGTAGAGTCACCCGATTTGGAATGTGTCTGTTGTGCTGCTCACCCAACTACTGCTGAACTTATAGGGGTGGTTACAGTTACCACTCAGCTTCCATGCAAATAAAGCGAGCTGAACCAAGTCTTTGTTTGTTTTGCGCCTCTTAGAGCTCGTTTGCAGTAAATTTATTCGTGCTGATGGGTGTTTACTGCCCAGTTCACATGACGACTGCAACCGTTGGTTAACGATACGAGGGATGGTGCGATGCCACACAGACACATTTCCATGGAATGCACTTCCATTTTGGTTTCCAGGAATTTCCAGAAGCTAGCTGAATGAAATCTAAGAAGAACTATTCCTAGAATTTGGTTTCCTGAGGTAGTACAGTGGTTTCTCGGTTTTTTTGGCATATTCAGTTCTATTTCATCCATATTTTTCCGATTTCGTAACAATAATTCCTCATCCTATTTCTATCCTATTCCTATCCTATCCTATCCTATTCCTATCCTATTCCTATCCTATTTCCTTCCTATCCTATTCCTAATCCTATTCCTATCCTATTCCCTATCCTATTCCTTCCTAATTCCTACCTTCCTATCCTAATTCCTAATCCTATTCCTATCCTATTCCTATCCTTCCTATCATATTCCTAATCCTAATTCACTATTCCTATCCTATTCTATTCCTATTCCTATCCTATCTTCCTATTCCTATCCTATTCTATCCCTATTCCTATCCTATTCCTATCCTATTCTATCCTATTCCTATCCTATTCCTATCCTATTCCTATCCCTATCTATCCTATTCATCCTATTCCTATCCTATTCCTATCCTATTCCTATCCTATTCCTATCCTATTTCTATCCTATTCCTATCCTATTCTATCCTATTCCTATCCTATTCCTATCCTATTCCTATCCTATTCCTATCCTATTCCTATCCTATTCCTATCCTATTCCTATCCTATCCTATTCCTATCCTATTCCTATCCTATTCCTATCCTATTCCTATCCTATTCCTATCCTATTCCTATCCTATTCCTATCCTATTCCTATCCTATTCCTATCCTATTCCTATCCTATTCTATCCTATTCCTATCCTAATTCCTATCCTATTCCTATCCTATTCCTATTATCCTATCCTATTCCTATCCTATTCCTATCCTATTCCTATCCTATTCCTATCCTATTCCTATCCTATTCCTATCCTATTCCTAATCCTATTCCTATCCATCCTATCTTCCTATCCTATTTCCTATCCTATTCCTATCCTATTCCTATCCTATTCCTATCCTATTCCTATCCTATTCCTATCCTATTCCTATCCTATTCCTATCCTATTCCTATCCTATTCCTATCCTATTCCTATCCTATTCCTATCCTATTCCTATCCTATTCCTATCCTATTCCTATCCTATTCCTATCCTATTCCTATCCTATTCCTATCCTATTCCTATCCTATTCCTATCCTATTCCTATCCTATTCCTATCCTATCCTATCCATTTCCTATCCTATTCCTATCCTATTTCCTATCCTATTCCTATCCTATTCCTATCCTATTCCTATCCTATTCTATCCTATTCCTATCCTATTCCTATCCTATTCCTATCCTATTCCTATCCTATTCCTATCCTATTCCTATCCTATTCCTATCTATTCCTATCCTATCCTATCCTATTCCTATCCTATTCCTATCCTATTCCTATCCTATTCCTATCCTATTCCTATCCTATTCCTATCCTATTCCTATCCTATTCTATCCTATTCCTATCCTATTTATCCTATCCTATCCTATTCCTATCCTATTCCTATCCTATTCCTATCCTATTCCTATCCTATTTCCTATCCTATTCCTATCTATTCCTATCCTATTCCTATCCTATTCCTATCCTATTCCCTATCCTATTCCTATCCTATTCCCTATCCTATTCCTATCCCTATTCCTATCCTATTCCTATCCTATTCCTATCCTATTCCTATCCTATTCCTATCCTATTCCTATCCTATTCCTATCCTATTCCTATCCTATTACCTATCCTATTCCTATCCTATTTATCCTATTCCTATCCTATTCCTATCCTATTCCTATCCTATTCCTATCCTATTCCTATCCTTTCCTATCCTATTCCTATCCTATTCCTATCCTATTCCTATCCTATTCCTATCCTATTCCTATCCTATTCCTATCCTATTTCCATCTATTCCTATCCTATTCTATCCTATTCCTATCCTATTCCTATCCTATTCCTATCCTATTCCTATCCTATTCCTATCCTATTCCTATCCTATTCCTATCTATTCCTATCCTATTCCTATCCTATTTCCTATCCTATTCCTATCCTATTCCTATCCTATTCCTACCTATTCCTATCCTATTCCTATCCTATTCCTATCCTATTCCTATCCTATTCCTATCCTATTCCTATCCTATTCCTATCCTATTCCTATCCTATTCCTATCCTATTCCTATCCTATTCCTATCCTATTCCTATCCTATTCCTATCCTATTCCTATCCTATTCCTTCCTATTCCTATCCTATTCCTATCCTATTCCTATCCTATTCCTATCCTATTCCTATCCTATTCCTATCCTATTCCTATCCTATTCCTATCCTATTCCTATCCTATTCCTCTGCTCTTTAATAATTCAATTACATGTTTTGACTGGATTTGGATGTTTCAATGTGTTTTCTGCCAATCAAACCATTGGACAACAATACACTGTATCGTTGCAATTCCGTCTTGATGAAAAAATTGCAATAATTACGTGATTTCTACATTCATACATACTCTCGAACAGCTTGTATTCAATGCATTTGGGTGGTTTAAATATGTTTCTGTTAATCAAACCATCAAACAACAATATACTGTATCGTTTCTACGCTTTATTGATAACCTTATATACATTTATCAATAGAATTAGTCGAAAAAATCGGGAAGACTCTGTACCATCTCCCGATCTTAGAGCAACGCATGCAACCATGATCCGATCGGTCACAAGACTGGCCACTTTTACATCTGCTTCTTCTTCTGCTTCCCGGTACTCCATTATTTGCTGATAGCGTACCATGAGTCCGATGGATGGACGGGCCACACTCTGAAAGTATGAGTAGATATGGTGAAGGCCCGACAAAAACAAAGCAAAACAAGCTCATCGCCGTACGGTGAGGTTGAATCGCGAAAATAAAACGCTATTTTTTGCGAATGGGCAGTGCTCGGAATGGTTGGACGATTGGAGTCGAGCGCGGAGAAAGACAGGTTCTTCTTTTTTCCGTGGCCATGACTCAGCAGTTATGCAAAAATGACCGGGCGCGTGTTGCACACGATTTTTTTTTCGGGGTCCTGGCTAAGAGATCAAAACAAATGGAGAAGAGTGGGTTTCGATCGGTTTGCTAAATATAATGGAGTTAAATTCTTCCGGACATGGGGGGGTTTTTCGACAGAGAAGTTTATTTTTGGAGCGACTGGATAGGAAAATAAAATTAGAACTGATTTCACGTTTCGTTCTCAGAGATGATAAACATAAATTTAATCATGTTTCTTTATTCTCATTTCAGGTACGTACTTGACTGTATCTTTTCATTGCGTAACGCGAATCCTTCATACAGGTAACATTAATGGTTAAATGAATGGTGATTAACATATGTCGGAACGTTTAACCATAGTATGTATGGTTTTCTCTAGTAAACTTAATCGCAATAACTATTATACATTAATTTAAGTATTCATTTTGTTTCCGTACAATTTTTTTTTATAATAAATTAGGACGCTCACGTTGGATCACACTCAAATAGGGTCCTATTTTTTAGATAAAATCTTGTTTTTTTTTTTCAAATAGCTTTTACTTTGGCAAATTTTCCTGCTCAAATAACGGCTCTTTTATATTTAAACTTTAATTTAAAACTTGGTTCAAATTCACGGTAAAAATAAGCACGATGCTATCAATAGTTCTGCATTTGAATTTACACTACTATTAAATCTTAACAATATCAAGGTAACAGCACTTGAATTCAACGTTGTATGTTTTGATGTGAAATAAAAAAAAAGTAAAAATAAACGTTTCTGCCTGACCCAGATTTGAACCTTTGACCTTCGGCATGTAAGTATCGTATCTTACCTCGATATCAACTCGCATCTCTTGAAAGGGGCTGAAATGATCTCAATCAGTTTCTACAACGAGCTGTCAATGATTGCTTCCATACAAAAGACATGATGTTCTAAATCAACGATTTATCACTTCAGAGTATAGTGTTAAAAACAGTAGAGCACATCCAAAGTGAGAACTCTTCAAATCATGGTGGTGTTGGTGTTTGGTGTTTTGAATTGAGTCAAGTGATCAATCCGTTCAATCGAACGTGCTGATTTTTTACCGTGTTTGAACCATGACACTTAGGGCAACTCCACCGGTGGTCCTAATCACTGGTTTGGTCCAAATTTTTGGACCTTGTTTAAAATTGGAGCTTGTGTTGCAAATAATGTTTCAATTTTATTTTATATTAGTTTTTGGGTTTATTTTTTTTGAAACTGGATAACTGCCTCGTCCATTTAGATTTGAACCGTTCCAAAACTGGTTTGACACATGTTTGTTTACCAGTTCGGATTTTTCTCTCTGAAATAGCCATCGTCTCGCCTAATTATTTCAGGTAACTAGGTAAGTAAAATTAGCAACAATATTCCATCACTGCTGTTTCTCTAAACAATATTTATTGCTTTTTCAGCAATAGGGTCTTAAAGCCCTGTCCTAATATTAGTACCAAACGCTTGAGTTTAGGCCAGAAACACATGTTCACTAAATTTTTAAATGATGTTTGACGGTTTTTTGAGATATTGTCACACCTTTTGGTTTAAACTCAAATTTTGGGTTTATTTTGTTTCCCGTGTCCCTTCCGAAATGTCAGATAGGAAAAACCCCAGTGTGAAAGCTAAAAGCCCTGTGTCATTTTTGTCGACAACGTGAACGTCAAACATGATCAGAAGTGTGAAGGTTCATATTTGGAACCATTTTTCAAATTTAAGTTTAAATATGTTATAGCGGGTATTTGAGCTGGAAAAATTGCTAAAGTAGTTGCAAAAACATGCTCTTTCGCATTATTGAATGAAAACAAAAATTCATTAAACATTTTAGGACCCAATTCTTTCGGGGATTTCTTCCAAAATTCATACAGAGACACCTTCAGGAATCACCAGGAGATTCTCCCGGGGAATCCTTTAGGAGTTGGTGCAGAAATTCGTCCATGGATTCTACTACGAATTCAGGAGCTTTTCCAAGAATTCTATCGACGCCTCGCCGATGTGTTTAATATGATTGCAACAGGGATTCTTAGATTTCCACCAGGAATTGATTCTTGGATTTACTCCAGGAATTTCTTAGGGGATTTCCTCCAGGAATTCCTTCCTTTCATTATTAAATTCTTACAGGCATTTTATCTAGATTCCTTCGGTGATTTTTTTTTCAGAGATTTTATCCGGGGATTTCCACCAGTAATTTCGTGGAGATTTGCACCAGGAATTTCTCCGGGGATTTCGTCCAGTAATTGCTTCGGGAATTTTCTCCATGGGTTTGCTGCAAAAATTTTCCTGGAGATTTATCCCAGGAATTCCGTTCAGAAATTCATTAAGAAAATCCTCCAATGATTATTACCAGCAATTTCTTCTGAGATTTTTCCTTAGATTTCATTCCGGTATTTCTCTGAGTATTTGTACCAGGAATTTCCCATGAGATTTCGTCCAGGAATACTCCCGAGAATTTCCTCCAGGAATTCCTCAGGGATTTTCAATAGCATTTTTTCCGAGGGTTTCGTCAAAAATTTCCTCTGGAGATTTCGTCCGGAAATTTTAACGATGATCCTCCAGAAATTGTTTCCTCTAGAGGCACCACCGGGGATTTTCTCCGGAGAATTTAACTAAGAACTCCTCTGGGGATTTTCTCCAGAAATTCTAATAGCCATTCCTCCGGAGATTACGTCCAGAATTTCTTCCGGGGATTTCATGAAGCAATTTCTCCGGGAATTTTCTCTAGAAATTTCTTTGGGAATTTTCCAGAGAATTTTTCCGGGGTTACCTCCAGAAATTTCTCTAGGGATTTGCACAAGGAACTTCTCCCGAGATTTCCTCCAGAGATGTTTTCCAAGAATTCCTCCGGGAATTTACCCTTCTCAATTGCAATTCCGCCGGGGAATTTGTCCATAGGTTCATTAAGAAACCCTTCGAGGATTTCCTCCAGAAATTCCTTCGAGGATTTTTTAGAGAATTTATCCGGAGATTTCCTCTAGAAATTTCTCCGGGGTATCCTCCGAAAATTACTTGGATATCCTCAAGAGCTCCTCGGGGGATTTTCTCCATGAATTTCTCAGGGGTAGCTATTCCTCCGAGGAATTCTCCCTAGAATTCCTACGGGGATTTCAAAAATAAATTCCTTCAAAGATTTTTTCAGAGAATCCATCCGGAGATTTCCTTCGAATTTCTCTGGAGATTTCCACCAGAAATTTTTCTAAGGATTTGCACCATGAATTTATTCGAGGATTTTCTCCAGGAATTCCTCCGAGGATTTCATTAAAAAAATTCTCCCGGATTTCGTCCAAAAAATATTTCGCAGATTTTTTTCAGAGAATTTATCCGGAGATTTCCTTCAGGAGATTTTACTGGGGATTTGCACCAGGAGATTTACACCAGATATTTTCCAAGAAGTCATCCGGGAATTTTCTCCATGAATTTCTTCGGGAATACCAAGATACCTCCGGGGATTTTCTTCATGAATTTCTCGGGTAACTGCCAATAGCAATTCCTTCTGGGATTTCGTTCAGGACTTCCTCTGGGGATTTCGTCTGGCTTTTTTCTCCAGACATTCCTCCGAGGATTTTTTCAGAGAAATTATAGAGCAATTTGAATTTCCAAAAATTTCTCCAGAGTTCCTCATGAAATTTCTTTGGAGTTCCTATGGGAATAGGGTCCTAAAGGCCTGTCCCAATTTTAGTGCCAAACGCTTAAGTTTAGGCCAAAAACACATGTTTACTCAATTTTTTAATGTTTTTCTTTTGTTTAAGTCCAAAAATATTTTTTTAGATTTTGTCACACTCCTTGGCTTAAGCCCCAATTTTGGGTGTATTTTGCTTTCCGTGTCCCTTCCGAAATGTCAGATAGGAACAACCCCAGTGTTAAAACTAGAAGCCCTGTGGTGTTTTTGAACGTCAAACATGATTAAAAGTGTCAAGGTTCATTTATGGACCCAATTTTTAAATTAAAGTTTAAATATGATGTAGCCGTTATTTGAGCGGGATTCTTTAGGGTTCCTCTAGTTTTTCTTTGGAAATCCTCCGGAGTTCCACTAGGAATTATCCTGGAGTTACTTCGTAATTCCACCGGCGTTCCTTTTTGTATAAGTGCTTCCAGACTTTTTTCTGCATATCCTACGGCAATTTCTCTGGATTTCAATAAGCAATCCCTCGGAACATCCTTCGAATTTCCACTGGGAATTCTTCCAGAGTTCTTTCAGAAACTCATCTGGAGTTATTCCAGCGATTACTATGGATTCATCCAGCAATTCCTGGAGAGTTCCTTCGGATTTTCTCCTTCATTTCTGCAGGAGTTTCTCCGAAGTTCCTCAAGCAATTACTCCTGAGTTCTTTCAGAGAAATTCCGAAGAAATTCCTGAAGAAACTATGTAGGACATCATTGAGGAACTCTGCAGAAAATTCTGGAGGATCTTCCAAGGAGTTGCTTTCTCAAGGAACTTCCTGCAGGATCTATGGAGAAAATCCGAAGGAACTACCGGTTGGGCTCTGAAGGAATTTGCGACAAAAGTTTTCAAAGAATTCCTTAAGGAATTACTAGAGGAACTTTGAAAGAATTCCTGGATAAATTCCGAAGGAATTCCTAAGAAAACTTCGAAGCAAATCTTGGAGGGTTTTCGAATACATTCTTGGAGTAGCTCTGAAGGAATTCTCACAGGAACTCTGGAAGAATTCCCGGCAGAGCTAGGATTATCCAGAGGAAGTCTGGAGAAATTCCTGGAGGAACTCTCAATAGAAATTGCTGGATGAATTCTCAAAATATTATTGGAGGAATGCCCAAAACAACTATTAAGAAATTCCCGGAGGACTCTTAAGGAATTTCTGAAGAAGCTCCAGATGAATTTCTGGAGAAATTTCGTAAGAAACTCCGGAAACTGCTGGAGAAATTAAAAAAAAAAATATTATGGGGGAAATCCGGAAAAAAATCCTGTTGGAACTCTAGAGAAATTCCTGAAAGAACTACAGAAAAACTTCAAAAGCAACTGTGAAGGAAATCCAAAGGGATTCGCGTTGGAGCTCTGGAAAATGCTGAATAAAAACCAGAAGAATTGCTTATAGCACTGTAGAGGATTTTTTGGAAGAACAACCGCTTGAGGAACTCCAGACGTATTTCTGGAAGAACTCTGTAAGAATTCCTGGTGGAAATCCGGAACAAGTTCCGAGGAATTGCAGGATGAAATCCAGAGGATTTGCCGGAGGAAATCAGGAAGAACTTCTGGAGGAACTTAACAAAAATCCTTGAGGAACTCCGGAGAAATTACACGAGGAACTCTGGAGGAATTTGCGAAGGAAGTCTAGAAGAAAGTTCCAGTGAAACTCTTAAGAAATTTTCTAAGGAATTCCCGTGGGAAATGTATGGAATGTTTTGAAGTAACTCGTGAGGAATTCCTAGTAAAAGTCCGGATGATTTCCGATGTATTACTAGAACTCTGAAGAATTCCTGGAGAAATTCCGGAGAAAATCCAGGAGGAATCCTGGAGGAAATTTGGAAGAATTCCCGGCCAAATGAATTCCCGGTTGAAATCTGAGGGAGTTCCCAATAGTACTCCAAAGAAATCCCTTGAGGAACTCTGAAGAAGTTCTTGGAGGGCTTTCATAAGAAAATCCTGCAGGAACTCCGAAGGATTTGCCGGAGGAACAATTTTTAGAGAAATTCCGGAGAAATTCCTAATGGAACCATGGAGGGAATCCCTGAGGAACTCTGAATAAAATCTGGGATGATCTCCAAAGAAGATACTGGAGGAGCGCCTAGAAATTCCTGGAGGAATTCCGAGGAATTGCTGGAGGAACTCTGAAAGAAGTCCTGGAGAATCCATTAAGGTAATCCAAAGAAATTCCCGGTGTAGCTCCTAATGCATTCCTGTAGAATTCTCGGAGGAACTCCGAAGAAATTCCCGGTGGGCTCAGGGAAATTCCCGGCAACTGGGAACATTCTCAGGAGGAATTCCTGGAGCGAATCCCCGGAGGAATTCGTCTTGAAAATCATAAGTGGAATTCCTGGAGAAAGTTCCTGGAGTAAAACCGCGGAAGAATTACTGGACGAAATCGCTAGAGGAATTCTTGGAAAATGTCTTCAGAAGAATTTATGAAGAAATTCTATGGAAGATCGAAAATCGAAAATCCTGGAGCAAATTCCCGAAAAAATTCCTGGTGCAAATTCCCAGAAGAAATCCCCGGATGATTTCATAAAAAAAAAATCCCAGAAGGAGTTTCTGAAGAAATTTCATGATGAAATCTCCGGAGTAATTCCTGGAGGAAGTAGAGGTAGTAAGACAGCTCAAAAAAATAGACCAAAATAACCGGTATAAAATAAAATTGGATCATATTTTTTTTTGTTTTTATTTATTAATACGAAAGAGCATTGTCTACTTTAGCAATTTTTCCAGTTCAAATAACGGCTATAACATATTTAAACTTTAATTTAAAAAAATGATTCCAAATATGAATCTTTTACACTTTTGAGAATTTTTGACGTTCGCTTTCTCGACAAAAATGCCACAGGGGTTTTAGTTTTAACACTGGGGTTGTTCCTATCTACACGCAAAAAAAAAATGTGCGGGAGAAACTACCACGCTCGCACCGACAAATGCGCATGATTTTACCATGTATGTAGTCGAAATCAGATTGACGAAAAATATTTCTGAAAAATGTATCAGAAACGCGGGTGGAGTGTACCTGGGAGGGAGAAACCGATTCGAAATTTATGTACGTCAAGGTGAGCCGAGATTCTGCTGTCACGAGCTGTCAGTGTGAGCCCAGATCTAAAACAATGGACAAGCATGATAAAAGCGCGTAATTGATTTAAAGATATTTCTGCATTTTATCAAATGTGACAAAAAATCGATTGAAAAGCTATTCATGCTTATTCAAAAGTAATGTCACAATAGCACCTTTTATTCTAAAGTATTCAAATATGCATCATTTTACTTTTTCCAATAGAAACGAAAATAAAATGCACAAAAAACTTTGGCCCTTTTTCCATGTTTGTCCAGAACGATCAAAGGAACACAACAAAAGAAAACTAGCGATTTTCATCAAGTCTGCCTTGATTATCGTTGGCAAGCTGGAGTTTTCTTGCAGTTCGAAATAACTTTGTGTCATATTTCGGTGCCTCCCTCCCAGGAGCATGGTAGTTTTAAGAATAGGCGTAGTCAGCTAATATAGTAATTTTACCACAGAATGTTTTCCGTGCGACATTTAGGGGTGGACACGGAAAATAGAATACAACCAAAATTTGAGTTTAAACCAAGGGGTGAAACAAAATCTCAAAAACTTTTTTTAATTTGTACTAGCGAAACACACTCAAAACTTAAGTGTTTGGTACTAAAATTGGAACTGGGCTTTAGGACCCTATTTGAAAATGGTTCATAACCTATTCAGTAAATTTCCGAAATGTAAAATTCACGACTTAGTTTTCTTTCCGATTACCTAAGAAAGAGTCTCATATGATGATTAGCGATGAATGATAGGAAATTTCCATGCTCGAAATTCGGTCCCGAAAGATGACATTCGAATTTGACTGGGTAGGAATTTGCAAAAACTAGTTTTTCGCGGGCCTTACGGCCAGTCGAAACCAGTTCCAACCGGAATGATAAGCTTTTGAGTTCGCCATAAAAGCAACCATTTGGCACGCTGTGGACCGACCAACCGACCGACATATATAGAAATACACAACTATAATCGTTGTCGTTGACCGCTCGGACTTGACGTGGTTCCCCCCGTCGTCGTCGTCGTCGTCCGAATACAAAAATACATGCACCGCGGCAACCGGATGGCTTGTGAAACCAATTAATGATCTATATTTAGAACTCTGCCGGCACGGTACTTTTCCGTGTATCATCAATCTGACACAACCGGTTCCGCGCAAGGCGCTGAACAGCACGTTCTCCGCTCCTGAACTGGGCGCCCTGCTTGGGCGCCAACCGTACCAAATTGTGCAGGTTTGGACCCATAAACTACGTATATTTAAGATTATAAAACATCAAACGTAACTTAAATTTAACGGAAGGAATGAAATGTATCGCCTACTAAGACCAAAGCGTTGCGGGGCTACTTCATTTATGAATGACGCCCAAATTCTGCCACATCTCAGTACATTTGCGATGTCATCAAAATCGATACAAGTTCGTGAATATCCAGCCATGGACAAACAGACGTAACACTTTTGATCATGTTTGCCGTTTACTAAGACGACAAAAACGCCACAGGGGTTCGACTTTCTAACACTGGGGTTGTTTCTATCTAACATTTCAAAAGGAACACGGAAATCAAAATACAACCAAAATTTGAGTTTAAACCAAAGGGTGCGACAAAGTCACAAAAACTAGAAAAAAAAAATTTTTTGGACTTGAATCAATGAAAAACATTTAAAACTGAGTAAACTTTTGTTTCTGGCCTAAACTTAAGCGTTTGGTACTGAAGTTGGGACAGTGCTTTAGGGCCCTAATGACCAACATATGACAGATGTGCATATGTCAAACACGAACAAAACGAGCGCCTCGGGTGGTGGATTGGCCGCCTATATTTGAATCGGCCGTCAAAAACGTGTTCGACGAACAACAATGAGAGTGTGACGTCTGTTCATCTGTGATACAACTCTCGGTCGTGTCACTACACAGTAGAACCCAATCACAGCTCATCCGAAGAAAGGTTTGCCGGCGCTTGGCTAGCATTTCACACTCGAGCGGCCCTAGACGAAGACGACGACGACGACGACAACCGAACATATGAATCAGACCGTAAATGAGGATGATGCGTTCGTGTCTGTTCCCTGTTTGTGCCGTCTTTGCCCCTCGTATCACGTGATACGTGACCTTGTTGCGTGATTCAACGAAGAGCGCCGTCTTCTCTCACCAGCAAAATGTCTGGGTCCATACACGTGCTCGAAATTAAATCATGCTTTCAGTAGAGAGTGTGATGGATGGATAGAAGTATCTGGTGATAGTGGTGGTGCCTAGGGTAATAAAAAAAAGTTCGGTTTTGTTTGGCCAACTGATGAACCACGCCGTCAGGGAGACGCCTCTTGTTGTGGATGATTGTTCTAGAAATTCGGAGTATGTTGATTCTAGCCTCCATCAGTTGCTATTTCGAAGGAACTATCGAGTTATAGAAGACAAAATCAGTGCAAATGGGCTTTTGAATTTTTCCAAAAGTTATTAAATGTTGTTTCCTCATGTTTTCGGAGTATACAGTATATTTTTCAGATGTTTTCCTCCTCTAAATTAAGAGAAATCAATAAAAATCGCAAACATAAAATTTCGCCCATTGAAAGACGGCTGACAGCTCACATTTTTCAATAAGTTTGAGTAGTTTCGGTTTCTCGTGTACAGTTTATTTACGGATTGCAAAGAAAGCCATGGTGCGACGATGAACACTAGGTTGTCTGAACGAACTGTTTGCCGTTTGTCAATGCTATGTTGTCTAGATTCATTTTCCCTTCATTTTTTCAATAGTTCTTGAGCTCAAAACTGGTTAAAACATAGATTATTGACTCAATTTTGAACGAAAAAAATTAAAAAGAAACTATGTCAACACCACTCAAAACTCACCGAATTGCGGGGTCGACTGTTCAACCTAAAAATACGGTAGGAAGAGATTATAGGTAATATTGTTCCGACAGCCAGAACGCTTCCGCTAATGGTTCGTTCCATTTGCTTCGTCAAATGGTTAGCAGCGTGAGATATGTATCGTTGTTCGTTTGGCATTTTTCGAATGCCTTCGGTTAATGTACCTACTCTGTCCGTCTCAATAACAGTCGCGAAAATAAAATTACTGTCTCTGATTCGTAAACTCTGTCGAGAGCACCATCTGCTACCAAGCGCCACAAGTGCGATGGGTGTGTTCGATGTTTGTTTCGCCTTTACCTTAAATTTATAGCTATTTACTCGTATTTCACAATGATGAGTTGGTTTGTGCAGATCGTGACATGATGCTTTTTAGTCCACGATGCATGAATCTCATGTTATTAGCTTTCGTGTCGTTCATGTATGACGTAACGTACATATATATGACCTTATAGATTTCTTGTTTTTTCTTTCTCAATTTTTAAATATTTTTTGTTCGTTTGAGCACAAAAACCATTTTTTTGCTTAGTTTCTGAGATTTTGACACACCCCTTGGGTTAAATTCAAATTTTGGGCATGTTTTGTTTTCCGTGTCCCTTCCGAAATGTCATATAGGAACAACCCCAGTGTTAAAATGATGAACCCCTGTGGCGTTCTTGTCAACTAAGTGAATGACAAACATAATCAAAAGTGTCAAGGTTCAAGTTTGGACCCATTTTTTAAACTAAAGTTCAAATATGATACCGCCGTTTTTTGAGCGGAAAAATTTGCCAAAGTAGTAGCAAGAACACGCTTTATCGTGTTATATAATAAAGTCAAGATTTTGTCAATTTTTTTAGGTCCCAATCACAAGAATCAGCAAATAAATCGAAAGTCAGAGATAAAAAGGCATGACAACTGCACATTTTCGAGATTTTGGGTAAAAAATTGAAGTGTCTATATCTCGGTAAAATAGGTACCAAGGTTCGGTGCAGAAAATTACAAAGCTCCCGGCAATTCACAGTGAACAGTCAACTCTCCATAATTCGATATTGAAGGGGTTTCGAGTTACAGAACACAAAACCAGTTTGTCACGAAAACCAGCTTTTACATGTTTGCCATGGAAACCAACTTTTACCATGGTTCTATAACTCTATATCGAGATAAGGAATGTTAAGTAATGGAGAGTTGACTTTATTTGTTGATGCAGAAATGGTGGAGGATCGCAGCAAGCCGTGCTCGCGGACGGCCGGACGGTCACGTTTCGAGTATTCTGTCACGCTTTAATTTGGTTCCGCGCTGCTTCATGATTCGGCCGATGAGAAATTGGATCGGCTGATGGTGCTACCCCGGTGAGATTTTTTTATGATGAATTGTATTATTTGATTATATTTCTAATATTATATGCATTTTGCGTTGGGTGGGAATATCAGGGCACTCGATTGAAGCGAAATGGATAGGAAGAGTGAAACTGTCAACTTTCTATTGCTAACATTTTCGTTTTCCATACGAATATTTAAAAAATCCAGAGGATTGGAACATGTTCAAATCTTAATGAAATCTAAAGCCCTGTCTCAATTTTAGTCCCAAGCGCTAAAGTTTTGGCCAAAACACATGTTTACTAAATTTTTTAATGTTTTTCGTCCAAAATTTAATTTATTTTTACAGATTTTGTTACACCCCTTGGTTTAAACTCAAATTTCCGTGTCCCTTTCGAAATTCCAGATAGGAACAACCCCTGTGTTAAAACTAAAACCCATGTGGTATTTTTGTCGACAAAGTGAACGTCAAACATGATAAAAAGTGTCAAGGTTCATATTTGGAACCATTTATAAAATTGAAGTTTAAATGTGTTTTAGCTGTTATTTGAGCTGGGAAAATTGCTAAAGCAGTTGCAAAAACATGCTCTTTCGTATTATTAAATAAAAACAAGAAATCATTAAACATTTTAGGACCCAATTGTACCATTGAAAGATAATTATTCATCCAGGAATTGTTTTTCGATTGCTTTTCAATAATTTCGGAAAATCATATAAGAATTTTTTGGTGAATTTCCAGTAAATTCTCAATGAATACGTCTGTTGACCACGGGGATTCCGTAATGATTACGAAAAAAATCCTGTATGAATCATCCCCGATATTTCTCATTCTGCCGGGAATACTTAGTTTTTTTTAGACCAGCATTGCAATTTATTACTTAAAATAATCTTAAAACATTTCGGAAATTGCTTCTGCCATTTTATAGTTTTCGTTAGAAATTTATTCAACAAGATTATTTAGAGAAGTTTCAAGGTCTTTTTTCGGGACGCCTATGATTTTTCCAGTTCTTTAGGTAATGGTTCCAGGAACTCATCAAGAAATTGTTCCAGGAATTCTCCGGAGAGTTATTATTTCAGAAATATCTCTACAGATCACTCTAAAAACTCTTAGCATTCCTTCATGAACTCATCCGTAAACCATAAATTCCTCTAGAAAATTGTCCAGATATTACCCTACAAATTTCTCCAGAATTCCATCCAACGATAAAAGTTTTTGCAGTGATTCTGTTAGAAAGTCTTCCATAAATTCAACTGAAAATCAATCCGAAAATTACTGTAGGGATTGCTCCAAAAATCTCAGAATATTATTCCAGGAAATCCTCCGGGATTCCTCCACATATTTCACCGGAACTCTTTCAGGAGTCTTTCCAGCATTTCCCCCGGGAGTGTCTAGAATGCCTAGAATCCATTTTTTCCAGGATCTTCACTAGGGATTTTTCCATGGAAAATTATATGCAATTATATGCTATTGGAATATCGAAATGCATGGGAACCTCTTATGAAAATTCCGAAGGAAACTGCAAATCAAATTAAAAAAAAATCCGAAAGAAGAAAATTTCTCATGATGAATTTCCGTAGAAAATTCCAAACGAAATTCCGAAGTAAATTCCAAACCTCCAGAAGAAACTTCGAATGAAATTTCGAAGGAAGCTCCAAAGGTAATCCTGGAGGAAATTAATAAAAAATCCATAGGAAATTCCACGTGTTCTGACCCCACTGTTTTGACAAAATTGTGTGACAAAATCTAAGGAAACATAAAAATATGTTTTTTGGACTTGAACAAAGGAAAATCATTAAAAAATTGAGTAAACATGTGTTTTTGGCCTAAACTTAAACGTTTGGCACTAAAATTGGGACAGGGCTTTAGGACAGGGAGGGAGAAACCATTTAAAATTTCTGTAAGTCATAGTGAGCCGGGATTCCGCTGTCACGAACTGTCACTGTGAGCCCAGATCTCAAACTTTGGACTAACACGGAAAAAGCGCGTTACTGATTAAAACACATTTTTGCATTTCACAAAAATGACAAAAATCGAATGAAAATCAATTCATGCACATAATGCAAGAAATGTCACGTGAGCACCTTTCAATCTGATTGAATATAAAGCATTGAAAAACGCATCGTTTTACTTTTTCCAATGAAAATGAACATTTAGTGCATAGAAAACTGTGGCCCTTTTTCCATGTTTGTCAGGAAAGATCGAAAGTACACAACAAACCAAACTAGCGATTTTCCCAAAGCCTGTCTTGATTGTTGTTGGCAAGCTGGAGTTATCTTGCAGTTCAAACAAACGTTATTCTATATTTCGTGTGTAGTATCTGTGCCTCCCTTCCAGGATAAGACCATTGTGACACATAAGCGAGGCACGCTCGGTCTATGGACTTGGACTGATTGAAATTAGTACATCGTTGGATAAGTCAATTGAACAAAATTTAGGAAACTTAGAAAAGTGTACTGTGTTTTCTCATACTTGAACATCGAGAGACTAAATTCAGTACTAGAAATGATATTAATTTTGAGCCCGACTACTACGTCATTACTTCCTTTTGAATGATTAGTTCTAAAGGATCGTTAGACCGAATGGTCTTTAAGAGGAGCATGAAACAGAATTCTGTGAGTCAAAAAATTCCATTAGATTAGACCTTAAGATTTATTGGGATGATGATGATTTATTGGGAGGATTGTTTAAAATTTCTTAAAATGATGGGTACAAACGCAAAGAGGTGTAGGTGACATTTTGGTCGGTTTTATGTTAAGTGTACTAAAAATTCTACAGTTTCCAAACTTTCCAGCGGCGATTTTCTCGTCTAATAGAAAAAAAATAACGCAATTCGTAGAATATTGTCCTACTTTTCTAAGCTGATATTTTCTTGAAACATGTTTTTTGTCACTTACACCTCATTGTTTTTAAGTCCCGTAAAACGGGGTAACTTTGATAATGCGGGTAACTTTGATAGTGCGTAACCCACCACATACTAAACGAAATATCATAATTTCTGTTAATCAGTTAAGCAAAACGAATGCAAAACTAAAAAGTTTTAGTATGCCACTTCATGTAAGAGCGGTTTTCATTTGAACAAAGAACATTTTAGGCTTTTTATACAAATTTAAAAAAATTGCACAATTTTAGCATTTTCGAAACGTTTACAAACAATCTGTTCTACGATCACTATTTGATGTAGTTTTGAATAGTTGGCCACTTATTTTCGACAGCCTAGTTATCATAGAACTGGAATACGGTCTCAAATCTCTTAGCGAAAGCATTTTCACAAACTGGGACCATTTTTGTAATATTTGTCAGAAATTTCCATATAACGTTAAACGCCTAGAGGTATGCAATGCCCTACAAATGTTCGTTATTCATTCAATTTTGTTCGAATCATACTCCATTATCAAAGTTACCCCAAAACAGAAAACCAACTTTCGATTATATGAAAAATTATATATCCATTCAAAATAAATCTTTTTTCAATTTATCGACTGTAATCGATAGCTAGGATGCCAGTACTTGTTTTAAAAATATAAATTGTAAATCTTTGAAACAGCATGCAAAAATATTCAAGTTTTCTTCGAAAAAACTATCAAAGTTACCCCGTTTTACGGTCCCTTAAATGTCGTTAGGCCAAAAATCAAAAATTAATGGTTGACCTCAGCCGAGTATCATTTCTAAGTCTGGATGCGATCACAAGGATACCCGAAATGTAATGACCAAGAAGGCCGAAAGAGATATTAGGATGATAGATGGCCGACAGCTATTAGACTCAATGATTTTTAAAGCAAAAAGCTGATTTTGTCGAAAGATTCGTTTATTGAGCCGAAAGAATTAGATTTTTGAATTTTTCCAAAAGTTGTCATATTTTGCTTCCAGAACAGAAAGCTTCTTCATAGAATCTTAGAAAGTTTTTCCCAGGAGCTTAGAAACCTTCATCCCAGATTCTGAGAAAACTTCTTCCCAGAAACTGAGAAGGCTCAGAGGCTTCCAAGCTTCTCGTTTGAAGCCTGAAAACTTCTCGTCAGAAGCTTCATAGCTTCTCGTCGAAGCTTGGAAGTTTCTCGTCGAAGCTTGGAAGCTTCTCGTTAGAAGCTTGGAAGCTTTTCGTCAGAAGCTTGGAAGTTTCTCGTCAAAAGCTTGGAAGCTTCTGGCCAGAAGCTTGGAAGCTTCTCGACAGAAGCTTGGAAGCTTCTCGACAGAAGCTTGGAAGCTTCTCGACAGAAGCTTGGAAGCTTCTCGACAGAAGCTTGGAAGCTTCTCGTCAGAAGCTTGGAAGCTTCTCGTCAGAAGCTTGGAAGCTTCTCGTCAGAAGCATGGAAGCTTCTCGTCAGAAGCTTGGAAGCTTCTCGTCAGAAGCATGGAAGCTTCTCGTCAGAAGCTTGGAAGCTTCTCGTCAGAAGCTTGGAAGCTTCTCGTCAGAAGCTTGGAAGCTTCTCGTCAGAAGCTTGGAAGCTTCTTGTCAGAAACTTGGAAGCTTCTCGTCAGAAGCTTGGAAGCTTCTCGTCAGAAGCTTGGAAGCTTCTCGTCAGAAGCTAGAAAGCTTCTCGTCAGAAGCTTGGAAACTTCAAGTCAGAAGCTTTGAAGATTCTCGTCAGAAGCTTGAAAGCTTCTCGTCAAAAGCTTGGAAGTTTCTCGTCAAAAGCTTGGAAGCTTCTAGTCAAAAGCTTGGAAGCTTCTCGTCAAAAGCTTGGAAGTTTCTCGTCAAAAACTTGGAAGCTTCTCGCCAGAAGCTTGGAAGCTTCTCGTTAGAAGCTTGGAAGCTTCTCGTTAGAAGCTTGGAAGTTTCTCGTTAGAAGCTTGTAAGCTTATCGTCAAAAGCTTGGAAGTTTCTCGTCAAATGCTTGGAAGCTTCTCGCCAGAAGCTTGGAAGCTTCTCGTCAGAAACTTAGAAAACTTCTCGTCAGAAGCTTGAGAGCTTCTCATCAGAAGCTTGGAAGCTTCTCGTCAGAAGCTTGGAAGCTTCTCGTCAGAAGCTTGGAAGCTTCTCGTCAGAAGCTTGGAAGCTTCTCGTCAGAAGCTTGGAAGCTTCTCGTCAGAAGCTTGGAAGCTTCTCGTCAGAAGCTTGGAAGCTTCTCGTCAGAAGCTTGGAAGCTTCTCGTCAGAAGCTTGGAAGCTTCTCGTCAGAAGCTTGGAAGCTTCTCGTCAGAAGCTTGGAAGCTTCTCGTCAGAAGCATGGAAGCTTCTCGTCAGAAGCTTGGAAGCTTCTCGTCAAAAGCTTGGTAGTTTCTCGTCAAAAGCTTGGAAGTTTCTCGTCTAAAGCTTAGAAGCTTCTCGTAAAAAGCTTGGAAGTTTCTCGTCAAAAGCTTGGAAGCTTCTCGCCAGAAGCTTGGAAGCTTCTCGTTAGAAGCTTGGAAGCTTCTCGTTAGAAGCTTGGAAGCTTCTCGTTAGAAGCTTGGAAGCTTCTCGTTAGAAGCTTGGAAGCTTATCGTCAAAAGTTTGAAAGCTTCTCGTCAGAAACTTAGAAAACTTCTCGTCAGAAGCTTGGAAACTTCTTGTCAGAAGCTTGGAAGTTTCTCGTCAGAAACCTGGAAACAGACTGTTCACTAATAAAATGTAATTTTATTATTTCTTTTCACGAAAGAAAAATCACAAAGTCACGCCTTGTGATTTGACTTGTCCGGAATAACCCAAGAAACAATGCAGAAAATTGCGAAGAAAGGCTAAAATACGCACCCGAGATAAACGAATCTATTGAAAATCAAATTTCGACACATTTCCAGGAAGGTTAAGACACGTGTTGTCTTAACCACCACTCCCTTCGTCCCGATACCGGAGTGGAGCAGAGGAGCAGAAAAATCTCGCTCAAGTTATCGCACATCACACTACTGATGGGGGGGTTCCCTGAGCGAAGATGGTTCCATCAATTCACGTCAAATTACTGGCTGCTCGGCGTCGATGACACCCGTCCGGTGCGCAAGCCTTCCCAGAATCGTGTCGATTCGATTCCAATTGCGGATCGAAGGTTTTTTCCACTCACATAACAATTGGTGTTGCTGTCGCATATACATACCTGTACCGGAATATAGAGAGACGAATTGAATCAGGGTCGTCTATAGAGTATAGAAATTAGTCGAGGCTATTTGCGCATCAGTGATACCTCAACCGGCCGACAGGTGCTCGGAAGCGTGACATCCGTGATTCTCACATTTTCTGCAACGGTTTCACTATAGGAAGGATGATTTGCGAACGGTGAGGTGCTAAATGAGGGCCATTAGTTTGACGGATAATGTCCCGGATACGAGTCCCGGGAAGTCAAATTGGTTTTAATTGAAGTTGATCCAAAGGTTTAGAAGAACAGCTTTGAGCTTTCTAAGCGTCTGATAGAAAACTTTCTTCCTAAGCTTCTAAGAAGAAGTTTCCTGAACTTCTGAGAAAAGGCTTCCTAAGTTTCTGAAAAGAATCTTCCTATGCTTCTGAGAAGAAGCTTCCTATGCTTCTGAGAAGAAGCTTCCCAAGCTTCTGAGAAGAAGCTTCCCAAGCTTCTGAGAAAAAGCTTCTCAAGCTTCTGAGAAAAAGTTTCCCAAGCTTCTGAAAAGAAGCTTCTTAAGCTTCTGAGCAGAAGCTTCCCAAGATTCTGAGAAGAAGCTTCCCAAGCTTCCGAGAAGAAGCTTCTCAAGCTTCTGAGAAGAAGCTTCCTAAGCTTCTGAGAAGTAGCTTCCTAAGCTTCTGAGACGAAGCTTCCCAAACATCTGAGAACAAGCTTCTGATAAGAAACTTCCAAAACTTCTGAAAAAAGCTTCCTAGGCTTCTGAGAAGAAGCTTCCTAAGCTCTTGAGTAAAAGCTTTTTAAGCTTCTGAGAAGAAGTTTCCTAGGCTCCTGAGAAGAAGTTTTCTAGGCTCCTCAGAAGAAGCTTCTTAAGCTTCTGAGACGAAGCTTCCTAAGCTTCTGAGAAGAAGCTTTCTAAGCTTATGAGAAGAAGCTTCCTAAGCTTCTGAGAAGAAGCTTCCTAAGCTTGTGAGAAGAAGCTTCCTAAGCTTGTGAGAAGAAGCTTCCTAAGCGACTGAGAAGAAGCATTTCGAGCTTCTGAGAAGTAGCTTGCTAAGCTTCTGAGGAAAAGCTTCCTGAGCTCCTGAAAAGAAGCTTCCTAAGCTTTTTAGAAGAACCTTCCTAAGTTTATGAAAAGAAGCTTCCTAAGCTTCTGAGAAGAAGCTTTTTATGAGAAGAAGCTTCCTAAGCTTCTGAGAAGAAGCTTCCTAAGCTTCTGAGAATAAGCTTCCTAAGCTTCTGAGAAGAAGTTTCCTAAGCTTCTGAGAAGTAGCTTCCTAAGCTTCTGAGACGAAGCTTCCCAAGCATCTGAGAACAAGCTTCCAAAACTTCTAAAAGAAGCTTCCTAGGCTTCTGAGAAGAAGCATCCTAAGCTCTTGAGTAAAAGCTTTTTAAGCTTCTGAGAAGAAGTTTCCTAGGCTCCTGAGAAGAAGCTTTCTAGGCTCTTCAGAAGAAGCTTCTGAGACGAAGCTTCCTAAGCTTCTTAGACGAAGCTTCCTAAGCTTCTGAGAAGATGCTTCCTAAGCTTCTGAGAAGCAGCTTCATAAACTTCAGTAAAGAAACTACCATAGCTTCCAAGAATAAGTTTCCTAAGCTTCTGAGAAGAAGCTTCCTAGGCTCCTGAGAAGAAGCTCCCGAATCTTCTGAGCAGAAGCTTCCAAAGATTCTAGTTCTAGTTTGATATATAATAGGAAATTTGGCTCCATGATGCTGTAAAAAGTGTACTGCGATCTGTCAAACTTGGTTACCAAGTGTAGTATCAAAGGACCAAATGTAGTACTAGAAGAGGTACCCATTCGCCCGACTACTATGACTACTATTATTTCCTCCTTGATTGGACAATATCATTTTTCCACAATCGCCAATACTCTTTGATGCGTACTTTCGTACCACGATGGATGCATCAAATCCTGCTAAAAATAGCCCCCATGACGGCGATAATAATAAACCCCTGACACGCGCAAATTTTGCGGTTTGGTTTTTCTTTTTTTTTTCATTTGTTCCGCGTTCAAAACAAAAGCCAACGATCGCGAGGGGGATTCAGTGGCGAACGAGGGGTACGCTATCTGCGCTGAATGTGAGATTTTTTTTTCATTCGATGGTTAGCGCGAATTTTCGACATTCACACATGTGTTTGAAGAAGTGCTAAAATCAGTCAAGTCACGTCTTCGTCGGCTGATGTTTGCGAGAGATTAGTCGGGTGGAAAAAATGGCCGCATCTTGGGAGGTTAGGCAAGTAGAGCTGTGAAAATCGTTTGAATAGTTCATTTGTCAACTGTTATCGATCTAGTACTCCGTTCGTATAGTAACAAACCCAATAAATCATTACAAAGCAGGCTCTGACGACTTCATCGCTAATGGTTGCCCTTTGTTCTTGTGTTTCTTTGCAGGTATGTGCGCCGTTCCGGACTTCAATTTACCCTTCCTCAATCGATTCACGAGGTGACTTGAGTTTTTCATTCGTTTCAACCACCCATTTCAGGTACGTACTGCACGTTTCGAGCGTACTAAAATTAGTGAAACTGCTTGACCATTCAGCATTCCAAACAATTCCGTCCTTCCACCCTTCTTCCCGGATCGGAAACACGTGCGCGTCATTTTCGGTTCAGTGGATTCAAGTGCTCGGGGTGGTCGACTAGAGGGAAAACAATCGTGACGGAATGCGTCGCTGTTTACCGCGCATTGGTATTCCGTGGCGGCACGGTGCCGGATCAATTCTCGCCGCTGTACGAACCTGAAAGTATAAACATCACACCCGGTGCGGGGAGTGTTAAACTTTGTGCGCTTCTATATCCGATTCGCGTGCGAATTGCGTATGTTTCGTTTTGGGGCTTGAACCGTAATAAAACGGTTGACAGCAATAAGGTTCTGATCACATCACAACATAGTATGTCAGAATCTTGCATTGCATAGCAACGATAGCAACCGATGAAAACTCTAACTGGATTGTTGATGGGTAATCAATTTTTTCCATATTCAAAATCTACGTTTAAGCTAAGTATGCTGTTCAGCTCAAGAAAAGTAAAAATTTCTGTGCAAGAAATGGTCAAGAAATTTTCTACAGTGAGCTCCATTGACATTTCTTTTCAACTGCGTACTGCAATCGAAGAAAAGTGCTTTTCTTGAGCATTTCTTGCAAGCAATTTCCTACGCATAGAAATAGGCGATTACTTTTCTGTTGAAGTGCATACTTCGCTTTACAATTTAATTAGGAACAAAACTTTCAAAATTTCGGGTGCCCTGCAATTACGTCTTAAACGCGCTCGATTTTTTTTAATCGCCCCTCGTTAAAAATTACGTTTGGACGAGCTGTGAATGAATTTAAATGTCATGGTGAACTGTAGTAAAATTGTGTTATGCATAAAAGTTCATCCAAGTAAGCTACATAAATTGTTACTTTTTAGTCACTAATATAAAGACAAAGATTATTTATATCAAGATCAGAAAAACTTTTGGATTCGACATAAGATTGCATTAGAACTGTCAACGAAATTCAAATTCCCATTCACCTCAAAACATTCGCAGATTCCACCCGCGTTCTTCGCAGGGGGCCCCTGTGGCAGGGCCTGAAATAAGGAAATCAATTAAACGACATGTATTTGTAATTCAAATTTCAAATTACTGCCGCACGAGTCTGGCAGCGTGGTCGACGGTCTGGACGGGAACGCGAGAAACGTGTATCGTCGCGGAGCTTAATGGCGGGCAAGCAGTCGTAATGTAGCAGTTGGTACTTATATACGAACTACGTCAAACCGCTCTTTTGCTCCAGCACTGACAAAGTGCTTGTTTGTATTAATGAGTCAAGATTGGTTTCTGGTATTCGCGCAAATATTTGCGCTCCGAGTTGTAGCGGGTGGATGCCGAGATGATTGTTTCAAATTTTCCGCGTTGCCACATGTCAATTAAGAAACTAGGATTGACTAACAAGTTGCATAAATTGGCGGGGCTCCTGTAGAAGTGATATTACGCTTTCTGTGACGTTATTTTACTCTAAATCTAGTAGGCTTTTTTTATCCCCACAAGTTTTAAATCAGTTGATTTTCACACTTTCAATTTGTTCTATGATGAAATTTGTGTTTAAAGTTACTAAATCTCTCGGTATTCTCTTTCTCCTTCACGGATGTTGTCAAAAGTAGAGACAGCTACATCTACCCATTGAGATTACTTTGGCCCAATAAGCCATATTTGGGTAAATGCAACTTTTATATGATTGGGTTGAAAGAACCCAATTTTGCGTGAAATTAACCCAAAATTGAGTATATTTTTCTAATAGAATTAATGGCTACATCATATTTAAACTTTGATTTTAAAAATGGGTCCAAAATTTAACTTTGACATTTTAAACCATGTTGACGTTCACTTAGTCGACAAAAACACCACAGGGGCTCAACTTTTTAACACTGGGGTTGTTCTTAAATGACATTTCGTGAGGGACACGGAAAACGAAATACACCAAAAATTTGAGTTTAAACCAATTGCTGTGACAAAATCAGGAAAAAACATTTTCTGGGCC
Organism: Aedes aegypti; assembly: GCF_002204515.2. Classification (NCBI taxonomy): domain Eukaryota; kingdom Metazoa; phylum Arthropoda; class Insecta; order Diptera; family Culicidae; genus Aedes; species Aedes aegypti. Next base: position 242,399,578 of record NC_035107.1, read on the forward strand.
GTAAACCAACGCGAAGCATTTAAAAATTGAGTACACATGTAATTCTGGCCTAAACTTAGGAGTATGGTACTAAAATTGGGACAGAGCTCTATTAGGCTAAACTATGAAATCGCGTTGAAACAACCCAAAATTGAGATGAACGGCTTCTCCGTGTAGGCTTTTCCTGATGGCGAAGGTCTTATTTGACAAAAGGTGGTTCGATTGAACCAAATTGGGTCCTAAAATTTTAATTGAACTTTTGTTTTTATTTAATAATGCGAAAGAGTATGTTCTTTTAACTACTTTAGCATTTTTTCCGACTCAAATAAGGGCTATACCATAAATATGAACCTTGACACTTTTGATCTAATATCGATACTTTGCAATATCGCAACGTCCCTAATTTGAACACCAAGGAATGTTTAATTGAAAATTTACTAAAAATCCAAACCTGATCATACGATTTTAACATTTTCTCGGCCACTTGGTGTGTAATGATCAATTAATGCATGCAAAAGCTTGGTCTAACTATCTTGATCGACCAATGTAGGGGATGTAGTCATGCCGCCATAGTTTTTAGATGAATTGCAGCATTCGTGGTTGCAAACAAACATGCATGTGATTTTCCCGTGAACCATGCCAGAGTCAGTGTTGCACCTGACGAAATGCAAACTTGCAAAGCGAGGGGGGTCGCAAGAGCGAATAATAATCGTAGCAAGCCAATTGGGAAACAACAACAACAACAACAACGGCATACTTTGTTCAAGTCCCCCCTCGGATTGCCCAAGACACCCGCGTGTTATTACGCGGAGCAGAAAAAAAAGACAACTCGAAACAAGTTGGGTGTTTTGTAAACAACCGCGCGCATTCCACAACATAAAGCTCGATATTTCCCTACACGCAATTCCGATCTCGTTGGGTTACTTAGCAGCGACCGCGGTGTTCGGTTGGTCGAGTAAAACAATCTCCACTTTGTCACGTAAAAAAGGGACAATCTCTTTATGGTCGTCACAGTTCACTGAATGGTGGACGGTGGTGCGGTACTGTACCGGAACCATGGCACACTGTGATGGTAAACATCGTTTCCGTCTCAAATAGGTCACCGCAAACACGTGACCGGACAGATGTATAACAACAACAACTGAGCAGGCTGCGCGATTCGAAGCTTGTTAGTTGTTGCGTCGCCGGCCGTATCAGCTGAAGTGGCGGCCAAACAACAATATGGCGATTAATACACGCTTAATTTGCATAATTTCATGCAAACTTATGGCCGGTACGCTGATCATAAGTACTGTGCAAAAAGATAGGACAAGAAACGGTCAAGGAATGATTCCGCTACCGAAATTACTTGAGCTGTACGCAGCTGAGAAGTAGAGCTGATTTCATAACGTCGGTAACGCCTGCCGTACAAATCAAAGGGAGCTGTCACTTTTCCGAACGGAAAAATGTGCCGCTCAATTATTCCGCAAGTAAAAGTGACATTTCGCTCATACTGAATCAGCTGTCAAAATTACTTCGGTAAAAAGGAGAAATTTTACTTGAGCGCTTTACGTTTCAGGTGCATACTACGCATTAATCTCGAAACATAATAAAGACTAAATAAAGTCGATGATGTCCTATGCAGCTGCCCAAAATTTTATCCCGCGTGAGGTTATACTTCGAAGACTTTAGTTCAGAGAAAAGAGTACTGCGATCAGTCAAACTTTGCGATTCCTCGCGAGGGACCGAATGTAGTACTAGAAGTGGTAACCATTCTGAGTTCGACTACTACGTTTTTCTCGTTTGGCGAAACTGCAATAAAACATTTCTAGAACAAATTGTTGCATCAATATTCAGTAATTTGTTTTAAGTGTGCATTCGACTGCTGCCGGCTATGTAATCTGTTTGGAGTTTTGAACCAAAGACCTTGCGTTTTGTCGTATTTATTAAAATATTTGTAACTCATCGAGCGTAAACATTTGTGTCGATTCCATACGAATCACTGGTCATGTCTTTTCGGTGGAAGGTTTAACAAGTCACAAAACAAAGTCAATTCGCCATCATGAATAAACAATCGCTTTTCCTGCCGGTGTTTGCCGCCGTCGTACAAGCGACCCTTGAACGCGATGTTTGCGCCAACTGACGGCGGCGATCGCGGTGATGACTCGTCGCTTGCACTACATATATTTGACCGCGGTCATCGTCGCACGCAATAAACGCAAACTAGCACAGCACGAGCAAGTGTGTGCCGGCCGATGCCGATGGCCTCCGACACCGGCCGCGCTTGGCAAATAGTTTAGAAATTGTAATTATCGTGAACGGGTGTGATTTGTGGTACAAGGTGCTTTCTTTTTTGCACTACGATGCGGGCGTCTGGCAGTTTTTGCAAGTCGTAATTAGCATCTGGAACTAGCTTGGCCTTCAAAACTTTCTTGGCATTAGTGTATGTGAGGCGTCTAAAAAAAGACGAAATAAAACCGTAGTAGTCGGGCTCGGATTGGGTCTCATTTCTAGTACTACATCCGGTTCCTCGGTACCAAAGTTTGACAGATTGCAGTACACTCAAGGACGAAATAAAAACCTCCACGTCTCTAATAGGTAATAGAGCAAAATCTAGAATGCCGTGAAAAGTGTACTGTGATCTGTCAAACTAGGGTACCTTTTGCAGTACCAAGGGATCAAAAGCAGTACTAGAAGTGGTACCCAATCTGAACCCGAGTGGGACGCACCTGGTAAACTGTTCTCAGCAATCTAGATTTTGTTCTATTACCTCATATGCAACTGCAAAAGATAGAAAGGTCTTGATTTCGTCTTTGATCATATATTTTTTATTTGATATTTTGCTACGTAATATTCTTCTTGGCATCACGTCCTCACTGGAACAAAGCCTGCTTCTCAGCTAGTGTTCAATGAGCACTTCCACAGTTATTAACTGAGAGCTTTATTTGCCAAAGCTGCCATTTTGCTATTTTTCTGTGCTTTTTCTATTTGCTTCAATCTGTTCAACTTCTCGAATAGAAATGAAATCCTGTATTTATTCAATAACACGAAAGAGCATATTACTGCAACTACTTTAGCAATTTTCACCGCTTAAATAACGGCTATATCGTGTTTGAACTTTAATAGGGTCCTTAAATGTTAAATGAAATCTTGTTTTCATTTAATAACACGAAAGAGTATGTTACTGCAACTACTTTAGCATTTTTTCCCGCTCAAATAACGGATATATCATATTAAAACTTCAATTTAAAAATTGGATCCATAAATGAACGTTCGCTTAGTCGACAAAAATACCACAGGGGTTCAACTTTTTAACACCGGGGTTGTTCCTTTCTGACATTTCGGAAGAGCACGGAAAACAAAATACACCCAAAATTTGAGTTTAAACCAAGGGGTGTGACAAAATTTAAAAACAACTTAAAAAAATCTTTTTTGGACTTGAACCATCGGAAAACATTAGATAATTGAGTAAACATATGTTTTTGATCTAAACTTAAGTGTTTGGCACTAAAATTGGGACAGGGCTTTAGGAACCTATTTAAAAATTGGGTCAATAAATGAACCTTGACACTTTTGATCATGTTTGACGTTCGCTTAGTCGACAAAAACACCACAGGGCTTTTAGTTTTAACACTGGGGTTGTTCCTATCTGACATTTCGGAAGGGACACGGAAAACAAAGTACACCCATAATTTGAGTTTAAGCCAAGGGGTTTGACAAAATCTAAAAACACATCAAAAAATGTTTTTTAGACTTAAACCAACGGAAAACATTAGAAAATTGAGTAAACATGTGTTTATGGCCTAAACTTAAGTGTGTGGCACAAAAAATGGCACAGGGCTTTAGGACCCTTTTGCCGAAACGATTCACTTTCGCACAAACACTTTCTGTTCCAGTTCCCGCACGGCCTGGAGCTCATAACCTGTGGGATTCACTGGCCGACACCCAGCAGGTAGCGAAGTGGACAGGCCAACACCGAAAGCGGACGGAATTAACCCGGGAAACTCGCGATAACGAGGAAATAAAACGCAACTCGTACCGACTACTCTAGAACGTGTTTAATGATCGGACTGTTACACGGGAATGAAAATTCACAGGAGTTTTGATTGCACTTTTTCTCCACTGCAGTAATGATTGCAGTGTATTGGCGCCGGGTAAAAATATTGCCCCCACTAATACACTGCTAACAACTTTCACGGCATAAGTGCATGTGAGGCGTCTAAAACAAGACGAAACAAAAACGTTGGTGTCGGGCTCAGATTGGGTCTCACTTCTAGTTCTACACTCGGCTCCTCGGTACCGAAGTTTTTGCAGATTGCAGTACACTGTTCTCAGCAATCTAGATTTAATCATTAACTGACAGCTATTTTTGCCCAAGTTGCCATTTTGCTGTGCTACGTAATTGATTTGTGAAAAAATGTACTACAATTTTTTAAACTTCACGTATAGAGAACTGTTTACTTTGAAACAATAGTAACGCTTGTTGTCGATTTTTGACTAACGAGCAAAGCCATGCTGAAGACGTTTTCTGATTCGCTATTCGGTCGGTTTACACACTTAAAAAAATTACGGATTACGGTGAAATTTCACCGTAATCTCAACAGCTGAAGGTTCGGTGAAAAATCACCGAACAATCTGTAAAATCGTTGAACACAATCATAAAGAAAAACAAGAAAATGGTTCAACCGGGAATCGAACCCCCGACCTGCCGATCAGGAAGCAGGCTTGCTACCACTAAGCCAGCATACATTGCTTGTAAGTGGTGTGCAAAAACTGAAACAAAAGGAAGCTCATGCCTGCCAGAGTGGCTGTCACACGATTTCACAGAAGTTCGGTGAAAATAATGCTTTTACCGAACTGTTCGTTAGTATTTCACAGGGTTACAGTAAAATGGTTTGTTTCACGGATTTTTTTCCGGTAAAATAGTAGATTTCACCGATTTTTTCCGGTAAAATAGCTGATTTCACAGATTTTGTCGGTGGAATAGTAGATTTCACAGGAAAATCTGTATTTTTACTGTTTACAGTTAAATTTCGGTGATACTGCGATTTATTTTAAGTGTGTAGGATCTTTTCGTAATGAAAAGTTCTTTGGCATAAGGTATAATCGAGTCTAGAAAATTTGACTATCAATTTAAATCAGTATCTATTGAGAGACGCCAAAGGCGACAAAGCACAGAATACACTACATCATGAATGTTTGAACTTACAAACTTTGTCTACCATGGGTGGATACAGATTATTCGCTTGCTTGGATTGTGCTTCGCTATCAAATGATGACAAATTCCGCAATGCCCGATAAAGTAACAGTAAACCTTAAATCTTTCGTTTCAAAGAGTTCAGCACTTCAAATAGTTCAAATCCCTGTAATCAACTATCCCATGAACTACCCGCACTCATTTTCCACATTTAAAACAAATCCATCAACAAACATTAGTCAGTCAGTCCGTTTATCGACGACGGCTGTGTTTACCACATTTCAATGTAATTTCCTTCACACTGTCGCTCGTCGTCGTTCGTCATAACGGGGCGTCACGTGCGCTGCGAAACGCTTCGTTTTCCTTTTATTTTTATTCATTTCACACCTACGCCACATACCTACCTCTCTCTATAGAGAGCACAACATTCAGATGTGAAAATGAAAAAAACCAAGCAACCCGCCTGCTGCGATCCGTGAACGCCGTGAAGCGGTCGGTCGTTAAAAGCGAACCGTTTTTTTATTATTATTTTAGGAAGTGTTTTGCCACATTATCCGCAACAAAAGCTGGCAACCGAGAGACACCTTTTTCCCGCGCCATTAAACGTAACTTTAGAAAAAGGCACTCGCGCCGCTGCGCTGCTACAGCACAAAAATGCGATTACTACATTCTTGCTACGTATTCAGCTTCGCGCGCATACGAGATGCTAATAAGCGCTATGAGTAACACCCTGAGAGCACTTCAGCACAGGCAAACGGACGTAGCACTGCAGAAACCATCATGGATAACGCATTAGCGATCATTTCAAATTTCCTGTGTTATTTACATGCTTCACAATCAGAGGCGCGCTCATCGTTCTCCTTTGTGTTGGACGTTTTATCAAACATGAAATAAAGACACAGTATTCGGGTTCAGAACGGGTACCACTTCTAGTACTGCATTTGGTCCCTTGGTACTGCAAAAGATACCCAAATTTGACAGATCGCAGTACATTTTTCACGGCATTTTAGATATTGCTCTATCACGTTATGTGCCTTATATTTTAAGCAACTGCAAGAAACATGGAGGTCTTTCTTTTGTCTTTGGTAATTTTTGTACTTTTCATGTTACAGATCAGTGTTTGAATTTGTTTACATCGGTTGAGGACCGGTTCATACACGGGACTGTCATTTTCATAGAAGAACTGTCAAAGTGCTTCCGAATCAGCTGATTTGAAAAGTTTCCTGAAAAAGCCTACACTCGGCATTTAAACTTGAGAGATAGCATAACAGTTTTCAGGGCGTTCTTGATTTTGATATATTATCCCATATTTACGGCATGTCTTAGGCAACTGGCAAGGGACATGAAGGCCTCTATTTCATCTTTGGTTTCACATTAGCGCCTTCTACAGGTCTTACCTTGCATAATCTTAAATGGATCATTGAAGGTAGTTTTTGTCAGTGCTCACCGCATCAAAACAAAAGCGCCCCTGTATATGGGATTTAACATTGTGACAGCATTGCTGTTCTGTCAAACACACAAGGCTACGGTGGCGCTATCTATGCTTTCCATGACAACCGTTTTAGTTATTTTAATGATCCATTGGTGCAGCAGTGCCACCACGTGAAGTCTGTTTGTCTGTAACTTTAGTATAGCTAGCGGTCGGGTCGAATCGAGTGTACCGTAACAAAGGCCTTCTAAAGTTTATTGACGGTGCGGGGGTCCCGTTCAACTGCAATCCGGTATGAAGCACCGCAGCAAGGTGCTAAGGCGAAATAGTTGAGCAAAATCACCACCATCATCGCGCTGATCGCGATTTCGTGACAGCAGCGAGCGACTACTATTCAAACCAGAAGCGCGCATTGCGCTTGCGGCGCGGTTTGTGCTTGCGCATATTTACCACTTGTAATAGGCAAAGTAGGCGGGTGGTTTTGTGTTTTGCGCCGAGGTGTGTGACTGGTTTTTGAGCGAACGTTTAATGTTTTTGCTTTCCGGTATGTTGACGCGCGCACGCTATTTGCGAAAGAACAGTTCACTCTAGGTTAACCAGCTCATCTATCAACGACACGACAGGCCGCGTCTCTCGGCGGTTAACGGGGATCGCGAAGTTGGCTTTGCTTGATGGTCCGCTGGTATCGTTACCGCACTGATCAAAGTAGCCGCGTGAGTGCAGTTGCTAGCATGATGATTCAGTGGGTGTCATCGTTGCTGCCTAGCCAGCGTGACGTTAGGAACTTGTTGTTAATCTTAAAAATCAGTGAGAAATTTTATAGGTAAAATAGGGTTCTAAAACCCTGCTTTTTTGGTACGATACGCATCAGAATTCGTTTCTTTGGACTTAAATCAATACAAAGATTTAAGTCCAAAGAACCGAATTCCTTTATATTTTATTTTGAGTTTATGCCACACGCCTAGGTTTAAACTAAGATGTTGGATACATAATGTTTTCTGTGTACTTTTCGGAATGTCAGATAGGAACAACCCCAGTGCCAAAGCAAATCCTCAGTAGTTTTTTGTCGACGAAGCAAACGTCAAAGATGATCAAAAGTGTCAAGGTTGCCATTTCAACGCATATTCTTGAATTAAAGTTTAATCGTGAATTAGCTGTTATTTGAGCAGGAAAAATTGCCAAATTGGTTGCAAGAATATACTCTATCGTATTAATAAATGAAAACAAGATTCCTTCGAAGAATGTAGGGCCCTATTCAGGAAAACAAAGCTAGACATACTCATATTTCACACCTGTAACTGTTACATAGTCGCTAAATCCAACGACCAAACTCGTTTTTTTTTTCAGGGCTAATATTACACACAGAAAGTGGCAAGGTTGCTTTGATTACCGAATCTTCACCCTGCGGAGCCTTCGTTATATGACTGACGCATGTATCGTGTGCGAGAAATGTTTGACCTACGGCACCAATCCAGTGCAAAGCAAGTTCATTTCCCCATCACCCAAAGCACCAAACGAACGTGTTTGAAGCAATATGAATTCATTTATAAATAGACATTTTCCAATCTGTCATTTAACGTCAGCAGCAGCCAACATTCCACTCGCTGGATGGCATTTTTGTTCGAGACGAAAGGGGTCATCATAGCAACCCGCACCCGCGCAACGGAGCAATAATGCCACATTTTTCAAAACGTGACTGACTGGATAGTTAGATCGGGTCCGTCTCGCTCGGGCTCAGCTTGGGTACCACTTCTAGTACTGCATTTGGTCCCTCGGTAGTGCAAAAGGTACCCAAGTTTGACAGATCGCAGTACACTTTGAACGGCATTCTAGATTACCTTATGAGCCATAAAATTTTGGGTAACTGCAAGGGACATGGGGGTCTTTAATTTGTCTTTGGTTAGATTTTCTCGCGCCAACACTTCTTCCCACACGCGTTATGCAGTTTGTCGCATAACGCATGCCGGTTTGTTTCTTTTTCAATGATTTTGTTGACTGGATTCTAACCAGTAGTGGTCTATATTTAGAGCATTCAGGTGGGCGCAACATTGCGATAACGAACCCTAGTGATTTGCCCTAGATGAACATTCGTTACACTTTTCCTGGAAATGTTTTACTTAATTTTGCTATGATATCAAAGACGAAATAAGGACACAGTAGTTGGGCTCATGATTAATTACTCTTCTAGTACTACATTCGGTCACTTGGTACTACTCTCGGTACCAAGTTTGACGGATCGCAGTACACTTCTTACAGCATAGGCCTTTTCATGTGACAGATCCGTCTATGCATTTGTTTATATCGGTGAAGGACCGGTGCTAACACGGGCCTGTCATTTTCATAGAAGAAATGTCAAAGTGCTTCCCGATCAGCTGATTTGAGACGTCATTTGAATAGGCCTATTCTAGACTTTGTTCTATTACCTCAAATGCCTTAAAATTTTGGGCACATGTCCCTTTCACACGAAGGTCTTAATTCCTTGTTTGGTGATACAGTCAAACCTCCATGAGTCGATATCGGAAGGGACCATCGACTCATGGAAATATCGAGTAATGGTACAGAAATTATTTGGAAATATGTTTGATGGGACCATCATAGTAACCATGAAATTTTAGTTATAGTATGGTTTCATGAGTCGATATCGAGTCATGGAACTACGACTAATGGAGGTTTCACTGTATGATGATAACGTTATATCTCGAAGACTTATTCAAACAGACTCAAGCCAGAAAAGTCAATAAACTTACTTTATCAATCCTACGTGTTTCACAGACGAAATTCTACACGTTCCGCTCTAAACCAACTTGATTTTTCACTTCTAGAACGTTTAATTTCCAAATTTACAAAACGATGAAAGTAGAGTGGAGAATCTCACTCTCGCAACCTAACCGTTACTTTCGCCGCTCCGTTGTATGGGAGACAAAGTGACTTAACCACGAATCAAAACAAAACACTACTTGAGTCGAAATATAATACAGTAATATCTCGATATAACGTAACTCGATTTTTATTTTCGTTACGTTATATAGAGGGTACGTTATATCGAAGCAATTTTTTTTCTTTCTAAATTTCGTTTAACATGTATTGTTTGATGAGAAAATGGGTCTTAAACTGATATTATTGACCTAGCACTCATTTTCAGTCTTGCTTGCATTTGTGCTTATTCTGCGCGGCGTATGAGTCGAGACGAGTCGCTTTCACCGCGAGTGACGTGAGACGACTAATGTTATTCAAATGGGAGCGAGTCGACAATTCTCACCTCATTCGACTCGTCTCACCTCACACGCCGCGCAGAATAGGCACGATAATTTTTTTTCGATATTTTTCCATGTTTTTTTTTAATACTTTTCTGCTTATTTTCATTTTTTTTATCTCCCTTTTGCAGTAATCCTTAAAGAAATGTATTCAGGAAAAATCTTTAGAGGAATCCTTGAACACTTCTAGAACATTCTAGAAGAAATTAATAAATGTGATCTTACAGAAATCTTTAAAAAAAAGTAAATGTTGAGCAGTCTATGAATATTTCTAGCAGGCAATTATGAAGCTTCAAGAATTTTGTTATGAGGAGCTCATTATAAAACAAATCCTTTAATAATTTCTTGACAGAAATATAGAATGAATATACAAAAATTTCTTGGAAAAATGTTTTTTTTTTCAGAATTCATGAAGAAATCACTCGAAAACTCTATTAAAAACAAGAACTATCATTGAAGGATTTTCTATGGAAAAGTTTCTGAACGAATACGTGGTGGGATTATCGGCAGTATGCTCGAAGAATTCTCTAGGGGATCTGAGGAACTTGCTCAGTTTTTGAACAAACCCCTGAATATATTTTTGTACTTAAAAATCCATAGAAAAAAATATAGACGATAGCATCAAGAATTACATGAACAACCCAATGAAAAAAGAATCATTGAGAACTTTCTTAAGACATTTCTATTGGAATCAATGAAGGATTTTGTTCCACATAGAATCCTTGAAAAAAAAAGTGTTATATTTACAATGGTTCTTTTATAAATATTTGGAAAAAGTTCTGCAGGAATTCATAATGAAATGGCTGGAGAAATGCCGAGAAAATTGTTTTTCAGGTTTTTGGACAAATACCTGTACGATTTTGTCATTTGTAGAACATTACAAGAATTATGATTGGATTGTTCTTTAAAAGGACTGCTGGGTGAATACGTATAAAAATGCGGGAATAATTTATAAATCTCTAGACTCCGGAAAAAAACAAGGTATCGTAGGCAGAATGATTTGAAGAACTCATGGTTGAATCCACTTTATATTATAAAGAAATTATTTCGAGAAAAGCACAGTAAAATTCAAAGCTTGATTTAAAATTCCTAGAATCAGGAATTCCTTGGAAACAGTTCTTGGACATATTCTGGAGAAATTCCTAAAGAAATATTTGAACCATTTATTGGTGGGATTCTATGAAAACTTTTTGATGAGATTTCTCAAGGAATTCTTAAGACTTCTTCTTGGCATTAACGTCCCCACTGGGACAGAGCCTGCTTCTCAGCTTAGTGTTCTTATGAGCACTTCCACAGTTATTAACTGAGAGCTTTCTATGCCAAAGTTGCCATTTTCGCATTCGTATATCGTGTGGCAGGTACGATTATACTCTATGCCCAGGGAAGTCAAGCAAATTTCCATTACGAAAAGATCCTGGACCGACCGTGTTAATAACGGCTAGCCCCGCGGCTACACCCACTCAGGGTCGGCGCTTGCTTGCTTCGGGTGGACCCACTTACCTTATCACCGGACCGAAGTGGACAACAGAAAGTAAAGGCAAACCCACTGCTTAGGGAAACCAAGGCGGTCTTCTATAGAAATAAGTGGCACATTACACATAGAAATTAAGCTTAACCATATTTATTTAGGGGAAATTACATTGAGTAGGGGAAAGATTTTCGTTGCGGCCGTGCAGGAGCATATGGTGCCAGGTGGCGAGAGAGAGAGAGGAGAAATTACTTGCTATGCGGGTTGACTTGCTGGGCATCCTTAGCTTGCGGGCTCGGAAGTCAATTGGGCTTACATGCGGTCGTTCGTGCCTTGGACATGGTGTTTTTCTGTGGTCGCCAAAGGGGGGGGGGTCTTGCTTCTCATTCGGGGTTCGACACTTGTTATCGGACGATTTCCACCTTTCAGATGACTTCCAGGGCCTTGCCGTCGACGTCCCTAACGCTCGCAGACGAAGAGGTAACTTATCGGATGTTGAGCGGCGTCAAGCGGGGCACGCCCACGGACCTCACCGTCGCTCTCACCTCCAAAACGGTCGTTACCGTTCCTTCGTGGCGTGTGGAGCAGCAATGGCGTTACTCGCTGACCACCAGCGTTGGGCTCGCCGACCTTCCTTCGTTGGAATCCTCGGTGTACAACCGTCGGGGCTTCTCTTCCGGCGGTGGAATCGGGATGAATCCCGGGCCACTATCGATCTCACTGTTCAGCGTCACACACCGGATTCGGCAGGGGTCTTCACTTCGATTCTCGGACGCTTCCACTGGCTTCTCCAATCGGGACACTAACGGAACCACGCACTATCTCGGCAAAAAGGGTTTTGCTCTCGGCTATCTCGAGCACGCGGTCTTTATCCGGCTTTTGTTTTTCGGAGCTGATTTTTAACCGTCCGTAGTCTTCGAGGGTTCGACACTATCTGTCCTCTCCAATCCGAAATAGGTCCTCTCTCCTCTTCCTCTTTTCCTTCTCCTCTCTTTCCTCTCTCTTCCTTCTCCTCTTCTCATTCTCTCATTCGCTCGCTCCCTTCCGGAATTCTCATCGTGGGCAGGGGTGCCACACTCGTAGATTTGATTGAGTTTAGGTAGAGATGTGAGACGTATCTACTCTCGCTCATCATGGTCGTAGTAAGGGGTAAGTATGGAACTAGGGATTTACCATTTAAGACAATATATTCTGCTATTTCCCTGACAGATTTAATGTTGCCACTGTACTAAAACTCCTACTCCTACCCTATTCCTATCACTTGGCCTCCATAATGTGGGTATATTTAATTGGATCCGATGTGTCGGTAACAATCATCCCTCCTCCCTAGGGAAAAATTAACAGGCTGGAAATCCCAGTTTGGTAATTTTTCCAGGATTCATCTTCTCCTGAATCGAAGTTTTCGTGAACTAGTATACATATAGTAAGCAATTCTCCGGATCCTTGATTAATGTTACTGTCAATTATACATACTAGCTATTTGTTGATTATTGGAATTTACTTTTACGATGTTGTACGTGTGTTTAAATTAAATTTATTGCTTAGGTTGCTGTGAAGAGTTGAACCGCATTCCTAATTTCTTAATTTCTGTTTAGTTCTAGTCGTTTTTTCATATTCCTCTCTAATTTTCATTTTGTTTCCATTCACGCTCTCATTCATATGGGTACCCTTTGAACACATTCATTCAACCATTCATTCAATAAACCGATCATACTTCTATACCTTATAATACATTTTAAGCTAATTTATCTAGGAGACATGTGACATCTCCTTAGATTTTTTCGATTTGGAGAAAATCTCATTCTTCTAAATCCAACGAAGAGGCTTATACGATACCTCTTAGCTCTAACATTTTCTAAGAAGTAGGAAAAACCTTTCCTCTTTCATTTCGAAAGAGGAAGTTTTTCCTCTAATTTGATCTGTGGCCTTGTCGTTTTTTTCCAAAACAACACACGGTGGTTTGAGAATACCCTTTAATGGGTAAAAAAATACCCATTTCCGCTAGAAGTGCCTCTCCCCATTTAATGAGTAAACCCTGTTTACTCATTAAAGCTATCAGTACACACTTTGCCAAAGGTGCAAATATTTGCCAAATTTTGACAAATTTATTTGTCATATGTGTACTGACCAAATATATTTGCACAAACATTGATGTGCAAATATTTGTCTAACTTTGTAATAGCCAATACTTGAAGATATGAGGAAATATAGATTGCAAAAGTATGCCAAAACAAGTTTTATTTGGTCAACTTTGCAACTCCGTTCAGTTCTCGAGTGGCAAACATGAACAAATAAGAGTTTGTCAAATGTTTGTCCACCGTGTACTGACCTTTGGCAAACAATAGGCAAACGGCAAACGTTAGGCAAACGTCTGAAACGTCAAATAGCCAAATATTTGCACACTTGACAAAGTGTGTACTGATAGCTTTAATGGGTAAACGCAGTCTATGTCAAAGGATGGGTAAATTTTTACCCATTTTGTAAATCGCGCTCGCGCCATAAAAAGGGTAAAAATTTACCCATTTTGTGAATGATAAACATATATAATTATAACCTCAATATGAATCTTATTAACATTATAATGAAATTAACAAACTAAAAATGTCAAAATGTTTTTATTCAAGGAATTCATTGTTTTTTAAACATAGTCAAAATAATGATACGTTAGATAGATTGCTGCTGGAATAATCTCTCCTTTTTTCTGGTCACTGGTCATAGAAGATGTCTGCGGCAGAAACAACGAGACTACCTGGAAGTATCGATTTTTTGTAAGCAATCAGGCAATCAGTTTATCTGAATAATAGCATGTGCGTTCAAAACTTACCGCTTCTCTAATTCCTTCAACGTGAATACATGGTGTACACAAAGGTTATACCAATGGATATATTAATAATTATTTAAAAATCAGAAATTGCATGCAGCTGCGGCCAACGACTATGAAATGAATCCCAACAATTTTTTCACCCATAAATGGGTTTAAAAACACTCATTTTTAAAGTGCCTTTCCTTTCTAAAATGGGTATTTATTTACCCGTTTAACATATCTGAATTCACCCATTTTGTGACAGATATCCGTTCTATTTCAAAACGAGTAATTTTTTACCCATTAAAGGGTATTCGCAAACCACCGTGCAGGTCCCTCGTACTTCCCTTTCTTCTCAGGAGGAAAAGGCCTTTTTGCAAGGCTGTCAGATTTTCTTGTGAACGCACGGTTATGAAATTTGGAGCAAAACAAAACGACAATCAAAACAAGTTTCGTTCAAAGCAGCATCTCAGCTTCAGACGAGAAGACAAGATTCGGAATTGTATGCAGTAGAAGCAATGGAGCCTTATTTTGCTAGTGTTTCTTCGAAAATGGAATAATTTGGAGGATGGAGAATTGCTGTCGATGATTCAGCGTAGTGGAGGACAAATCGCTATATTCTTCTCATTTTAAGTTGATCGTAACTAGTGCACCAAATGAGGATGGTTGTAGCAAGTGGTGGAGATACCAGAAGGTCATTGAACTGTTTATAGTTTGGGCTGGGTTCGAATGTCAACAGATAGGACAATGACCTCAGTCGACACAGTTACTGATTGAGGAGAATTTGTGATTAGGCGGGTTTGAGGTGGTTTGCTGGCCAAACACCTAGTGATTTCCCGTCGAGATCGGCGAGCTCGTAGGACGAAGAGCCAATCTTACGGACTACTGTTGCTGGGAGATATTGCGGCCCATATTTCGCATTATAATCCTCTAGAGCGCTCGATTGTTTCATGTTGCGCCTGTACACCATTTGGCCAGGTTGCAACGTTTTTGGCTTTCGTAATGAGCTTTCTCTAGTTTATCTCGAATTAGTTGGTTAACATTGCCAAACATTTCGGCTCGACGTTTTCTTCGCTCCGTGGAAGAAATTTGTGAATCGCCATCTCCAGTACGATGGTCAGATCCCTTCAAGAACATTTCATGTCCATGGGTGGCGAAGAATGGTGTCAAATCTGTAGCGGAGTGTTCCGAAGTGTTTAGGACGGCTTCTACCTCCGACAATTTGGTATCCCAGAGTTTTTGGTCACTTTTTACATAGGTTCGTATGGCGGCATTGACTGTTCTATTCACTCGTTCAACAGGGTTTGCCTGTGAGTGATATTTAGAATTCAGCCAATGCCGAATATCGAACCTAGTACAAAGCGAACGGAACTTATGAGATAAGAAACACGAAGCATTATCTGTAATTAGCACTTCGGGCACTGAATTACGATAAAACCACTGATCTCGTAAGGCTTTGCATAGATTCTTACTATCGATTTTGCGAAAGGGAATCAGCATTATCCATTTACTGAACAAGTCGACAACGGACAAGATGTACTGATTTTGGCTCCGACTTCGGGGTAGGGGCCCTATGAAGTCCAAAGCGATGATCTGCCAAGGGTGAGACGTGATACGTTGTTCACCCATTTGGGGTGCCAGAGCAATATTAGGGGCCTTCGTTTCTTTGCAGGTCGTACATTTACCGACATACTCACGCACGTCCAGGACCATCCTAGGCCAAAAATATCGTAGGCGGATGCGACTTAACGTTCTATCGACGCCAGGATGCATCGAGTTATCGTGACATTCCTGAATGATGTCCGCACGTTCGAATGGATGTGGAATGATTTTCCAATCATACCGGTCATCGTGGGGTTCACTGGCGTTTGCTACAAACTTATACAGCACACCCTCACGGATTTGAAAATCAACATGCTCGTCTGGATGTTCGGAAACTTTCTCCAGAAGGTTCTCGTATGTAGCCAGGGCTACATCAGTAGGGTTCGGGTTCGTGGGGGTCGTATCGGGTGAAATAAGTTGGGTTTCAGGCTGATCCTTGATATCTATAGTGGCCACGCTTCGCGAAAGGGCATCGGCCACAACGTTATCTTTTCCTCGACGATGACGTATCGTCATATCATGGTGCTGTAACTCCAGACACCAACGACTACACCGAGAGGCCGTTTTCCATTTCGCACTCATTATGTGCGTTAATGCGGCGGAGTCGGTAATGACCGTAAAATGGGATCCCTCTATATACCCTCGAAAGGCTTCAATGGACAAGAGCACGGCGAGCGCTTCCTTTTCGCAAGCGTGATAATTCCGTTGTGGCGTTGTCAGCTTGTGCGAAAAGAAGGCAATCACCCTTTCATATCAATCTTGGATCTGGGTGAGGATCCCTGCGACTGCAACGTCGCTTGCGTCGGTTTGTAACGTAAAATCTCTGGTGAAATCAGGGCAGGCAAGGACTGGGGCCGAGATAAGTTTCTCCTTAATTAGGTTGAACGAACCCTCGGCTGCCTCACTCCATCTAAACACCTTCGATTTCGTCTTTAGCAGGTCTGTTAAGGGTGATGTGATACCGCTGAAATCCTCTATGAAACGGCGATAGTAATTCGCCATTCCTAGGAACCTTCGTAATTTTGTGACCGTTGTAGGTCGCTCATAGTCTACAATAGCCCTAACCTTTTCTGGGTTGGCTCTTAGACCCTCCGTTGACAAAAGGTATCCTAGGAACGGCAATTCACTAACGCCGAACTTAGACTTGTCGATATTGATGGAAAGATTCGCTTCTGCCAGACGTTTCGCCACTTCACGAAGGAGCTGCACGTGCCGTTCGAACGTCTCCGATACAATGACGATGTCGTCAAGGTATACAAAGACGTTCGGTTCCAATTCACCATGTCCGAGGACTCTATCCATGAGTCTGGACAGGGTTGCTGGACTATTCACCAATCCGAATAGCAACCTGGTGAATTGGAACATTCCCTTGCCCTGAATACTAAACGCTGTATATCTTCTGGAAGTTTTCTCCAATGAGATTTGCAGAAATGCTTCCGATAAATCTATTGTACTCAGGTACTTGTCCCTGGGCAACTGACCGAGTATTCGGCCAGGATGGGGCAAGGGATAGGCGTCACGTACAGTCCTTTCGTTAATTTTGCGAGCGTCTAAGCAGAGACGAACCTTTCCGGTTGGTTTTATAACCGGCACTACATTGGAACACCAGTCGGAGTTAGCTCTCTCGATAATACCAATCGATAGCATTCTCTCCAATTCTGCTGCCACTTTTTGTTGCACCTTTGGAGATAGAGTATATGGGTATTGACGAACCGGAGGTTTGCCTTTCCATTCCTCGGAAATCTCTATTCGGTGCTCAATTAGAGGTGTAATTGTTAGCTTATCTGGTTGGGCACCTACGAATAGTTTCCTAACCTCAACAAGCTGTTGTAGCTCAGATTCTGTAAAAGAATCTTGCTGAGACTCAGGTATTGGTGGGATATTGGCTTCAACCATTGCACAGTCCTTAATAGTGGGCCAGATCTGAAACTTCTGCCAGAAATCCATACCTAGTATGCATTCTGCGGAAAGAGTTTTCACTACGAGGGTGGGAATTATCCTTATACGTCCTCCAAAATTGAAAGGGATTGAGAGTTGGCCCAGAACCTCTAGCTCGGACCCATTCGCAGATCGCACCACTACAGGTTGTCTGACTGGACGCAGTTTTTGACCATTTAGCTTGTGGAATACCTGCTCGCTAATCAATGTGAGCTGACTCCCCGAGTCTAAGAGACCTTTGGAGGGTCGGCCATAGATTTTAATTTTCGCGTAAGGTCGGTTGTCGTGCGTGTCTCCAATACAAATGTTGAGAACCTGGGACTCGTCACTCGAATAAAACTCTTCCCGAACTGGTTCCCAAAATTCGGCAAGGGTGATCCCTGTAGGGACGGGATTTACGCGCTTGGGCTCGACGGTCGGCGCTTTTGGACCGTCTGTAAGCCGTTTTTTTGGCAGTAAGGGCAGTTCTGAGTTTCAAACCCTTTGAAACCGCAGACCATGCACAGAGTACCCCTGTAATTCCTGCACTGCTCTAAGGCATGATTAGTCTGCCGGCAGTACAAACACTCGTAGCTCCGAGGAGGTCTATGGTTTTCGATAAGCATCTCTAACGTCCTCGTGGGCTTGGAGGGACCCTCCTTTGGGTCTGGATTTTTAGGCTGGCCTGCTTGTGTAGTCGGAGTGGGTTTCTTGTTATCCTGATCGCTTTTCTTCTTTTGGTTTGATTCGTTTGATTTGGGATTGAACTTTGTGTTATGATACTGGCCTGGTTTAAAAGGAGATCTAGGATTTTGACCTTTCGACTCGCCTCGGTCAGTCTTCGTTTCCGAAATAGCATTCGCTGATTTCTCATTACCGAAAACTTTCGCGTATAACGAGAAATTCGAAGCGTCAATCATGTGACCGGCTTCTAACAGATCTGGTAGGCTATGTATCGGCTTCCAAAGAAGCGTTTTCTTATAGTCCGCTCGCATATTCCTTTTCAGGATATGGAGTTGTTCGTGGTCGCTCATGGGAATAATCATTGATCGAAACATGCTCTCCATGTCGTAGTAGTATTCTTGGAATGTTTCATTCCTTTGCTGACGCCTTTGGTAAACCCTAGTACGAACCAGCGAGTCAATTTCAGGGTGGGCGAATGTTTTTCGGAGTTCACTGACCAGGTGTGACCAGCTGACAAGACGTCCCGAAGAGCGCATCGTCATGTACCAGTTGAGAGCTGGCCCTGTGAACAGATGGAAAGCGGAATCGAAAAGCTCGGCCTCCGAGGTTCTTTCCGAAAGTGCTAACTGGGACACCAGAACAAGGAACTCATTCAATTTGAGTCCTTGATCGGTCCCAGCGTACTTTTCCTGCTTCCATTTTGATACGGGCAACGATTTGTGTCCGTAATGACTGCGAGGAGGATCTGCAACACCTGCATCCTGATGCGATGGTATTGCTGGGCCTTGTAATGGCCAACCCGGAACAGTCTGAGGAACGTAAGTGTTCCCAGTGCTCGGGATAATCGAAGGATTTGAGACTGATTCTAACAAAAGATTGGAACTCCCTACTGACGGTATCGGTAATCTCCACGGGTCGACGCCCGAGGTTATGACTTGATTCGCTTGTCCTCGCCCATACAGTATAGTAGGAGCGATATTCGAACAAGAATTGCTCGGTGCAGCATAAAGAATGTGTGACTCCGGCACGCAATGATTAGGATACACGGAGGTTGTGACACGTGGAATCGAACTTGCTGTCGTAGTCTGTGTGAGAAAATTGATCATCGGATACGCAACTGAAACATCTGAGCGGTATCCAGAAGCACCTGTCATAGCTGTCGAATAATTCGGCTGCGTATTAGGCGGGACATAATTTGACCATGAGTATTGGCTGTTGGTTAGAGACTGAAAACAGGGATTCGAAAGATCAGGAATGGTTGCATGACTACACACGGGAGGAAATGACCCTATCGGTTGATTCCAGACAGTGGTTACTACTACTGGCACCGATTGCTTAGGGATTGTACCCGTATGAGTCGTGTGAATCGGCTGTGTGAAAGTAGCTGCTTGGGTCACACTAGCAACGGAACTGGCTGGAAGCGTGGAATGTAGTTCCTTAAACCTTCTCAACGAGTAAATTTCGTGTTCTAGTGACAACAGAGCTTCTTTGACATCTGTCGACTCCACTTGTTGCAAATCCCCTTTCATTAACCCCAATCTTCGCAAAGACTCCAAAATATCCGCATCGTCACCCGGAGGTGAACTTTCCTCGTTCGGCCCTACTGGTGTGACTGGTGGTAGACCAGTGGAGCTTACTCCTGACGCTTGACCTACAGGATTTTCAATCTCATCGAACAATTTATCAATCCCTGCATCTTCTTGTTCAACCTGCGCTACTGCTCGTTCACCGTAAAAGAATTCATTTAATCGAGCCAGGACTGCTTCCTGAATTCTAGCAACCTCAACCTTATCATCCGTCGACAAATGATTTTCAAGAAGGATCAATCGAGTTCCAAGGTGCAACAACCTCGATTGATACCTGGGTGGCACTGCTCTGGCTGAAACTCTAATAGTACCGTCTATTTCCGTGAACTTGTCCACACAAACTTTAAACTCTTCGGCGGGGTCGCGTTTCAAGACCAAGAAAGGATTTTCAACTGTCTTTTCCGCTTTCAAAGCTTCTCTATGCGCCCTCCTTTTCCGAGCAATCGCTTCATTATCGTTGAAAACAATTTTCCTTACCTCCAATTCAAAATCTAACTCGTCTTCAGCTAAGTGATCCACCCTGATGTCGTAAAACATCTGCTTCAATTTCATCACTATTAAATTCTGATTACTGACAGCCATCTTCAGATTTTTCAAATGCAAATCTCAAATCCTTAGCAATACACTTTTCAATTCAATTTACTTAATCCTAAATTCAAATTCAATTCAATTTATCCTAATTTTCAATTCATTATAATTCTTATATTCTAAATCAATTCAATTTCTCTTAATTTCCAACTCAATTCACTTTTTAACCTAATCAATTCAATTCAATATAAAAAAAAGTACAACTATGGAAAATAAACCCGATAATCTGAAATGTAGCATATATAACGGATTTGATTTATGAAATTGGATCAAACAGATCGTTTATCTTACCTTTAAGCATCTATTTCGACGAAACACAACGAAACAATCACGATGAACGAAGGAACAATCGTGAGTCTCCCGGAGCAAGCAGAAAAATGTTCTTGGAACAAGGATATTTTTTTTTTAGTTGGATCGCCAATTGTTAATAACGGCTAGCCCCGCGGCTACACCCACTCAGGGTCGGCGCTTGCTTGCTTCGGGTGGACCCACTTACCTTATCACCGGACCGAAGTGGACAACAGAAAGTAAAGGCAAACCCACTGCTTAGGGAAACCAAGGCGGTCTTCTATAGAAATAAGTGGCACATTACACATAGAAATTAAGCTTAACCATATTTATTTAGGGGAAATTACATTGAGTAGGGGAAAGATTTTCGTTGCGGCCGTGCAGGAGCATATGGTGCCAGGTGGCGAGAGAGAGAGAGGAGAAATTACTTGCCATGCGGGTTGACTTGCTGGGCATCCTTAGCTTGCGGGCTCGGAAGTCAATTGGGCTTACATGCGGTCGTTCGTGCCTTGGACATGGTGTTTTTCTGTGGTCGCCAAAGGGGGGGGGGGTCTTGCTTCTCATTCGGGGTTCGACACTTGTTATCGGACGATTTCCACCTTTCAGATGACTTCCAGGGCCTTGCCGTCGACGTCCCTAACGCTCGCAGACGAAGAGGTAACTTATCGGATGTTGAGCGGCGACAAGCGGGGCACGCCCACGGACCTCACCGTCGCTCTCACCTCCAAAACGGTCGTTACCGTTCCTTCGTGGCGTGTGGAGCAGCAATGGCGTTACTCGCTGACCACCAGCGTTGGGCTCGCCGACCTTCCTTCGTTGGAATCCTCGGTGTACAACCGTCGGGGCTTCTCTTCCGGCGGTGGAATCGGGATGAATCCCGGGCCACTATCGATCTCACTGTTCAGCGTCACACACTGGATTCGGCAGGGGTCTTCACTTCGATTCTCGGACGCTTCCACTGGCTTCTCCAATCGGGACACTAACGGAACCACGCACTATCTCGGCAAAAAGGGTTTTGCTCTCGGCTATCTCGAGCACGCGGTCTTTATCCGGCTTTTGTTTTTCGGAGCTGATTTTTAACCGTCCGTAGTCTTCGAGGGTTCGACACTATCTGTCCTCTCCAATCCGAAATAGGTCCTCTCTCCTCTTCCTCTTTTCCTTCTCCTCTCTTTCCTCTCTCTTCCTTCTCCTCTTCTCATTCTCTCATTCGCTCGCTTCCTTCCGGAATTCTCATCGTGGGCAGGGGTGCCACACTCGTAGATTTGATTGAGTTTAGGTAGAGATGTGAGACGTATCTACTCTCGCTCATCATGGTCGTAGTAAGGGGTAAGTATGGAACTAGGGATTTACCATTTAAGACAATATATTCTGCTATTTCCCTGACAGATTTAATGTTGCCACTGTACTAAAACTCCTACTCCTACCCTATTCCTATCACTTGGCCTCCATAATGTGGGTATATTTAATTGGATCCGATGTGTCGGTAACAACCGGGAATTGAACCCAGACACCTTCAGCATGGCTTTGCTTTGTAGCCGCGGACTCTAACCACTCGGCTAAGGAAGGCCCTTAAGACTTACATTAATTCAATACTGATCAAATGGTCCCTAGAAACTGGTGGAGGAATCTCCGAAATCGATTTGAGAAAAAAAAAATCTGACATAATTTCTGAAGAAAAAAAATCAAAGGTTTTAAATCATAAATATCAGGAGGGTTAACTAGTGTAATTTCTAGGAGATGTCTGTCAGAATTATATTAAGAATATGTTTCGAGTTTAACACATGAATATTAGAAGAGTGTTAGATGTGTCCGAGGAGAAATTATTGGAGGAGTCTCTGGAGGCATTCTCAGAATGATTCTAGTTGAAATCCGTGGAGAAATTCTAGGAGAAATATCGATTTTTTGTAAAAATCATTTGAAGAATATTTGTTAGAATTCCTAAAGCAATAACTGAATATTTCCTTAAGCATTTTTAGAAAAAAAAAAATCAAATATATGGATCGGCGATGGCAGCGTGACCCAACGGCACACAAGTCTAATCTAGGTTTGATCTCTACGGGCTGAAAGCCTCGTTAATAAAGACAATAATCATAATAATAATAATGGGTTTCATCTTTTTTTTTTTGAACGCTAAGTCTTAATCAATAATTATTAAAGTTTCCATAGAAAATTGAAGTGATTATCAGGCTTGGTTCCAGTGGCAGCGTAAATGCAACAAATATAAAGAAGAAAGATGCATACACATGTACAGCAATGATGAAATGTTGGTTTTAATATAAATGGGAGCCAAAAAAAATACGTTATATCGAGGTAAAATTTACGTTATATCGAGTTACGTTATAAAGAGGTTACGTTATATCGAGGTATGACTGTATAACATTTCATTCGTCGCGCTGTTGAATTTTGTACAACAGTGGTAAAAAACCTCGCTTAGCGTACACAGCATCAGCGTGGTGGTTCTGACGGTGGCAAACCACGCGACGACTGAAGGGTTAAGTAAATCACTATAAATTCAATGGGAAAGATGAACACCTCGAAGCGGGTACGAAAATTGAGATTTATTTTTATCAATGTGTCAGTGATTTACTCATAATGAATCGAATGAAAAAAAAATCGATTTACTCGTTTTTAGATGCTCTAAATATCGATTCAAAAAATCGATCAATCGGAATGAAAACATCAAACGCAAATATCAACCTTATAAAATTTGGTTGCAGGGCAGCGAGAGCTGTTTTTCGATCAAATGACGGCCTCTTAGCGCTCAAATTCTGTATTTTTTACGGCTCTCAGCTTGACTGATTTGGTTGCTTTGATTCCAATAGTCAAACTAGGTGTTTATAGGGTCCGATTGATTTTGCTGACGGATTCGCGCTTGTTTTCGTTGCCGGAGAATTTTTTTTCCCCTGTTTTGGAGCGTCTTGCCGTACCCAGCCCAAGAGTCTTGCCGTGGGAAGGCCCAAGCAAGACGGTTTGTTTTCGGGACGCCAAGAAGTTTTGCTGTCAGTGTCAGTTTTGTGTTCAGTCGAGAATGTCGATTACCAACTGGTGAGTTCGTTTCATGCTTATGATAACACATTTTTCTTGAAAGCGTAACTTTTATGTAATATTAAAACAAACTTTGTATGGTTCGTCACTATATGTGTCGGCATTATGCTTTTTTCTTATACAATTTCAATATACATATATTTTTCTCTTTTTGACATTATTAAAAATTATCTCTTGAATTGTTCGACATTGTGAATGTTGACGTATTTTCTAAAACTTCTACCATATCGAGACAAAATGCACAGTAATACTCATATGCAATTTTCAAACAAACTATGCATGGTTCGTCACTACAAGTGTCGGCATTATTCCTGTTTCATATAAGTTAAAATATATACATGCAATTTTCAGTTTTCGTCATTAATGAAAACGTCTTTTGAATTGTTCGACATTATAGATGTTGACGTATTTTTTCCAAAAACTTCTCGAGACAAAAATACAAAACTAGCTTTAAATACAAGTCGTATATTTCCCCCTTGTCCATGGATCGCATCACCGACCAGAGGTGACTCCCAGATCTTTTCCTCCCTCACTAATAAACACCCTTCCCGTGGTGATTGTGGAGATGCAGAGGTATTCTCGGTCTCTAGAAGCAACAATCATTACACCCTAACATTCTTTCCCCATCCCAACTGACTGTAAGGACTTGGCCGGCGCCGTTATTGATCAATAATATTAGATCTGCTAAAATTGCACTTCGAGAGTAAGCGGAAACTCCCATCCCTTATTCATTTGGATCGTAGTGCAATTCTTACCAGTTCCGATCAATCACGGAGTAGCAACCATTGACATGTACAGTCAGTCTATGCTATGCTATGCTAATAGTCAAACTAGGTGTTTATATGCACATTTCAGCCATGTTGTGATTTGTTCATATCGAATAAATAAATGTTGTAAATATTCATATAATATTCAATTGAGTTTGTCAGCTACTTCTCACATGCCTACTGAAATGGCACGATTTGTTTATGCGTTAAAGATATTGTGAACCATACATGAAGACACACGAATCAATGTTTGCGAATAAAATTCAGATTAGTTTACAGTCGTTCTGTTGTTGATAAAACGTGACTCAGTTCGAAATTTGCGAGTCAACGATATCTCGGCTTGCTCTGTTGGCTGAAAACAGCAAAGCGTCCTCCCAGTATAAATACCATGCGTCTCCACCATGTGTTTGACGCCGTGTTCACGTTTTTCCCCCAAGTAGCCTATGCGTGATTGGAGGTGCGAAGTTTCGTTTTTATCTCACTGCAAACTAAATTCCATCTAGATACTCTGGAGCATTAGCAGCCTTGAAATCCCGTCCCCGTGTTCGCCGGTACAGTGAAATCTCCCTGAGTCGATATCGAAAGGATCATCGACTAATAAAACAGAAATCCTTTGGAAAGCTGTTTCGAACGATCATCATAGTAACCATGAAATTTTGTTTCTAGTACTATGATTCCATGAATCGATATCGACTAATGGACGATTCACTGTAGTACTGGTGCTGATGCCGTGATTCGCAAAGCCCCTCGGATGACGCACGGAAAACACACTACGATAGTTGTTGCCCCGTTTGTTACCAGCCCGGCCGGCAGCCTCGTGACTGATTGCAAATTAATTCAATTGCCACTCCACCGCGCCTGCACTCCAGAGACTAGGAACGACGGGGCTTCACACTAGCCAATAATATAGTGAGAACTGACCGAGTGTTCTTCGCTTCCTGCGGGATGATGCAGCTCGACATCGACTCGCCGCTTGCTATTCTTTTCGACTGAGGAATAATTGTGGACACGGTGCTCCCCTGAGCGTTATTATCAGCAAAAGCTAAGCTGACAGTCTGGGCAGAATTTAACAAAAAAATCGTACCTCCGTTCTGAAGCTACGCCCTTTTAATGGTAGAAGTCCACAAATACTAAAGAAATTAGAGATATTAGAACGGTTTTACATTTACCGTAATTATCAGAAGAAAAAAGCTGTTGAAACATGGTTCAAAGATAGTTGATTTTGTTTTGTGTATCCTATGGGTGGAGATATGAATAAACAGATCTAAGTAAGCCGTAAAACTCGGCACCAAGTCTACATATTCCGGGTTAACAGGGCTAATGGACCTTTGCACGAGTTCACTATTTGACGTTTGATCGGTGCCGTGTTATTTGTGTGACCATGGAAACCAGTGAATTCGGCACCGATCAAACGTCAAATTAGTGAACTCGTGCTAAGGTCCATGGACCGATGCACGAGTTCACTAATTTGACGTTTGAGCGGTGCCAAATACACTTGTTATCATGGCCACATAAATAATACGGCACCGTTCAAACGTCAAATAGTGAACCCGTTCACACTGCCATAGGAACTACATTCTCATAAGGGGCTAAAAAAGAAGGGAAATTCTACAAATATTTTCCCAAAAATTATAAGAGAACTAATTCAAATGGAAAACCGTTTGAATATTTTTGCCTTCCTAAGAATTTGTATACTTATCATCACTTCAAACCAGGCCCTTTCATTTTTTTATGTTGTCCACACGGAGACGGAATTCAACTCAATTTTGGGTTGTTTCAACGCAATTCCGTAGTTGAGCCAAATAACTCAATTTTGGCTAAATTTCCAAGGTCCCCACTAGGTAGTTTGGCTTTAATTCCATTAAAAAAATATACTCAATTTTGGGTTGATTTAACGCAAAATTGAGTTCTTTCGACCCAAACATAAGAAAAGTTGCATTTACCCAAATTTGGCTTATTGGGCCAAAGTACCCCCATTGGGTAGATGCAGCTCTCTCTATTTTTGACAACATTCGTGTGGGAGAAAGAGAAAACCGAGAGATTTTGGGTTGAAACTATAATCGATATACTTAATTTTGGGTAAAGTAAACTCAAAAAATAGGTAAAAATATTTCTCCGTGCAGGTATGCTACAAAGCAATAGAAAACGACTGGTGAGCGTAGATTCGATGAAGATTTTTTTTTTCTGATAATAACGATCTGAAGAGCCCCGTGGTGGAATAAATAAAAGTACACCCTCTGAGAATATTCCTGCCAACCATTTTCTCGTCGATGCAGCTGGACTTGTCCAGTAGTTGATCCCTAGAGCTAGATCATTCCCGGGTGAGGTTTGCGCGCCACAATAGCCTTGAAGAGTGCATCTATCAATTCCCGCTTTTTATAGCACTCAAGTCCCAATAAGTACTTCTAGTTAACTATACATATAGGCACTTACTGGTCGTTGCGTTGGTGAGTTCAAATTTATTTAGATTATCACTCCGACTGCAGAGCAGCGACTGGCTGGATCACGTGCCCCCGCTAGCGACCTGCCAATCAGTCAAGAGGAGAATTGATGCGATATAGTGAACCAGCATCACACGATCACGACGGATGCCGACTCGGAGTGGCATTGCATTGAGGCCATCAACAGTGCAGTTTGTTATCACATTGGGAATGTACTCTGATGGTTTGTTTGAGACAGACGCAGCCAGGAGGACCAGAATAGAACAAGAGTCCAATTACGGGAGCACGTGATGTGGTAGGCGCTCGATTGTTCGCTAGGGAAGCATTATTAAGGGGGTCTCATGTAGAGTGGCACACCTTTATAGAAAGAGACAAACTAAGAAGTTCATAGTCTCTTATCATATGGATTCATTATTTTGGAAGCTACTGTAGTAATTTGACTAAAATTGATAAGGGGCAGGGTCGGTGTATCACTAGCCGATCAGTTAAGAACAGATACTTACATGAAATCGAGAAATTAAGTTAGCGGTATTTTTTATACATCATCCGAGAGCTTTTGATCTTGGTTCAGTAGGAAAAATATATACACTACGATTCTACGAATCAAAAATACTAATTCAATATTTTTACAAATAGTAACTTATACCATTTTATTACTAAGATTAACTTTGAAAATCCACATGATACGCCTGATGTAACCGATTTCCTTTGAAATAAGAAAGTTTTTCAGCAATATGTCAACCGTTTTATGATCGAAAACCAAAGTTTTAAGTCTATTTGTTTCCAAGACGAGTTAAGTATTGTGCATTGCAAGAATAGGGTCCTAAAGGTTTGTCCCAATTTTATTGCCAAACGCTTGTGTTTAGGCCAAAAACTTTACTCAATTTTCTAATGTTGTTCGTTTCTAATGTTGTTTTAGGTCCAGAAAACATTTTTTACGTTGTTTTAGACTTTGTCACACCCCTTGGCTTAAACACAAATTATGGGTGTATTTTGTTTTCCGTGTCGCTTCCGAAATGTCAGATAGGAACAACCCCAGTGTTAAAACTATAACGTGGCGTGCTTTTCGCTGATCGTTCTTCCGAATTCGACGCTCAGGGTAAGAGCTCTTCCGGTGACCCTCTGCTTGGCATAAAAAACAAGTATCCTTAAGCTCCTCGTAAAAGACTCTTCCTTTCAGGCCAACAACATCAATTGACGGTGGGATACTTTTTTCAACCTCCATATACACACCACGTACTCCAGTGTACATGCGATCGAGACCCAGTTCCGCGGGAAATTTCTCTCTAACCACACGTTCAATCTTTCCGAACTCTTCCAGTACCAGAGACAAGCGATCGTCCTTTAGCTCCGGTGGAAGGTCAAAAACACGGACGTACCGCATGTTGGTACCCGCGATCGACATCCGTACTTCTACCGATTTACCACTTGCATAAGCGAATTTCCTTGGTTCCGCAATTTTTCTCAACGAAACTTCCATTGCCTCAAGTGAAGCAAACTTTATAAACAGCGATCGGTCGTGTGCAGTTTTATATGCTGATTCCATCAGCAACACGTCCGTGTCCAACTGCTTGAGAAAGTTGGCGATCTCCACCCAGGAGGGTCGTGGACTACCAACTGGGAAACGGAATTGAACCGTGTTAACAAACATCTCACTGACATTCATAGTGGATGTTCTGTGTGATTCTGATAGAATGCACCACAAACGACCGACAAATTTGCACGTCCGAGCACAAAACAAAATCAAGGGTTCTTGATTTCGGCTACCTACGCAGCACAAGCTGAAGGCAAACAAAGCTATCAGAAGAGCGAGCACCAAGCTCGTCTGCACCGAACGACTCTTGCGACAGAACTGACATTGTTGATGAGATTTGTCGCGTTTAGATTCGTAAATGTATTGTAAAGAAAAATAAGTTTGTAGATAGGTTAGAGTAGAATGTACCGAAAGCTCCCACGAACGCAGCCAACACTGCTCAACCCCTGAGAGAGACTCGCGAAGAGGAAAAATATCAACGTCATATGCAGCCCAGATTCCCCTCTCACGTAACGTCAAATGCAGCCCACCGTTTTTATGGCTGAAAAAGTGAAAAGTATTGTGTTCAAAGTAAACTGTTATTGAAAACCTCAGTCGGCAGAGCAGTTTTTTTCCAAAGTTGCTGATAAATATAAGCAGAAGATTAATTATTTCTAATGTCTGCTACGTTTGCTGGCATGAAATTTCACTCAAATGGCTATTTATGATTCGATGTTATGCAAACTCAATCATTTTTTGCTGAGAGGTTCATGTGAGGATTTGAACAGCATGCGCATAATTGGTATAAACACAAAGTGGAATAAGAAAAAAACTCAGCAATCACAGAAAAAGAAGACCGTCTTCGCGAGTCTCGTCTCAGCTCAACCCTATAGAAGGACGAGAGTAGTACCGCTAGTCACCACCAGGGTTGCGCTAAACCACACGAATGAGCAGCCATGGGGTTGGCGAAATGGGTGGCCATGATGAGGCGGATTATCGATGACGTAGATGGACGACGATGGGTCAATGGCCAAAGGTTCGGGGACAATGATCACCAGAACGACACTTCATTAGCCTGGTGATCATTGGAGAAGAACGTCGTTGGTAAGAGCTAAGAGCAAGTGCTGTGAAATATTGAATTGAGTTTAGAAATAGAGAGGAGGAAAGTGTGAAGGATAACTGGAATTCCAGGTAAATCCGGACGTAAATTACCCCGAACCAAGCCCAACCGAGCAGTTCCTAATGCTCGCCCTTTTGTACCCTGTACTCCATCCATAGGACCTCGCGGTTTTTGTTTAAAAACGCCATTACGGTTCGAGCCATTACCACCGTTACATACTTGCGTTGACCCCAGGCGGCTAACTAAAAGTGAGTCCGTGAAGACCTGTACCCCAGAACGACTTGGAAACCCAGGCTTTCTGTTGAATCCACGGATAATTGAAGCCTCGAGTCCGTCACCACACTCGAGAGGTGCACGGGACAGGCAGGAGGTCCACAAAAGGTTGCAGACGAAGGAGGATAAAGGAGAAGGAAGAAGTCATTCGTCCCTGGCCCGGATAGCAGGAGTTGTTCCAGTGGTCTTCAAAGGTGCGCCTTTGCGTGCTTTGATGTACAGGTCTGGACAAATATTTGAAAAGGGTACATTGACAATGGTCATGGGCGTAAATAGCCATCAGACTTCGGGGGGGCCTCGGACCCTTAGTATTGGAAATGTTGGATTGTTAAGGTTTACAAAAATTCCGATGCTTGTTTAGACAATATTTGTAAATCGATAACAGTCGATCGATCACACAAAGGTAGGCCATAAATTCGAAAGTGTCTCAAATTGTTTGATAATTATGTGTAATACACACCACTAAAATCTAATAAGGTTAATTTATTTGGCAAGATAACGTTTTTTACATAATCAGATGATGTGGCTCAAAAAGTGAAATAAGTTGAAGTTCACCCACAATAATTGTGTTTTAACTAGAGATTTAAGCCTTTCTCTCCACGACTTTGATCGACAATTTCTCTACGGAAAAAAGCGTTTGAGCAAACAATGTTGCAAATAGAATGAACTTTTCGAAATCATTTAAAAAAGTTGATTTGCATTAGTAAATTGATTGTTTATCAATAGTTTTACTACTGGATTAATCTTATTTGTTTCAACTTCTTAACGGAAAAAACTTAAAAATTTAGAAATTTCTGAAATTTTAACATAAGATTAAATAATACCTTTTCTGTTGAAGTTAAACTCTGCGTGGCTATCATCAAATTAAAGGGTTTCACGTGTTTTTCTAATAAAGCTGTCAACCTTAAATTCGTAAGATTACAGGTTCAAAGTAAGCAAAACGGATGGTACCTTGTTGGTGAATTTAATAATACACTATTTTGATGAAATATTAACATTTGAACTACTATACAAAATTGAGAAGAAATCTGTTTTGATCTAGCAAAAATGTACGACTGATCAATATATATTTACTAGGAAATACATGAGCTAAGCCCACCAGATTTTAAACAGGAAACTGGAATAGGTGTAGAATGAGGCTCACTTTACGCAAGTTTCATCGGATTTGGTAAAATAACAAAATTGAAATCAAATTCCCTAGAAATATTTTAGACTATTTTCCTTTTCAACATGTCTTATTTTTTCAAAAACTATTGAGACTTTGAAAAACATCTTTGTATTTAGTATTCTCATCTCCTCTCATAAGGCATTCTCCAACGTGCATTAAAATCACATAGAGAAATGTTAGAGTTTTCACCCCAAATTTTGGTGTTTAAACATAGTTTTCAAAATGATTCCAAACCTTCACGAAACTATATATCTTCGATGTCTCATTGTCGATAGAAGCAAGTTTTATTTATTTTTCTCAAATAACGTCATATTTTTGAATTACAAACCGTTTACACAAATCGGAACTATCTATAGGAAGAGATCCCCCGGTACCGGACACTTAATGCACTAAATTTATAATAAAAAAAATAGTAGAATTATGAGATCTTGTTACCCATTCATGATAAATTTTATCATTTGTGTAGCGTACAAAAATAAATTTTAAAATATAAATATCAATTCTTACATTTTGACGATGTATTATAGTACTAAATCGGCTAATCATAAAAGGGTGCTCCCAATACAAGACACAATCTGGAAATGGCTCTATTTCTGTAAATTTTCTTCTAATTTGTATAGAAAGTTTACAAAAACCAAGGTGCAAAAATTACAAACATATGTCAAATCAAGCTGTCTGAAACAGGGGGACAAGAGGTGCTTGACGAAAATTGTAGTTTGTCCACATTAAGTTTAAATATGGTATAAAATACATTCATACTTTAAAATAATGATTATATTCAATCATATTTGCGTGTTTCAAACTATTTTGTCGTATTCAAAATAATAAGTAAATAGGCTCAAATTTTAAGGTGATACGTCAAGGATGTGTTGTTCTACGTAAACATTACTCTCCATAATAGCTTTCTCTTATTCTAATACACCAACTTGATCAAACCACGATTTCTCAATATTTAGATTTTTTCCGGTATTGGATGCTGTCCGCGCACTATGGGATCTTCCCCGAATGATGAAACAGTTTGATTGAACAAATATTTGGACAAAGTTGATATAAAAAGTATAAAATTCTTATACACATTTATAGTAGAGCCAATTATACCAATATTAGACTAAAATTAGATAACGCAAATTGGCAATCTGTTTTGAGAAATCAAAATAATAATGAATGCGCAATAGAAATCTTTTACAATTTATTGTGGGAAACCATTAGGGAGGAAGTACCTGTTAAGAAGAGACGAAGGAATCACAACTCAAAAAATCCAATTTGGTTCAACAAACAAATCATAAATTTGAAAAATCGAAAACGAAAAGCTCACAAAGTTTACAGAAGATATAAAAAACCAAACGATTTAGAAAAATATTTGGTTATTTGCGACCAACTCAATTTAGCCATTTCTACAGCACTTACCGAGTACAACATAAAAACTGAAAATGAAATAAAGTCATGTCCAAAGAATTTTTTCAATTACGTTAAAACAAAACTCAAATCGTGCAACTTTCCATCAACAATGACTTTGGATGAAAAAGTAGGAAATAATTCTGAAGATATTTGCAATCTTTTCGCAAAATTTTTTCAAGAAAATTATTCAACATTTTCGGAAAACGATCGAGATTATTCTTACTTTTCACATTTTGCTGACTTTCCGAGTGATGTTGGCGTTAATTCTATAAATGTTCAAGACATTTTGTTTGGTCTTAAAAATTTGGACGCCACTAAAGGATCAGGACCAGATGAAATTCCACCCGGATTCATAAAAAACTTAGCAACTCACAACTCCATTATTTTGGTTATTCAATATGTCTCTTCAAACTGGCCAATTTCCAAAGGTATGGAAAAAATCATTCCTCATACCAATATATAAATCAGGTAAGAAATCGGACATTCGAAATTATCGCGGTATTGCTATTATGTCATGTATTCCAAAACTTTTCGAGTCAATTGTAAACAAAAATATGTTTGCCCAAATAAAAAATCGTATAACAAACGCTCAACACGGCTTTTTCAAAGGTCGTTCGACCACTACGAACCTTCTGGAATTTGTAAGTTACTCACTGAGTGCAATGGATAAAGGTTACTTCGTAGAAGCTCTTTACACTGACTTTAGTAAAGCATTTGATAAACTGGACATTCCAATGTTGACTTTCAAGCTTGAAAAAATGGGAATCGAAATGAGTCTCCTTAAGTGGATCAAGTCCTATTTAAACGACCGTCAGCAAATAGTAAAATTCAATGGGAAAAGATCAAATCCAATACATGTTACATCTGGAGTACCTCAAGGCTCACACTTAGGCCCTCTTCTTTTTATTTTATATGTTAATGACGTTTCTTATATTCTAAACAAACTGAGGGTCCTTATATATGCTGACGATATGAAGCTATTTTTAGAAATAAAGAATGATGACGATCATAATGTTTTTAAGAATGAGATACAAATTTTCTACACGTGGTGCTGCAAAAGTTTATTGGAATTGAATATAAAAAAATGTAACCTCATAAGTTATAGCAGAAAACGAACCACACCAAATATGTCTATTGTTTTAGGAAACGAACGTGTAAAAAAATGTGATAAAATAAGAGACTTAGGAGTTATCTTAGACTCAAAACTATCATTTGTAGATCACTATAATGCAATAATTCATAGAGCAGGAAATATGCTCAATTTCATAAAACGATTTGGCCAACACTTTCGTGATCCTTACACATTAAAAATACTATATGTTGCATATGTAAGATCAATATTAGAATATTGTAGTATTGTTTGGTCACCTTACACAAAAAAACATGAAGAACTTATAGAATCGATACAAAAGCAGTTTTTATTATACGCACTACGTAATTTAGGCTGGTCAGTACTTCCTCTACCTTCATATGAATCACGATGCATGCTTATCAATATGAAGTCACTGAAAGTGCGTCGTGATTATGCTATGGTTTCTTTTGTTAACGATATTGTTTCACAGCGCATTGATTCTGCTGATATACTTTCAAAACTGAATTTTTATACTCCAACTCGTCACTTGCGCAATCGTTACTTGTTCACAGTAGGTCATCATCGCACGAACTACGCTAAATTTAGTCCGTTGAATCAGATGATGGCTATATATAATCAGCATTGTGAAATGATTGATGTTAACATGTCTCGAGCAAAACTGAAAAAATACTTTTTTGATATACAAAACTATAGTAACTGAGGAATGAATTATGAATCGAGTATACTCAACAAATTTATAATATATAAACATATAGATATTAAGAACACAATGTAATTTAGAATGGTCTACAAAATGCTTGACGTCAAATAAATAAATAAATAAATTTTTGAATCGTTAAGAAGCTCTACCGCAGGTTTGTGAATCATTTTATCATGGAAGCAAGCAATCCAATTATAGCATGTTTGAGTAGAGAACGCTTTTAATACTAGTAAAAAACAATAATTCGTAGAGTGGTATCTAAGGCATCATTGAAGCCAACTGATGATTCGCCAGACTAAATCAATGCTATTCAGCTTTTAGTTGAACCGTAAAGCTTCGTATGCAGTTTTCTACAAGAAAAGAAATTCTTGACCGAATGGATCAACAAATTTGATACAGAATTTTATTTCAAACTACATTTCTTCTCAACTGAAAACTACGATAAAAAAAGATTTTCTTAATTATTATAGACAATTAATTTCACACATCATCAAGATAGGCGATTACTTTTTCTTTTCAGCAGCAAATTAGCGTAAAATTTTGACTACAGGACAATAATTGATCCCAAAATCTCGAAGCTTGTTATAAAATTGGTAATCATACAGTTAAGCTGTCCGTTTTGTTTTCTAATTAACAATAGGACTACAAACGGATCAAGCGAGTTCAGCCAATTGTAAAACCTGTTTCGGAACATATATAACAAAAAAGGGATCACCCAGAAATTTTTAAAATTTGTATTCAACATGCAGTTGAATTATCTCATCATCTATTTTTCAAAATTTTTAAGGGGGGCCAAGTCCACGTTTCGGGGGGGGGGGGGGGCAGGCCCCACCTGGCCCCTCCCTATTTACGCCAATGACAATGGTAAACATTGGCTTTGAAAAGCACTGTCTAGCCCAATTTAACTCGATCACGCTCACCAATAGCACTATCAGGAAGAGCTAACTCTTATCTTCCTGATAGTGGTAGTTTGCGTGGGCGAACAAGAAGAGTTTAACAGCAACGTTTCTAAAAAATGGCTCAAAACCTCCAAAGTAATCAAATAGCACTTTAATTAGCCCTCCGTGCTTCTATAGTACATACTATTATAGAGCTGACATACCCTATATTAGCCGTATAACAGCCCTATAAGCCCAAAAAGGCGAATTAGCGGTCTAGTGGTTACTTGGGCTCTTGGTGCCCATGGTACCCCGACAGACCGTTATTATGAAAGAAAATTGTTCATCAAATCTGAGTACAGGGCTCGATGCCTGGGGTTATTCTGCACTTCTGGGCCAATTTAAAAAAAAAAACCTAGGAGGAATTTCTAGAAATCTTGATTTGAAGTTTTTGACTTAAAAATTCAATATGATTCATATTGAAATTACGTAAAAGTGCTGAAAGAATGTACAAAAATGCACAACACGTTGGCCAAACTGTTCTCAAACGCGTAATCAATTGTTACCGTTGTTATAATTTGAATTATTTACAACTGACTTAACTTACCGGAGTGGCCTAAGTATGTTTTTTTATAGTTCATTGGTTTAAATTTAACTGATTGTTGTTATCTCTGTTTAACCGATTGAAAGGTCAAACAAATAAATCAACAATTCACAATGTCGTTATTTCGAGAAAAAGGTCCTTAGTATAAATGTACCACAATAAAAGTTAGAAGATGAACCATGTGTGGTTACGGTTATAGTAGATTAGAGCATGGACCAAATGCTTGTTTCAAATCTGGAATGATTTGGTTGCTCTGGTACGCTCACGTCAATATCATAATGAACATACGTGGATGTCTTCCACGTCTTCCACAGGCCCGCTGACCTTCATCTGATTGATGCAACTTTTTATTTCGGCATTCGCACTAAATGACCAGCCCACTGAAGTTTGCCCTATTTTATTTGATTTATAGTCTTCGCTCCTGGTCTTAAATAAATGTGGTTAGAGAGCCAAGCATACAGGGCAAATTAACAATGATGTTTCATTTGGGCACACTTCCATTCGTCGTTGCTTGGCTACCTACATACATACTTGCATTCATCGTTGCTATCTTTGCATTATTATTGAAAACTGATTAAATTTTCGAAAAACTTTTCAATGTCGTGATCGCGAGGTGTTTTGGCGAACTTATTAATAAAAGAATGGATCTATGAAGTCAGATGAGCCTTCATCAAGCAATAGTGTAGACATTTTGTTTCCCTTTGTAAGTTGCGGTATCTCAAGCTGGTTACGTGATCGCAGCAAGAACACGTGTTTTTACTATACGGGAAACATCTTTTTCACACGTCACAAGTGTTCTATGGCTCTTGAACTACATTCTCATCAAGCACTGCCATCAAGCACCAACACAACTGAACCTGCTTCTTCCTCTACATGCAACCATATACGTTTGGGCAGAGTAAATGGCTTTACAAGCTTATCCCAGTTGTCCCTCTTTAAAATAGTGAAACCCTGCCCTATAGCACTGTCATCGTCTACAAAATCAAGGAGTATATGCGACAAAACGCAATATTAAATAGTAAATTCGGAAACTCATCTCCTTTTCATACCATGTAATTTTCCAAAAAAAAGTAGGCACCTCGTCTACAATTCTCACACCTGATTATATGTAATCACCTTTCCCAGTTCATGTTAAGATATTACCATCTTCTATTAAAGTATATGATATTACATGCCACAGCTAGATTTTCGTTACTGACTCGAGCAAGACCTATGACAGATTGACGATGAATTCTATTATTAACGAAGTAAATGGTTGCAGGTATAGATAACGGAAGTCCTAGTGATGTTGATAGTTAAGTAGTACTTATTGGGGATTGAATTGGTTTTGAAATTGTTAAAGAATTTGTTAATCTTCGAACACTTGTGACATATGACAATCATGTTTTCCGTGTAGTTGAAATACTTTTGTGGCTGAGAACATGATAAGTTTTACGTTAAATGCTGAAAGCAATACTCGGTGGGAAACTTGACGTAACATCAAAAGTAGTACCAGATGTACAAAGAAACAAATTTTTTTAGTAAAATAAATACGGCACACTTTATTGGGCTGGTCACGTAGTGTGAAAGCCAAAAAATAAGCTTTAAATAAATAACATTTAGCATTGAATGTTTGACGTTCATCGAACATACCATCATTATTATATAAAAAAATATTTTTTAGGATTCGTTCTATTAATCTAAGCTTACTGGTTTAAGCCATGTAAAAACATATTTAAGCCACTCTGGTAATTTAAGTCAGTTGTAAATATTTCTAATTATTACAACGGTATCAATTATATACCAGTTGAGAACAGTTTGGCCAACTTTTTGAGCGTTTTTGTAGGTTTTCTTCAATGCTATTGCAAAATTTTAATATGGATTATATTGAATTTTTAAGTAAAAAACTTCAAATCAAGATTTCTTGAGATTCCTCCTAGGGATTTTTTTTTTTAATTTGGCCCAGAGGTGCAGAATGACCTCATGAATCAATCCCTGTGCTCAGATTTGATAGACAATTATTTTTGCATAATAACGGTCTGTCGGGGCACCGTCTGCCTTCTCTAATGTTTTTCGAAAAAAAAATATAACAATTTCATCTTCAATTTATGAGGGGCTGATCAATAGGTTGAGGTATGAGAATAGAGATCGCCTAGAACATCAAACAGTCAGAAGACTTTATTCTTCTTATTTTAGGTATTATATCCTCACTGGGACAGAGCCTGCTGCTGAGCTTAGTGTTCTTATGAGCACTTCCACAGTTTTCGCATTCCTATATCGTGAGGCAGGTACGATGGTACTCTATGCCCAGGGAAGTCAAGGTAATTTCCATTGCGAAAAGATCCTCGACCGACCGGAAATCGAACCCAGACACCTTCAACATGGCTTTGCTTTATAGCCGCAGACTCTAATCACTCGGTTGAGGAAGGCCCTCTCAGAAGACTTAAAAAAAACTCAAAAATGAAATATCGGTCGTAACTGCCAAATGGTTCCATAAAATTATAATGCGATCAAATCAATTATTAATCCTCAAATTTAAAATTAATTGAATCAAACTGTTATTCCAATAGGGTAACGACTGTTTATTTCTTTCTTGAACGCTAACAGTTGGCGCCAGCGTCAAAAAGTACAGGCAACAACCTTTCGAACATTCAGTTTCTTACACTGGCCGCCGAGCGACGACACTGTTGTTTGTATTCCACCCCCCGCGCTACGCTGGACTCTCAAATTTCTCAAACTTTCAACACAAGCGCATGGAAGAATGGTAGTCGGAGACCTGTCAAAACGTATGGAAAAAAATGAAAAACGTAAATTACTTGCAATTAGGAAACTGGATCAAAAAAGTAGTGATTAGAAATCAAGTGTAAAGTGAATACATAACTTTGTGTGTTTAGTTCATCTTCCGTTGTGCTTTCTTTGCTTCAGGATTTCGTTTTTACTACCACTGAAAAAGATCCATCTATTGCCTTTTCAGTTTTGAATATCGCCCTATTGTCAAACCTTGATTCTCTCATGCAAAGTCGCAAATATGTAGGTACATCATATGCTTCGGCTCCCCGGGTACTGCGTAAATTCTTCAATTCACGTGTACCGCTGCTGCCCACTTTATTATGCATGCCAAATTAACGCCAGCCGGAAAAAATGAAATATCTAGGTTGTGAGGTGATGCGACCAGACCGGCCCAGACAACGCGTGACCACTAGTCGAATTAATATTAATTTGTTTTTGAAATTTAAAACAGCAACATTCACGCTGGTTAACCGCGCGGCGGGACGCGATGCGCGCGCCGTTCCTCCTTGCATGTAAATATGTTTCATTTCCCCTATACCTACAAATGCACATCATGCCGACGTTTATAAGCATTAATTCCACCACCGGATCGGACATGTGACCCGACCAAAGACGAAATTATGCTATGGTAGTAGCGCTCAGTATGGTAACCACTTCTAGTACTACATTCGATCGCTAGGTACAAGACTTAATACCCAAGGTTGACAGATCGCAGTACGCTCTTAATGGCATTCTAGATTTTGCTCTATTACCTCATGTGCCACAAAATTTTGGGCAACTGCAAAGGACAAGTTAGTCACACCGGCGCGAACCCGATTAGCGAAAGCGCACTGTTTTCGATTTGAATCCAAAATTTGTTTATCGTTTCCGACGACACAGTAGGCT
The DNA here is from genome assembly GCF_002204515.2 of Aedes aegypti. Lineage (NCBI taxonomy): Eukaryota > Metazoa > Arthropoda > Insecta > Diptera > Culicidae > Aedes > Aedes aegypti. The sequence goes on from NC_035107.1 coordinate 242,439,006, forward strand.
AGCTAGTTGACTAGTTGACTAGTTGACGAATCACGTGGCCTACTGGTTTGTGAAGCAACGCTGGACCACATTTTGAACTATGGGAAAACCACGGCCGGCTGCGATGCGAATACTGTTGGGAAACTAATCACCTCCGGACCAGAGCATTCTTCTCGTTGATCAATAGCGCCACCAAGATGCAAGAAGATCGAAATGGCGTGCTGTGTGCTGTGCTAACGCCCCCGCATTAAGAAGTGCAATTGCAGAAGATGAGGAAATATGCAAGCAATGCAACCGAAAGGCCAAAGTAGCTGGATGTTGTGCCATCAGTCAAAACACGTCTTATCTCCCATAAGATTGTACCGAAGGCAATTCACGTGGCGCTGCGGTGTCAGTAGCCTGCATTCTAGTAAACATGGCACGGCGAGAACAATATCTCGCCATCACCATAGTGGCCTCGATGCAAATAAGTGCATCTATTCAGCTAGCAGTGGTGTAGAAACAGGGGGCCAGACCTCCCGTAGAATTTTGCACCAAGACACACAGAATTTTTCTTTATTTCAAATAATAAACACCAAAAATTCTTTCAGGAGATCAATAAAGACTAAATAAAGACCTTCATGTCCCTTGAAGTTTTGTGGCACATAAGGTAATAAGCAAAATCTTGAATGCCGTGAAAAGTACTGCGATCTGTCAAACTTGGACACATAACCAAGTGACCAACACGGAGAAAATGAAGTACTCAAAAGTGAGTTCATTCCACTCAATTCCGGGGGTTCGTGCCTTAACCTAATTTTGAGTTGATGGGGTAGAAGTTGTTTTCATTTGCAGCCATTCGAAAAAATACCTACTGGCTAAGTTCTTTTCACTCAACCGGCAGATCAAATAACTCAACTTCCAGTACTATGTCACTTACTCAAATTTGAGGTAACGCACAAAGGTTCGGTTTTTGGGTTGTTTTGCTCTTCGCTCTCTGACAACAATAGAAAGAGCGAATGAAATAGGGAGAGAAAAATAACTCAAAAGTAAGTTTAAAAAACTCAAATATGTGTTTTCCGTTTTCTCCGTGAAGGGAGCAAATGTTGTACTAGAAGGGGTACCCATTCTGAACCCGACTACTATTCCTCTAGTTCGTCTCTAAAGCTAAGTATGCTGTTTCGCACAAGAAAAGTAAAGACATTTATTGACTGAATAGGTCAAGAAATTTCCTACAGAGAGCCTCCTTTGAAACTGCGTACTGCGATAAAAAAATGTGATTTTCTGGACCATTTCTCGTGAGAAATTTTCCACGCATCGAGATAGGCGATTCCTTTTCTTGTCAGTAGCAAACCAGCCTTAAATCGTGATTATTTCCACCGGCTTCCCGGAACACAATCCTACCTACGCCAATGCCAGCTAGTGAGTGGCGACTCGCTGCGATGCGCTGCATCGGATTCTGCAACGGTTGTTGACCCCATTCTTGTTGTTGCACAGCGAGAAGAACGCGGCAAGCCTTCTTTCTCAGCAGTTGCCATGGAGAGGGGGTATTTCCATATAGCAATCCGCTCTCGGTAGGGTGGCTCAGTGCCTCATTACGCTCGGTGCCCCGACTCGGTCGGGGCACGTACCGGTTCCACAACGCCCCAAACCCCGTTCCAATTCATTGGAGAACCATCCGTTCCCATAGCGTTGTCGGGTGCAACACTAGTAGGCCGCGCTTCGCTGACTGGGGGGATGGAGATTGTTGTTTATTGTGGGCGCGCGTGATATGGCATCCACTTGGCACTTAATATCGGCACAAAGCAAGCGCTGATGGCGGCGCGGAGATTGCCACCATAGCAACTGTGCACTAACATTGTGTGCTTGTCAAATGAAGTTCGAAAGATTCTTTTGACATTCCTCGAACCACTTAGGTTAGATGGTATCCTGAATATCCGGTTGAACCAAAGTCAAAATTAAGACGTTCATGTATCTTACAGTTGCGTAAAACTGTATGGCACATGATGTAATAGAACTAAATCTAGAGTGCTGTGAATAGTGTACTGCGATCTGTCAAACTTGGGTACCAAGTGTAGAACTAATTTGTCTTTGGTACTAAGGTAACGAACGTAGTACTAGAAGTGATACCGATTATGAGCCCGACTACTATGTCTTTCTTTTGTCTTTAGTTGATCCGATTCAGCAAACAACACATCGGTCAAAAACATGGAAACACGGTTGGTTGCGTAAACAAGTCCGGTCAGTGCTTGGCAACCAGTCGTCGGAACAAATTGGCCCCACATGGAGTGTGTCACATTGAGTGCTCTCATTCGCCCCAACTCCCCCTATTATATTCATAAGTAGATATCCATCCACATCCTAGTCTGATTGTATATTGTTTCTCTCTCTTTTGTGTCTCTACTTGCAGTGAAGCATCCGTGCCCGGGTATTCGTATTGCAACGAGCAGCTGAACTTCTCCACAACCAACACCAACTACAGCGAGGATGACGCCGACTTTGCCCCGGGACGACGGGGAAAAACGTCTAGGGTGAGTGCCGTCGGGTTTTTACATTCCATCAGTAGTAAAATTGTAAATCTCTGCGCCTTCTGTGACTAGGATTGGATCCAAGGGATGTGACAAAATTTCAAAAATCAGAAAAAAATATTTTTTGTCCATAAACCAAGGAGAAGCATTCAAAAATTGAGTAAACATGTGTTTCTGGCCTAAACTTAACCATTTGGTACTAAAATTAGGACAGGGCTTTAGGGCCCTATTGTTCAAATTTTTGTGGCACCTGAGGTAATAGATCAAGATCTAGATTGCTGGGACAAATATTCTTCGATCTGTCAAATTTGGGTACCGAGTGTAGTACTGTTTTTTGTTTATTAATGACACTTTCCACCAGAAGAGTGCATACACGGAGAAATCAGACTACCCAAAAAATAAGTTCTTTTAACGCAAATTTGGGTACACTGCATTTTGTTTTTACCCACGGATGGGTTGTTTTGCCTCTCTCGAAACAGCAAAGTTGTCAAAAACAGAGAGAGACGCACCAACCCAGCGTCGAAGTTCAATGGAATAAGCCAAATTTAGGTTTTTTCGAGTTTACCTAACCTTAAGTTGTTTTAACCCATCACGGAGACTTCGAAAGCTAACGCTGGGTAGATTTTTTTTTTTGCACTGAGTTGTTTGTTTTGCCACTGTCAAATGAAAACAACCTAATGATAGGTGTATATAGGTTAACCCAAATTTGGGTTATCCCACGGAAGAGCCGAATTGCGTCAAAAGAAGTGAAAGTTTGGTTGATTTGCGGCTCCGTGTAGACCAATCCAATTGCCTGCGTAGTAGTGCAATGTTGACAAAATTTTCTTTGTTTGCTGTGAGAAGTGTTACAACATTGCTTTTGTTTGCTGTGACAATGCAAACATAAACAGAATTGCCTTCACTTCCTTGTTGGAATGACGTTGGCCAAAAGCTCAAATGACATCAAACAAACATCGATACATTTTCATTCTGAGGAAATCGACTTGTGTAAGATTGATCGTGCGTTGGTGTTCGTGACAGTTTAATTGTAGACCTCTATTCGTGTCGGTGAAAAATGTTCAATCTAATTTATTGTCCCACCGCCACAAAACCGGATCGCGCCAGTGTGACTCGCGACGCACCTCAACTCGCCGCATTTTCAAAATCAGTTTTTTTGGTGTGGCGCTACATTCTTACGATTTTTATGAACAGCTGCGACGCTCGAGACCCAAGAAAACAATAATTTCAATTAAGTGTTGGTCTTGGCTTCTTTCGCCGCTCTCAGTGCATCTTCGCCGGGGATTGGGATGTCGATAGTCGGTGGTTTCGCACTATGTACTTAATCTCCTGAATCCACGAGTGCTTCGAAGATACGGCCTCTAAGGCTTGCCGGCAACTCGCCGAATCCGGAAGGATCACCACCTCATTTCGTAGGTTACGCATTGAAACCGCCTTCACTTTTAGCCCTTTTAGCTATGAGGAGGATGTCGTCGGCGTACAAGAGAATGTTGACACCATCCAGCAGTACCCGGAAGACGGACTGCACCGCCACCAGAAACAGCGTGACGGATAACACTGATCCCTGCGGCACACCATTTTCTAGCTTGTGTTCACTGGACCCAACGACACCTGAAACTTTCGCTCCGAGAGAAATCTTTGCAATAGATCCATCAACCGACCACGTATCCGCCATGATTCCAGGGTGCGTATGCTTTTGACAGATCCAGAAACGCCATCGAACAGTGCTTGTCGGCGTTTGGTATCGGCCTCTCCTACTCAGCGAAAAGCGTGCTGACGCTTGTCAAGTCGTCCGTTCGACTCCAGCTCCATGATTAGACGACGATTGATAATTCGCTTGAGTACCTTCGCCATGCGCTGGTAAGCGATATAAGACGGAAGGCAGCAGGACCAGAATCTTGGCAGTTCGGTTTCGAAATCGGAACGACGAGGTCATTCGGCCAGCTGTCGGGAAACTCGCCGCTGCGTCAGATTTTTTTTCAACAGTTCCAGCAGTACAAACTTTACGGATACGGGAAGGCGTTGAAGCAACGGGTACCCTATCATGTCAGAACCTGTCGAGGCACCTCGTCCTTCGTCGAAAGCCCACGGAAGTTCGGTTAGGGTAATATCTCTCAGCTGCCATTTTCGCCATCTGAAACGATGGAGGGTGGCTAGACGTCGCCGATCTTTAGCCGTAGTTGGTCGCCAGTTCTTCCGCTACTTCTTCAGGGTTGTCCTCTGTTTTTGCTGCTTGGAATGCCACCAACCCTCGGGTTGATCTGGGTTGACCTGCTGTAAACGCCGGAGTGACCGAAGACACTTTCGTCGCCGACGAATTGTCGCCATTACCTCGGGGCCCTACCATGGTACCGCTTTCGGTCCGATTCGGCCACTAGTTTGTGGGATGGATTTAGACGCTGCTTCAATTAGTTTTTCGGTTTAGCTTCCTACATTCCACTCGACCTCTGGCCGGATGGTTTCTGCTGTAATCTGCGTGGATCTCCCAATAAGCCCGATCGTATAGCCATTTCGTCGTGTTGTTTGCTGATTTGACCACCCAGGTATGAACACCGCAATTGAGAGGTGATCACTGTTGTGCGTGTCTGGTAAGGTTCGCCAGGTGAACATCCGAGCCAGACTCTCTAAGCACATATTGACATCGATCGCCGAAGTGTTGCTTGAAGCCGGGTCGTTGCCGGTAGCGGGTAGCCATCATTCAAGATCACCATTTACTGCTTCAGGGTTGCTTCGACTATGAATCGCCCAAGCGCGCTTGATCCCCATGTGATGGTGGGCGTTGAAGTCTCCTACGAGCAAAATCGGATCTTCCAGCTGGTGGAACAACACAAAGGTTGCCTGGATCGGCGCGTCCCACACTGCCAGCTGCTGTCGAAGTCATTACACTAGTTCTGCCGACAACAGCGTACCCTGAAAGATTCTCAAGCGCAGCAGCAACCGTTTGCAATGGTAAAGTAGAAAGACTGACCTGTAGGACGTCTTGCCCTACAGTGCCAGCCAATGTCGAAACAACTACACGACTGATTCCAGAAACACCAGTACACGGTATCGTCGGTGTTCTCGTTGTTGGTTTCGATGCTGTTGCATGATGTTGGTACAGAGTGGATGGAATGTCGGTGGATTTGCAATGTCGTGGTGTCGGGTCCATCGGCTACGAAGGTGAAATTGTCATCAACGGGTTGGGTTAAAACGTCCCGGATGATTCCTTCAGCCTGTCGTACTTACATGGAAAGAGGTACTACTAGGGAAAGTGTTCCGAACAAAAGAGTCTCGTTCTCCGTGTTCGTGCAATGGTCGTCGTTTTATTACAAACGTTGTTCGGGAGTGGGGTTATCGAAGACGCTGGTTAGGGGGTGTCTCCGATATCTCAGATTCTTCGCTGCAATACTCTATCTGAGCCAGGTCATGGGGGGTGGGTGCGGTATTTTTCAGGGGCGGGCTGGTATCTGGCGAGGTGGATGGTTTTTGGATGAATTTTGGAAGTCTTCCGCGCTTGGTCTAGATCGAGTCATTGGACCAGCTGACGAGTGGGCAACTCGCTGCTCTCGGCTGTGACGGAGCTTCTCTACGAAGACGGTTTCGCTTACATGATGCACTCTTTCTGGGATAGACTGCAGCTTGACCTACTTGATGAAAGCCATCATCGCTCGATCCTCTCGTCTTTCTTTTTGTTATCTTCCTGTAGCCTGGCGATTTCTTTATCTTTTTGGAGCATGGCCGCTTCCAGCTCCTTCAGCTTCCTCTCAAAAACGTTCTGTTGGGCCATAACCTGGGCAAAGCCACCAGCTTGTTGCTTCACGCATTTTTTGGCCTCCGGGAAACTCAGATTTTCGCTCACTTCCACTTCTTTTTTGTAGGCTGGCGATTTGTTGGCCGATGATCACTCTTGGAATTACGGCACGACGGAGCTTCACCGCATTCTTCCCCGTGGAAGTTATGCGAACTATTGACGCAGCGTTGCGGTCCAGGGCAACGAACACGAGTTTGTCCGTAGCTGAAGCAGCCGTAGCAGAGCATCGGGTTCGGAAAATAGGGACGAGTAGCAACACGCAGTAAGACGAGTTCCATATACTCCGGGTACGTGGTCTTCAGAGCGTGACGATCAGTGCCGTTGTAGAAACTCTTCTGCCGACTTCATTTTGGGTGATACGCAGATTAGGAATCATCTTCTGGCTAATCATCTTCGCCAAAATGTCCTTTTCCTCAATCTAAATTAGGTCCCAGCAGGGAATGACGCATCTACTAATATTCGGATTCGGATGAGGGACGACTTCAACAGTTGATTTCAGAATAATAGTAGTGGAAGCCGATTTTCATACAAAATGCTCAACTTTGGTATGTTGTAATTTTGCTTCCCTATGAGCAATTGGCATTAAATTTCGGTAGAGAACTACAAATATAGTCAATTTCATTATTACAAAATATGAATTTATTTACACTACCGGTTGAAAAGTTAAGCACCAGGTGAAATCGCTCAAAATAATCCAGCGTTTTACGCTAAGCCGCTATAAAATTTTGAGTCACCCCCGCTTGATATTGCTTGCCTACACTATAAAATTTATGGTTAGATCTCAGTAACCCTTGAATGATGAAAAAAATTTGTTAACATAAAGTTGTCATTTTTTAGAATAACTGGTTTTGGCTTATTTTTTATTTTTTTTTTAAACTTGCAATATTAATTTATTATTTATTATATTTTCAGATTGTTAAATAAAAAACTGGTGGCTGCATACAAAGAGGATCATGTACATTCTCTAAGCTTCTGATTAAATGCCGAGGAATGCTCCTTTTGGGGACAAATGTCTTGAATTCTCAAATTGATTTGGCTCCCGAGTAAGGGTGCATAACATAATTATATCAGCACATGTTATTATGTTATAAGGTTTTTTCGAACATAGGTTGTTATAAACTTGATGCAGGATGTTGTTAAAATAACAAAAATTATAACAAAAAGTGTATGAATAGTAACAAAAACATAACAAAATGTGTTTTAATTATATCAAAAACATATCAAACCAAGTTATAATGTTTGATACAAAGTATCAAAATTATACTACTGCTCGATATACTAAAATATTATATGTTTTTGAAATACAAAATATCTATTTAAATTTGTTATAAAGTTGTTAAAAATGAACAAAAAAATATCTTAAAGGGAAATAAAACACACTGTGACATATTTTTGTTTTAATATGTTCTGTGGATAACGGAGCCTAACAAAATTATATCATAATATGATATGCATATCATATTCTGATAAAATATATATAAATAGAAAAGGGAATGCTGTTTGTATGTCACGAAATGGCTCACGAATGAGGCAACGGATTTGTATGATTGTTTCTCCATTTTGTTCGTCAAGGGTTCCGACGTGTTTGTGTGTATAAAAGTTCCAGGATGTTCACCGAAAAAGTAGGAAAAACGAGACTGAACGGAACTGTCATTTTGGATGGGACGATTCATAGCCGTTTTCAACAGCCTACTTGATGGCAAGACGAAGTTTGCCGGGACCTGAGAGAGAGGAGACAGCTGGCTTAGATTTCGAGCTCCCAAAAGTCAAGGGAACCTGTCATCAACTGTCATTGGAAAACCGCACATTCGAAGGGCAAAGCGTGAAAAATTGTCCAAATTTGACCAAATTAAAACTGGATGTGAATGAAAATTCAAGTTGTTTTCCTGTGCTCTCGCATATAAAATCGTTGTGTATTTAAATATTGTCGTTTGGACTCAAATTGCTATTTAATTTTTTTAATTTTATGATCTTTTTGATAACAATTGAGATGTGAAAATGGTTTTGACCCAGTTTGTGCCATCCGAACTATTGTGCACAACCCAAACCTGAGAAGAAGAAATCAAAGAAGCCAAGAAAACAAGCCAGTTGTCAATGAGCTGTATCCTCTCTCTCAGGCCGGGACCACTAGTCTATCTATATAAATAAAAATGGAATGGTGTTTGTATGTCACGAAATGACATACGAGCGGGTCAACGGATTTGAATGATTTATTCTCCGTTTTGTTCGTCAAGGGTTCCGACGTGTTTGTGTGTATAGAAAGCCCAGGATATTCACCGGGAAAGTCGAAAAAAAAACAGAGTGAACGGAACTGTCATTTTGTATGGGACGATCCTTGGCGATTTTCAACAGCCTACTTGATGGCAAGACGAAGTTTGCCGGGACCACTAGTCTATCTATATAAATAAAAATGGAATGGTGTTTGTATGTCACGAAATGGCTTACGAACGGGTCAACGGATTGGAATGATTCTACCTCCGTTTTGTTCGTCAAGGGTTCCGACGTGTTTGTGTGTATAAAAATCCCAGGAGAGTCACCGGGAAAGTTGGAAAAACGTGCTTGAACGGAACTGTCATTTCGTATGGGACGATCAATATCGTTTTTCAACAGCCTACTTGATGGCAAGACGAAGTTTGCCGGGACCACTAGTCTATATAAATAAAAATGGATTGGTGTTTGTATGTCACGAAATAACTTGAGAACAGGACATCCGATTTGCACAATTCTTTCACTGTTGTCTTCTTGAAGGGCTTCGACGTGTTCGTGTGAAAAATAAGTTTAGGGAAGTTATCGGAAAATTTGGTAAAACGGGGGAGTACTAATATGTCATTTTGTATAGAAGATATCATGACATTTTTCAATAGCCTACTTCATGACTTGATGGCAAGACGAAGTTTGCCGGGACCACTAGTTTTATTATATTTTTGTTACAAGCCTCTAGTTGGGTACCTCCTTTTACAGTGAACTTATCCAGATACTAAATCAGAGCTTCGTTCCCTAGTTCCAGGATACCCAAGTGTACTATTCATACTGACATAGACTAAGCCCAATAAACAAATTGATTGTCGCCCATTTTTTCTGATTCCGGCACCCAATTTCGTCTTTTGAAAAATGAAAGTGATTAAACAAGTATGCATAAATCTCTATGGTCTAAGTTTTTTTTGTTTTCAAGATTAATGCAAACAATTAATGTAATTTCAGATTGTGCAGAATTGATTGTCTTGAAGAATTGAAAAATTATAAACCACACCGGTGTATAGAATACGAATGGAAGGTCACGACAATCAGAAGCTTTATGTCCACTGAAACGATGGTATCGATGATTTCATAATAATCTGATACATTCTTGATTTAAATCAAACATTCATCTATCGTATCGAATTCCAAATTGCAGTGTCTATAAACTTCTGAAAGCAAAAAACTGTTAATATAAGAAATAATTCGTATAAGATTTGAGATACGAAGTGATCCTAAACAAATATCGGTGAAATTTTTTGACAATTCTATCAACAAACTATAAATATTGCCTACTATGATACTGCCATTAAATCTGTAGACAAGAAATGACAAAATTGAATCACCCCTGGTTGTTTATATATAGGGAAAGTGTACCAGTTATGGCCATAATGGTTCCCTGTTTGGCCATATGTGAAATTTTGACAACTTTCACATTTTAAATCTTTTTGAATGTTTTAGCATCAAGATATATCTTAAATCTAACTTCTACAACACACAAGAATATTCAAACTTCGAAGACATTTAAGTTATCACGTATGGCGAAATAGGGAACCACTATGTCGATAACTGGTACACCTACCCTAGGTTACGTTATATCGAGGTTACGTTATTTCGAAGCAAAATATTTTCTTTTCTAAATTTCTTTCAACATGTATTGTTTGATGAGAAAATTGATCTTAAATTGGTGTTATTGACCTAGCAGACATTTTCAGTCTCTCTTACATATTTCTATATTTCTCCGTGTTTATTTTTTGTCTTTTCATTTTCATTTTTTTTTTTTTTTGTTTTTACGTCTCTATTGCAGTAATGCTTTAAAAAAATTCATGAATTGAATTTTTCTGAAATCTCTAAAAATGTTTTGCGCAGTTATGTGGAACTCGTGGTAAAACTCTTAAAACAAATCCTTTCATAATTTCTTGACAGAATTTTAGAATAAATTTCCCAAAAATACTTTTATAAACGAATAAGAGATTTTTTTTTTTTTTTACTGTTTCATTTATTAGAAGGCTCACACGCCATATCCAGCATCACAGAGCCGATTCTCAGTTTCTATTACTAATAGAAAAATTCAAACCCTTTATAAGTTTATTATTCGATAAACTCTGTTTAAGTTCCGTATGATCCGTGTTTGGGGAACACTGGTCAGAGCAAGCCTTTTTTGTTGCACTTTTCCCGTTGACCCGCCTCGATCGTCGTCGCTTATGTGTAGCCTCATTGTGTTCTGTGGATGAGTTTGATCCATTGTCATCATCAGTCCAGTCGTCGTCATTGTCGTCGTCGTTTTGTTGTTTCGCTTCAGTTGGGTCAGGAGATGGTGATGTTTGTCGGTTGTTGTTTATGGGAGGAAAATCCTCCTGATTGAACAAGTTGTTGGACGATTTTGATGCTGTCGATGTTTGCAGTGATTTATGAGCAGGTGCAGCGCTTGAATCTGCACACTTTCTGCCAGGATGAGATGGTTCGGAGCATCGTTGGCATGATTTGGGTTGGCCGGCATAAGAGACCATAGTAGGTTCTTTTTCTATGGTGATGAACGATGGAATTTCTCGAAGTAAATTCATCCTGAGTACTCGCACTCCGTTTGAAATTCCTGGAAAGTAGTGCTTCCACTTCTCACTTCTAATGGAGATTACCTCTCCATACTTCATCATGTGGTCAGCGATTGTAACTTGACTCATCGACGGTGGGAGGTCGTGGATTCGGACCGTCACTGCGTCACAATCGATGTAAACCGGAATTCGAAATTTCGTGTTACCACACAGCATTGTTCGCTTCCAATTATGCTCTAATTGGTACCGAGCGACAATTTCTTTTGATTTCATTTCGATGAGCACACAGTTGCGCGTGTGATGCAACTGTATGCTCTTAAGATCAGTAAGCTGGAGCTTTATTTCATTCTCCAAAAATTGCTGCACATCTGCCACATCAGGGCGAACGGGGAGAACACTGAAGTCCACCACTAGAGTGTTATTTCGCGCACTGCACATTTTCCACAAACTGCAAACGAAAGCGAGAGGGCAAAGAAGTACGTCCGACGAAGGCAAAGTTTGGCTGGGAACTGAATAAGAGATTTCATGAAGAGATCAATAGAAAACTCCATTAAAAACAAGAACTATTCTTGAGGGATTTTCCATGAAAAGATTCTGAACCAATACGTGGTGAGATTATCGGCAGTATTCTAGGAGAACTTTATTGTGGATCTGGAAAACTTGATCAGTTTTTGAACGAATCCCAGAATATATTTTCGAAATAAAAAAATCCATAGAAAAATTCCTAGACGAATACTTTTAGAATTACTTAGAGAACCCACTAAAAACAGAGATCTTTCTTAAGATATTCCTGATAGAATCAATGAAGGATTTCGTTCCACATAGAATCCTTGAAGAAATTTAAGTGGTACATAGAATGGTTCTTGCATAAATATTTAAAAAAAATCTGCAGAAACTCATAATGAAATTGCTGGAGATATTTCGAGAAGATTGTTTTTCAGGTTCTTAGACGAAAACCTATACGATTTTTTGGAGTAAGCATTCCAAGAATATTATTGGATTGTCCTTTAAAAGGGCCGCTGGAAAAATTGCTGGAATAATTTATGCATCTCTAGACTCTGGAGAAAAAAAAAGTATCGTAGGCAGAATGTTTTGAAGAAGTAGAATCCACTTTATATCTTGGAGAAATTATTTGGCGGAATTCTTGATCAAAGACACAGTAGATTTTATTCATATATTTAATAAAAAAAAACTTTTGGAGAAATTCATAATCTTTGAATTTAAAATTCCTAGGATTCACAATCCCTTGTACATATTCTAGATAAATTCCTGGAGGAATATTTGAACCATTTACTGGTGGAATTCAATGAGATTTTTCTAATGAAATTCCTCAAGGAATCCTTAAGACGGGAATCCGTTAGGTTAATACTGATCAAATGTCCCTAAAAACTCTTGGAGGAATCCCTGAAGTCGCTTTAAAAAACATCTTGTAGAATCCCTGGAATAACTTCTGAAGAAAATCTCAGAAGTATTTATACATGAATATCAGGAGGGGTAACTTGTGGAACTTTTGTGGATCCCTATCGGAATTATTGAAACAAAATGTTTCAAGTTTTATACATGACTATCAGAAGGGTTTAAGATGAGTCCATGGAGAAATTATTGGAGGAATCTCTGGAGGCATCCTCGGAATGATTCTAGTTAAAATCCGTGACTAAATTCCAGGAAAAACATCATTTTTTAAAGAAATCTTTTAAAGAATATCTGTAGCAACTCCTAAAGCATTAACTAAATATTTCCTAAGGCATTTTTAGAAAAAAAAATTAAATAAATAAAATCAAATATACGGATTGGCGATGGCAGCGTGGCCCGTCAACACACAAGTCCAATCCGAGTTTGATTTAGTCTTTTTGAATGCAAAGTCTTAATCAATAATTTTCAAAGTTTACATAGAAAATTGAAATGAGTATCCAGTTAACACACCATCGTATTTGATGAGATATAAGAGTGCAAATGTGGAGGCGATATACGTACATCTTTCATGCAGCCTTATGGCGCATTCCAAGTAACCATAAGCACTAATAATAAGCCCTTAATCAGCATCATAGATGCGTACATGCATTATAATAGCACCACAAATGCTTACACACCTTAAAACAACACTTCCGATGCATAGAAACCCTATCACTGCATAATTAATGCTTCTAAGCCTGATACATCCTTCTTCTTTCTGGCGTTACGTCCCCACTGGGACAAAGCCTGCTTCTCAGCTTAGTGTTCTTATGAGCATTTCCACAGTTATTCACTGAGAGCTTACTATGCCAATGACCATTTTTGCATGCGTATATCGTGTGGCAGGTACGAAGATACTCTATGCCCTGGGAAGTCGAGAAAATTTCCAACCCGAAAAGATCCTCGACCGGTGGGATTCGAACCCACGACCCTCAGCTTGGTCATGCTGAATAGCTGCGCGTTTACCGCTACGGCTATCTGGTCCCCTGATACATACAGGCATTAAATAAGCACTATATTGGCTTTATATTCGAATACAGGGCATGTTTAAATGCCATCCAGTGTTTTGACAGATATACCACGTGCTTTGTGTTTGCATATAGTGGTAAGAGGGAGTCAAACATAAATTTTCTCACTACTACAATTGCAGGTTTTATGACGGGGAAAAGTGATGGTTTAAATTGGTCACTTTTCTTTCCAATACTATTCATCTTATGTGGCCGTAGGAGCAAAGGAGCAGGACAACAACTCAACAATACTGGTGTCGCAGGTTCGAGACGCAAAATGAGGAATTTCATCATCATAAAACTAGGACCAAAATGTGGCAATTGCAAGTCCTCAAAAGGATGAAAACTACCAAAACGAATTTGTCTGATACGGTGAAGTACTATCTGTATCATTTTATTACATTTTTTGCATACTATTAGAGGTTTTCGTTTTCATTCATTCATTTATTTACCTCGTGTACCAGTTGCTTGGCCGCATACGCGAAAGCTCTCTGGCTGCGTACGCGAAAGCACAAAATATTCGCCCTAAAAACCTGGCGAAAACAACTGACGTTTCTCACGTGGTCTTATATCAGCATTAGTGGTGCAGAGAAGCACGGTTATATCTTGGCACTATAATGGCACGCTATTTCGCCTTTTCTGGCATTATAATAGCATTATATGCGTATATAAAACTGACATGCATCAAATGATTACCCTATATGCGCATATAATGCTGTAACCGTGCCGCATTATCGTACTTACTGGTTACTTGGGATGTACGTATATCGCCTCCACTTTTGTACTCTTATGTGCCATCGTATACGAGTTTGTGTTTACTGGGTAGCAGGCTTGGTTCCAGTGGGAGCACAAATGCAACAAAAATAAAGAAGTATGATGTATACAAATGTACAGCAATGACAAAATGTTGGTTTTCACATTTATATTACATCTCACTCGATATCGATGTATGACTGTATTTAGTGCTTGCATTGCTCTGATTTAATATTGGTTGGTGTTTGAATCTTGAAGAATGTTTATTGTACTTTATAATTTATGTTTTAATGAAGAAATGGAAAAATAAAAGGGAGTCAAAAAAAAGTTACGTTATATCGAGGTAAAAGTTACGTTATATCGAGTTATAAAGAGGTTACGTTATATCGAGGTATTACTGTAGTTTTACTCCAACGCGTGTAAGATTATGAGCCCGACTACTATGTCTTCCTTTCGTCTTTGGTATGTAGTACCAATAGGGCTCTGTACAAAAATCATTCTCTCTCTTGCACTCCCTAATAAAATTTGTGAACAACAAGGCCAGTAAACGTCAAAATGCCAAACAAAATCAAAACAGTGCAGAGTCCAGTAAATACGAAATAAAGACGTAGTAATCGAGATTAGAACATGTACCACTTCTAGTACTACATTTAATCCCTTGATACTACGCTCGATACCCAAATTTGACACATCGCAGTACACTTCTCTCCATGTTTTGCTCTCTTACATTACATGCTATGATATTTTGAGTAACTGCAAAGAATATGAATGTCTCTATTTCGTCTTTGGTGCTAATGGACTGAATGTAGTACTAGAAGTAGTATCTAAAGGGCACTGTACTATATTGATTTTGCATGGAATAGGGTACTAAAGCCTTGTCTCAATTTTTGTACCAAACACATAAGCTTAGCCCAGAAACATGTTTTCACTCAATTTTCAGAAGAAAAAAATGTAAAGTGGGCCCAATTGGCTAGCTTAAGGTGCTTCATCCTACATATGGATCTCGGAAAAGAACTACATCAACAAACTATATTCTACTCCGTCCAACGTTTGGTTCTGTTTTCCCCCTACCAAACGTCACGTGATGGATTATCGCCCTTTACCTATTTGTCGCGGAAACATAAATAATCTCGATAAGTGCATAGTCTTCACTTAGGTCATTATTGACAGATGGGATCGTCAGCGAAGAGCGCAGATAGCCATGGCGGACGACCACGTGACCACGCTCTTATCTCACTAGGTACCCGGTTGTTGTAAGCCAAAAGCCATTCAACGCTTAAATGTTCTAGGAACGCGCAGCAGCAGATAGCCAACCCAAGCCGCCTTGGATTGCTACAACAAAACGCAGCCTGCTTGGATTGGACGGATAGGCTAGAAGAATGATGTTTACGTTCCCACTTATGGCTGTTTACTGGTCTTTCGCAATCGTCGATACCACCTCGCCTACTCTGCCGAGTGTCAAGCGTCTGAGCAAATTATGCGCGCGGTAATCGCGACAAACTTGTATCTCTACACCGTCTACAACAACGTATACACACAATTACGGCAATTTGTTTGTCCACTCTCTCCCCCCGCACCTGAACCACCAGGAGCAAGAGGCCGACTTATCCGTTCAAAGGCAAGCTAGCCGCGAGGTGCGTACGTGTGTATTGTAGGAAGCCGCAGACGACAGGTCGTTGTCTTCCTCCATCGACGACGACAACCTGACTTGTCTACAGCAAACTCATTTGTCGCGCGAAAAAAAAAGTGCTAGGAGAAAAATAAAGAACGATAATAAATTAACGGTTGTAGGTACCGCGGAGACCGAGACCGAGAGAGATAGGCACGTGAGCAGACACTTGCCCGCTTCCGTCGTTGATAGTGGGAAGAAATTGAATGTTATCTATCTGTATGACGACTTCAGCCGTTTGTAAGGCATTTGCACGCGAAGAGATGTCGCGCTACCGCGCGTCTACCGACACACGTCTAACAATAATACCTCTATGCTCGAGTATCGGTAGTAAAGGTATGATAAGCGTGAATGTCGCGGGTGGGTGATGTCATGTGAGTATTTATGTCGTCTGGTATTGATACGTGTCGTTTTGAAGTTTTGCAATGTTTCACCGGGAGATAAGTTGCTATATGTCCCATGCGTTATGTCATGCTGGAACTGAATAACTATTTGCAAAGATTTTGAGTCATTGTTGTCTCTCTGATATCGGAAAAAGGGAAAGTACCGGCTTCAGTTTTCTTGAAATAATTACATCTGTTCTTGGCAGTGCGTAATAGTAGTTTACAGAACAAGTGGCAGAATGATGATTTTTACAGCACGAGTCGTAAATTTATCCTACGAGGCTTGCCGAGTAGGATAAATACGACGAGTGCTGTAAAAATCGAGTTCTGCAACGAGTTACGTACAACATTTTTTGCAATTTCGTAGAAGACCACTTGAGGGTATCAGAAATTAAATCGGAATGCATTCACCATTATTTTACAATTTCTGAAATATTGTTATTGGATTCGGCGTCTTTCGATAGATACTAATTAGGTTTCTTCGCTGATGTCGTTCGTGCTATTCGTAATCAAACGTCAACATCCCACCGCAAAATCGCTAGTGTTTGGAGGTGATTTTAACCTCCAAATTACGAAATCATCACCTCCAAGTTAGTTCTAATACTCTCCGTTATATGAATTATGGTGGCGCGTCGATCGTCACAAGTTTCTCGTTTACCAGTCAATAATTACAATCATAAGCTAAGTACATATGCTGTTTCGCTCAAGAAAAGTAAAGAAATTCCTTGACTGAATGGGTCGACAAATTTTCTACAGAAAGTCCCATTTGAAATGACATTTCTTCTCAACTGTGTACTGCGATCGAACAAATGTGATTTTCTAGATCATTTCATGAATGTAATTTCCCACGCATCGAGAAAGGCGATTACTTTTCTTGTCAGCAGCAAATCAGCCTTTAAGGTGAGAATGCATCAAAGCCAAACCTCAAATTTTCAAGAGCACAAATCTAGAGAACTAATCAGCCGTTCAAGCAGAAAACTTAATCGATTGGTCACCACCAGCGTGTGACCAATCGATTAAGTTTTCAGGTCAAACCGCTGTCTGGTTCACCTAGATCGGTGCTCATGAAAATTTGTGATTTGGCTTCGATGCATCTTCACCTTAAGCCTACTTCGAGTACAAGCTACGGTTGCAATGTTCTGAAGTACAAAATACAGAGAGCTTCTTATAAATGGTCTTGTTTATTTGGCGTCTCGAGGATTAATGACTGTCATACATCGAAATGATCCTAATTTGCTATTGAAAGCCTACTATGACCTTCCTAATGATTGTATTGCCTACTTCAATCTCCTACAGCTTGGCCACCCTGACATCCACATCGCACAGTGCTTCGAACGTATGGCACTTGGGGACAAAAGTCATAACGGGATGTTTTATGCGGTTTTGCCCTACGATGTTGAGGAGGATCTCGTTATACACAAAAAAAATCATTATTGGCATAAATTACACATATTACATCAGTAATGGCATAAGTGGCTTATACGTCAAATTTTACATTTTACACCATAGAACAGTGCTCGCTTTGAAGAAATGTTCAAAATAAAAATGCATGAAAAAGTACTTGAGTCGTTTGCATGAGCGATGTATGTGACATGCGTAACCATAAAAGTGTCTCAATAACCATCTTTTTATAAAAAAATATTGAAGTACGGATTATTCCAATGAATAAAATGAAATCCAATAAAAAAGGTTGAATAAAGTTTCTTTTTATTAGCAACACAATTCATTTACAAATTATTGCTACAAAAGAAAATTGAAATGTCGTTTGACCAGATGGTTTCATTTTCTTTTATTTCGATCATGTTCAACGGAACGTCGCAATGGTTCCGGTCAGCAAACTTTCATCCGATTTTCCTGCTTCCAAAAATGTTTGTTTGTACATGCTGTGTCCTGAACTTCCATCGAAGCCCCACTTAAAAACCAGTTTTACAGCAGTAGAAGCTTCCAACGAGGTATCCTTCATAATACTGGATGCAGTACAATTCATGAGCTGTTATAGATCGACTGCCACTGTGGTTTATTTTCTCGTTTTCATGCGCTTTTTGAATAGCGCCCAAACCGTTGATTTTAGCGATATAGTTTGTTCGGAGAAGTTTCTTGGTATATCAAAGCGCAACTTTTGACGAAAAAAGTTTTGTGATCAATCCACCTAGCAGTGAGATAGAAAAATTATTTTTTCAAAACATTTAGATAGACATATGGTGTCTTCGGCAAAGTTGTAGAATTGGCAATTTGAAACAACTTTGTCCAAGACACAATTTTTCTATCTCTTATGCTTTTTGAGATATATGCCGTTGTATGTGAATGACCCCTAAAAATCATCCCAACTAACATTTAGTGCAAATGTAAACATTCTCTAAGCCCTCTTTATACGGCTTCATGCTGAGTAAAGGCGCTGTATATACGAACGAAAGCTTCTATGCGATCCTTTTACCAACAAATCTGGCGAATCTACTCAGCTATTTTTAAGCTGTGTTGGCAGCTCTTATTCATACCGATCATTGCTCTAACTCGACAGTTATACGACATGTAGCTGTGTAACATCTTCGGAAGGCGCTTTCTCAATTATTTCGCAACTGTTGAATAATTTTTATACAGCTTCGCTGTATTATTGATTAAATATTATTGCAAGCTGTTTCACAGCTTCCAGAATTTAATATCATAAGTATCTGAATTAAATGTTACCAACGTTACACAATTAAAGTATCTGCCACCGCCTGGAATCGAACTCACGATCTCTGCATCCACAAGTCTTGACGTTGTCCTTGCTGCCACCACAGTATATATCGAAGGCAAAGAAAACACACCGTTTTGTTCTACATTGAAAACGGTTCATATAATATTCTATAATGACGGTAAAAGATGTTATAGCCACGCTTACACGGCTTCATCAGGCTGTAAAAGGGTGTGAAACGTCAAACGCAATGTTTACATCCAACAGTTTGTGTAGATTTGCGATCGAGTGAAACTGCTGCTAAAACGAGTGCGCGATGATTTTCTGTGATTATCCGGCGGAATACAACCCGAAGATCCACGGACCTTACGATCCTGTCCGTTACTACGGCAAGCCGGATACGCCTGGTGAAGTTGATCGAATTGGGTGCTTGGTTTGGCCACCGTGACAAGAACCCAAGGCTGCCGCTGGAGCCGTGCCTTATGGAGATGGAAACAGAAATACTAAAAACCCAAGCGGCTGGGAATTGCCCCGTTCTTCCAGGTCATCGTCGGCGGAATGATGTTGCCATCAACTGCGGCAAACGGAAGCACCACAGGAACTACAAGTACCATTAAACGAAGGCTCCCTGGAAACAGGGCAGTGAGAAGCGGAATCCACAGTTTATTATAGAAGCGCGATCCGCGGATGATAATTTTGGCAGGATTCGGTGGGTGGTTCTGGCTTGTGGAAGATAGCAATTAGGCATAGATTGGCAGACGGGCATACAGTGAAAAGCTGCTAATTTTGTTCGGAGAGTAAATTACATAATTAGCGAAAAATAAAATGTGAAAATCCAGGAAATTTCGTTTTTTTTGTTAAATGATGGTCACTGCTCCTGAATTGATACTTCGAAAATTAAATATGAGGTTAATAGAATTGTAATAGATGCGTCACAAGTTGTTCTTTTACAGCTCACCGCTGTATATTCGCTGTATAACTAACGATAAAGCGCTTCTTAATTATATATTGAGCAGCATAACAAATCATATTGAATAGAAGCAGCCGGAATAATGATGGGGACTTTTATTTCACATCATTGGGTTGCTACCTGTTGCTACTATTTACGGTGCTGAGTTACAGCTTAATGAAAGCAGCAAAAGCGATAACTGACGTAGTTTATTCAGCTAATATTTATAGCTGCAAATCGTTTGCGATACAGCTGTATTAACGCTAATAGTTCTATTTTTGACGGCTTTCAATTTTGGCTGTGTTCGCTGCTTTAATTCAACTGTTATACAGCACAAAGCAAATAATCTTGGCTTATAGCGCTAAAATTGTTAGTTGGGATATTTTTTATCATAACTTTTTTCCAAGATTTTTAACATTTTTTGTGTTTTCTACAGAGTTGTTTGTCATAGAAAAACCCGTGTTTTTGCTGAACATATCATCACCCTATCTTTTGAAGTAACGAAGTTATTCATGAATTACTCTTTTTTAGTAAAAACCCATGCAAAGACGCTTATAGACAAAAGTTTTTATCAACTGCCGAAACGGGAGATATGGTACTTTCATGATTTTTAAGAGTTGTCTGCGCCATGTTGCCCCGAAGCCAGTTATAGAGGCCAAAACTACCCCTTGAAAAAAGAGTAATTCATGAATAACTTCGTTACTTCAAAAGATAGGGTGATGATATGTTCAGCAAAAACACGGGTTTTTCTATGACAAACAACTTTGTAGTAAACACAAAAAATGTTAAAAATCTTGGAAAAAAGTTATGATAAAAAATATGATTTTTAGGGGTGATTCACATACAACGGCATATATCTCAAAAAGTATAAGAGATAGAAAAATTGTGTCTTCGACAAAGTTGTTTCAAATTGCCAATTCTACAACTTTGCCGAAGACACCATATGTCTATATAAATGTTTTGATAAAATGATTTTTCTATCTCACTGCTAAGTGGATTGATCTCAAAACTTTTTTTTGTCAAAAGTTGCGCTTTAATATACCAAGAAACTTCTCCGAACAAACTATATCGCTAAAATCGACGATTATAGCGCTATTCAAAAAGCGCATGCAAACGAGAAAATAAAACACAGTGGACTGTAGCAACTGTTTCTGATGCAGAAATCGGTTTCGGAATTATTTTTTGTTTCTCTTACTTTAGCGCATAAAGGCTAGGTAGCAAGTTCGGATGTAATTCGTTCAAAGTGGTTCGAAGCAAATTGTACTTTCGTTCCGACAGATCTAAATCAATGTTCAAAGCTAATTCCTGTGTTGCAGTCATGACCTGTACTTGATCCCCACTCGAATAATTTGATAAATTATCAGCGAATGCGACCTCTTCGTTGATAAGATCTGCTTCGTCCCTTTTCAGTTTTTCTTGAACATTCATTGAACGGTTTGTTTAGCCCCATGCCAGCCTTTGCAGCCGAGTTGGAAATATCTGCATCGCCAGTTTTCTGATTGCGCGAGAGCTGAACTGGTTTTGCTAACCAGTCTGAGTTTTGCTTCACGAAAATTTTGTATGATCTTCCACATTTAGCCCACTTTTAGTTTATTTCGCAACAATAAAATTTGCAAAACGTCTTTAGCTCGTTCTCAAATATCTTGGAGAAAGAATCAGTGCCATAACAACGGTACATGATATTCAGAACATGATTTTTCCGATTTGGTGGAGCGGCATAAAACTACTGCTCGAAACAATCTTTATTGATGGTTGTGGCAGCATATTCTAAAAATCATAAGATGACATACAATTGGCAAACAAATGCAGCTGGAATCACTTCCAGAATTTTAAAAATACTTCAAATTTTATTTTTAAGTGGATTTTAGAAAGGTACTTTTTTGTATGGGCAAAAAGAAGATAAGTGTTTTAATTTTATTCTGTATTAAAAAAAACATGTAGCCCAGAAGCATCTTTTTCAACAATTGTTAAAATATTTCACAGAAAATTGAATGGAATGACCTCTACTTACTTGTTTTAATACGGTCCATAACGATTTTCATTTTGAAAATATAATAAGGATGGGAATGAAGCGAATGCTAGAGGGACTGGATTGACACGAAAACAATGAATAATATAGAACGATGAAACAACTTGTCAACACGTGGTGTTTTGGTTTGTTTTGAAAACTGCACGAACTTTCTAATATCTTTACTACACGCTCAAAACATATGTTAACATCATGGCCTACTTGATTCGGTCGAATATGAAAGTTGATTTTTTTACTTTTGTCCACGGGACGCACTGTGCATCGCCCTGATGTGCATTTTATTCATTTTTCATATCCCATAACATCATATTAACAGAATCGAAAATTCCTGTGAAAGGTAAACGCGTTAGCTGAATACCGTCAATATCACTCACAACATAACGATTATTAGGAGGCGTTTTTTTGACAATATAAGGACCTTTGAACTGTGCTTGTAATTTAGATGAACTCCCGGGTAGAGCATGATGTGGTATATAAACTAGATCACCTACTTGATACTGTGTGTTAATTCTACATTCAGAATCATATTTCTTTTTATTGTAAATTTGTAGTGCCTTGTTTATAGCAATAGCTTTTTCTCTTACTTTGATCAAATCTCTTTCAATGTCTTTGTTTCCGTTAATGTTTTTCTCAATCATATTAATATTCAATTTCTTCTGATTAACTCCAAACAGTAATTGCGAAGGAGTGTTTCCTATCGATCGGCAAAAAGTATTATTTATAAAATGTTCTACATCTGACAAAATTGGACCGAAACTGTTAAACCGTTCTACCTTTTTTTTAATTTGCTCTTTCATGTTCGGAAACCATTAAGATTTATTGATTAAATCGTAAACTTTTTCAACTCCAAAATGTCCAAAGTCGTCATGATACGTCTTCAAAATTTGGTTTATCATGTTTTGAGGAACGAAGAATAATAATTTACTATCTTTGCTTTTCCTATACACTACTTCATCTCGCAACTCCAAATTTTTGTCTTCTCTATTTTCTAACTGAATTCTTATTTCCTCAATTCTAGAATCTAACATCTGGCTAGCCAATAAAGCTCTTTCAAAGTTATTATTTTCATTTCCTAAAGCACAGATAATCGGCAAACGAGATAAAGCATCTACATGCTTCATATTAGAAGAGCTACGATGAATGATGTCATAGTCGTATTCAGATAAGAAAAGTTCCCAACGAGCAATTTTTGCATTTATGTCCTTTTTATTTAAGGTTTCTTCTAGTGCAATGCAATCTGTAACTATGGTAAATTTAATGCCCTGTAAATAAATGTGGAACCTTTTTATACTATTCACTACTGCTGATGTTTCAAGTTCAAAAGAGTGAAGTTTTGATTCATGTAAATCTGTTCTCTTACTATAATACATTACATATGGGGATCATATGATTGTTCTTGCATTAAGACACCACCAAATCCGAGAGCACTCGCATCAGTATGTAGCTCAGTTCTAGCAAAAGGCGAATAAATTTTCAAAACTGGTTCAGCTGTAAGTTTCTCACGAAGAATTTCGAAAGCAATCATTTCCTCTTTTCCTAAGCTAAAATCTTTTTTATCCTTTTCAAATAAATCATAAAGAGGCTGAAAAGTTTGAAATAAATTTTCTAAAATAGCTTGCTAATCCAATAAATAGTCTCACGAGCAAAAAGTCAACGCAAGTGTAGATGTTCGTTAGTTTGGTCTTCACTGCTAGTCCGATAGAAACGATTAGGCAAGTTCAACTAGAGTAGTCTACAATTGAATCTGAAGTAGAATTCGATGAAGTAGCGTCTATATCAGATAAAGCCGTGGCAACTACGGCGCTTCACCAGAGTCATACTTATTGAAGCGCAGTGGCTTAGAATGCGAATTGCATTGGACTTGTCCAATCCGGTCAGTTAAATCATCAACAAAGATTGAAGGCATGCAAACAACTGACGATCAAGTCGGGTTATCTCCAATCGCGGACGGAGGCGTTTCGGATGTCACGTTGCATTTGCGATGGCTAATGCCACGGACAAAGAGTTTCGGCAAATGTCAACTCAAGGAGGCTATCGAATGAAAATGGCTGTTCAAAACCAAGCAGGAACAGAAGGACATCGTAATACGTCACAAAGGGAGACTCATGGTTCAAGGTTTTCGCAACCGTCCGACTACAACGAAGTCTTCGCACCGTTTCCATCGCAAAGGACATTCCGGAGAGCTTCCATCGTAAGACACGTCGACATTCAAACAGCGTTCAAATACTTGAAGAAACCGTTACATGTGCTAGCCACAGGGGTACCATGTCGACTAAGAGAGGACGATCTGCCGATTGGGGAGCAATCTACGCTAGATCCAATGATTTTGCCTAACTTCTGGATACTTATTCCTAGTTAGCTGCTTAGCTCCTCCCAAACATATTGTCGCTATGTACTGTGAAGCACGGTTGCTTGTGCTGTGAACAGTTGAACTCCATCCTGGCGCAGAGTTTATCCACCAACTCTAACGCAGTGGTTCAAATCCCAACAAAAAAAAAAAAAAAAAAAAAAAAAAAAAAAAAAAACTCTAATGGTTGAGATGTTCTTGTTTCAACGCTGTAGTTCAGTGAATCTTCGGCAGCAACATGTGTGTTAGCAAAGCTGGTTTTACCGACTCGAGAGTAACCAAGCTATTACTTGATGAATTGCATTCGGGAAAAGTAATAGGGTCAACACGGCCTCGAGTGAGTTTCCTTTCAAATACTCTTGCAGCCTAGTTATGTTGGAAAACTTTAACTGATGTATATGGGTCATTACTTCGATAACACTTAATCGAAAATCGAGTCTTTGTCTCCAAGGGACGGAATACTGTCCTTCTAGAAGTTGTCACCAATCGAACTCTTGGGATCTCTTTGATCTGAGAGCATCGATCGCTCTGGGTTCTGTAATAGAAACGTGGAGATCCATTACACCCTAGGCAAACCTAATTTGCATATGTTACAAAGGACCTCATGCGTTGTAGAGATGCTAAACAGCACTAGAAGACTTTATAAAATTAGTTGATATGCCTTAAAGGGCGTTGCCAATTCTACGGATCCTGAATAATTTTACGGATCAGAATGTCTTACTCATTTAAAACACCAATTCCCCTAAACATGCCACTATAACTAACAAAACCCTTTCTATCCTCCACAGCAAGATCCGCTATCACATCGGATAATAGAGAAGCGGCGGCGCGATCGGATGAACTCCTGCCTGGCGGACCTGTCCCGTCTCATCCCGCAGCAGTACATGCGCAAGGGCCGCGGCCGCGTGGAGAAAACCGAAATCATCGAGATGGCCATCCGGCACCTGAAGAACCTCCAGAACCAGGAGTGCGCCCGGGAGAACTCCTGCAGCGAGCAGTACCGCGTAGGCTACCACGACTGTCTGACCGAGGCGGCCAAGTTCATGCTGCGGGAGCGGGGCGAGGAGATGTGCTACCGGATGGTGGCCCACCTCAAGGAACACTGCAACGAGATCATGAAAGGTGGGTTTCTCGGATTGCTGCGGCGAGGAGGACAACGCTTGACTGTATTGTTTGTGTGTATCTTCTTGATTGCAGGTGAAATGATGAAGTCCCGGTGCGGTTCCGAGATTCCAAACGGCGGCAGTCCAGTGTACCTGCACCCGGGTCCTCTGTCACAGCTCAGGGATATGCTATCGTGTCCGTCTGATATCGAACACAGTAGCAATGACCACCACGACGTGAAGGACCTGAGCTTCCGCAGCAACACCAACAGTAGCAGTAGTAATCCACCACAGGCAGCGGTCATTACTTCGACGGCACCAAACAGCGTGCAACATCTGGACACCTCCAGCAATCACTCGACGGTGGACTTCGAGGCATCGTCACCTTCACGCATTTCCACCAGTTCTACCAACGGCCAGTTGCAACACCTCTCCCAGGACACCAACAACAACATCAACGCCCAGCACGAAAGTGTCCTGCGAACGATCCGCATGCGGAAGTTCTCCGAGACTTCACCCGAGCACGAACACAGCCACAATAGCTACAAGTTCAAGAACTACATCCAGCAGCGCTTTTCGCAGGACACTCATGGTCACGAAAACGGTCACCTGTCGGAGATGGCTCACAGTCCCTCGTCGGTTCACGAGGATCATCCGATGTCCGAAGTACCTCCGCCGTCGGCCATCTGCAAGGGTTTGGTGAATGGGCTAGGACCTAAGAGTAGAACGGACAGTGCCACCGGCCAGACCAACGGAAGCGACGAGCCGCTGTCCCTGAAACGGAAGATCTCCTCCGCGGAGCAGAGTTCGCCGGGACCGCAGGCGGTCCGGGACGACCGGGAAGACACCAAGAACGGCCTCACCGACATCAAGAGTGAGCACGTGGCGAGAAGCGTTTACGCTTCGTACGCCGTGCCCGTCTTCGCCTGCCATACCCAGGGTTTCTATATTCCACTGAACGTCAACTACGACAGTCTACTGCCATACCTGAACGGAATCGATCTGTTCGGCAAGAGCTACCGGCAGATGCCGCCGCTGCACCCGATCAGCATCAGCGTCAACTACGCCCCGGCCAGCCTGATCAAGGCCGGCGCCGTCAACGGGCTGACTCCGGCCGGTAAGTCCACCCTTGTCGAAACCATGGTCAACGGATGCTAGAGGGACCTAACCCCTAAATTTTTTGCTGCGTTTTGGCTCAAATCGGAACCCGTGAAGGTTAGGATCCGCGCCATGATTTGAACCTTTATTGGTCATGAATGATGTTAGATTATCCAAAATACTTTGCCATTGTGCTCCCCAGGGAGTTTTTATCAGAAAAACATATCCATCAAATCCGTGCTCACAAGTCGTTTTCTATTAGGTGAGCTGCATCTCTCGGAAAAGTTTCGAAAACAATCGTAAGGCCTACGTTTTTGTTTTGAAATTTTGCCCAGACATACAGTTTAGCAATAGAAAGGACAGGTGAGCGCAGATTTGATGGTCGTTTTTTTCTAATACTAACGGTCTGGGGAGCACCGTGACTTTGTGTTGCCTTATTTTGATGAATACTTTTCCAAAAAAAAAAATGCATAACCGTAAAAGACGGCAACACTTTGAAAAAAAGAAAATGCATTTTTGCCATTCACAATATGCATTTGACCTAGTTTTTTTCCTAGATAATTTATACGTAAAACACGCTAATGGTTCTTGTAATTGGAACTGATTGGAATGATATAAAAGCATACTTAACCACATGAAACTGTTTAGAAAACACAAAATGCCATTGTTAGGAAAGAAAAATAAACAAAATCAGTAGATAACCTTAGTAACAACCCGCGAAAGTAATAAATTCCATTTAAAAAATTACCGCCGAAGCTTGAGAAAAAGAAGCAAACCAGCGCAGACAAGGATAGAAGCAAGTAAACTAACAAACAAAGTATGTGTAATATGTATATTTCAACTCAGGTAAACAATATTTGTAACAAACAAAAACCCAACCAGCAGCATAGGGTTCATTCAAATATTACGTAACGCAAAATTTGGCAATTTTAGACCCCCTCCCTCCCCCACGTAACAGCTTTTGTATGGACAATTTTAAATTTTTGTATGGACCGTAACACTATTTGAGACCCCCTCCCTCCCCCTGTTGCGTTACGTAATATTTGAACGATCCCATAGATAGCGAATGAACGAAGAACAGATCTAGCCAGAATCAAAAGTAGACTAGGAGAAACAAATGAAGAAACAAACAAACAAAAAAAGTGGGGATCCGAACAGGAGGAACAAAAGAAAGTCAGACCACCCAACTGTGAGCCATTTTTTTAACCGCAATTACCTGTCACACGTTCTTTTGATACGAAATTGTTTCGTTTTTATTGTAAAACAGCCACCAAACAACCCGCAATTTGAAACAATTTTCTATTACTTTAAATAACAAATATATTATTACAATTATGAAATCTTTTAATCTGTGATACTGATTAACAAAAAAAAAAAACAAACAAACCAACAAATGGAACGCTATAGCAAAACTCTCGATGCAGAGCAACGAAAGAAGAGAAAGCAGAAATATTGAAAGAAAAGCTTAGGAAGGAACGAAAATCATACGCCCTAGTAATCAAACAAACTAAACAAAAAATTGTCGTTCTCCACCTGTTAAAGGAGAACGGATCTGTATAAAAACCCCCCAAATCAGTCGCTTTGTGTCTTGTATATTTGTAAAACCCCTTTATTGAGCATGAATCCGAAGAGGAGCGGAAAGCGAAAGAAAGATGTTAGGACATGATACGGAAATTATGGAAAAGATTTTTTTGTACACAATCGATTGACGTGTTTGCGAGAAGACAAGTGCTGTACATATAGTAGTGAAGAGAAACAAAATAAACCAAATGAATTGTCATAAAAAATCGTGAACCGTGAGTGTTTTAATCGGAGGAAAGTGGGAAGTGAGAAAAGAAAGCCCTGAGTTGTCTTGGCGTATCTTTGAGCTGTGTACACGGCTATAATGCACACGGTCTCTTTAGATACCATCCGGTATGCACTTGCTACTTTTAAGGCTAAGTAGCCCGTCATTCGTTTTAGCAACAATGATGACTTTTCAGCTTGCATTTCAAAGTGATAAAACTCAGTTTTGATAGTTTGCATTGACTTGAAAAAGTATCACTGTACGCGCTAACATGTATAAAGTATGCTGATACTTTTTCAGCTGTGTCAGTGCGAAACCAACTGATTTTCTTTGATTCGAAATCGTGAGATGAATTAGCAACAATCATCAACGACGCGTACAAATTTCAATGACGGCCTACTACATTATCCTGTACGTGCTTTCCAACCGCTTTAGGTTTCTACTCGTTCTAAGCGCTTTTGACCAGATTGGTCCTCCATACCTTAGTATGGATAGCGCCACGCTTGCCAGGAGCTAGACATCAGATGGCCTTTTAAAGGCATATTCAATGTAGCTAGCGTAACTGATCTTGTAATCGATCATTACCCCCAGATGCCTAAGGGATTGCTAAGACTCTATGGTACAATCACCTACCGAGATAAGCGCCGCCCGTTGCTCGGACTTGCTATTGTTGACCCACCACCACCTCAGTCTTGTGACGGGCCAGTCCTAGTCTCCTAGACTTCATCCATTCCTCAACTATGGAAATAGAGTGCACTGCTGTCAACTCTACTTCCTCCATCGATTCACCATAGACCACTAGGGTGATATCGTCGACGAGACCAACAATCTTAACACCCGTCAGAAGGGGCAGCCTCAGTACGTCATCGTACATCGCATTCTAAGACAGCGGACCCAGGATTGAACCTTGAGGTACTCCCGCGGTATTTCGAACGCTTTTCTGCCCCTCCTCTTATAACAAATTAGAGGTTCATCACAGAACAGATAACCATCTTAGAACAAAAAGCCATTTTCGGCTAGAGTACGAGAAAATACATAGAAGAGTAGGCGAATAAAACATTGTTTGCCCCATCGGAATTTAGAGTGCAGGATATTGACGTTAATTTCGTCTAAAGGCCGGTTTGCTACTGACAAGAAAAGGAATCGCCTATCTCGATGCGTGGAAAATTTCTCCCAAGAAATGGTCAAGAAAATCACTTTTTTCTGATCGCAGTACGCAGTTGAGAAGAAATGTCACTTCAAAGGGGGCTCTCTGTAGGAAATTTCTTGACCCTTTCAGTCAAGGAATTTCTTTACTTTTCTTGAGCAAAACAGCATACTTAGCTTAAAATGGTTTCCTTCGCTCGTATAATTTGTTTGACGTTATATAAACATTATTGATCTGCCATCACAGTAAGCCTTGAACCTATATCGGAACATTTGTCAACAAAGGCCCGAAACTTTAAGAATTTCAAATATAAACAGTTTTCCTCTGATTATTGACTTTCACATCCTTTTGGATTGGGAAAGTGTAGAAAAATGGTGTGGCAACTGGTTACATGCTATATGTGTGACCGGAGTTTTTGACATGAACCAACAACTACCATCCTTCTTCAGCCCCTTGCGGCACGGTGAATGAATTTGTTATCGAAAAAATTTGGGGTGGGTAATGTCTATTACATTATCGCGGGGTTGACGTAGAACTACGATGATTAATAATTTGATTTGTCATGTGTATGAATTTGTAAGTGTACTAGTTTTGTGTTGTTATTGATCGGATGAAGTTTTCAGAAGTATACTCGTTTTGGACTCATTTTGGTAGTCCTGAAAAGAACCATTTGTCGTTCTGTGGTTCCGAGAACCAATGTTTGGTGTTCCAGGAATAATGCCAGATGATTATATTTGTTTGTTTGGTCGTTTCTTCCTTGTGTTGCTTGGTTAGGTGATCGGTTTCTGGCTCCAGCTGTAGTTTGCCAAACTCCTCCAGTAGATTAGATGTTTGATAGCTCGGGTGCTTCGATCGTGAGAATCGATAGAATCGGTCCAGTGCTTTGGTCTGTGGCAATATCCATTGCATGAGCATCTGGGCTCTGTACATTGATACTCATCAATATGCAGGCTTGGCCGCTATGATCCAGTATTTCACGCAGTTCGTCTCAAAGCGTCACTAATCGATGATTGCCTAAGCACTGCAGCTCATTCCTCTAGTCAACCCTCTTTGGAGAATTGCTGCCTTTGGCGTGATGGAACTTAAACAAATTGGAAGAGTTTGTCAAAAATAGCCCTTGCAGTGAAGTAACCCGCGACAAACCAACATATACCAATTGCTGATCCTGGCTTTTGTCATAGTCGTACACGACCTTGGGGAAAGTTCCACCTTGCGACTTATGAACAGTAAAAGCACAGGCACTAATCATCTGGAACTGAATGCGTTTGCATTTGATTATGCCGCACAGTTTGAAAGTAAAATAAAAATTCTCTATGCAGGAGTGAAATTGGAATTTCAAAACCAAGAGCCTTACGTTGGCATGAAATATTTTGAACATTTATAACTGTTTGCTGCTTTAACGAAATTCCTTGAATGTGCACCATCCACGCCACGAAACTTTCGGTTCGTCGTATAAGCAAATAACTTGCTCAAATTTATACATTTGAGTTGAGGATTCCCCGTTTGACCATGGCAATCAACTGATAACATCCCGCAGTGTTATTTATCTGTAAGAGCATCAAAGCTAACAAAGCCATCGGCCCTTTTCAGGGCCATCAAATTTGTGGAAAAGAGTTAAAAGAGAAATATTTCCGACTTTATATATGACTTCTTATATTCATAAATCAATTTCACAGCTTCATACAAAATTTCATTTGTCATGAATAATTTATGACTGAACATTTTGAAACTGTAATCGCGGACGCTGCTGCAGTGCCGTCGGGGTGAGTGCTCAACATTCCACAACAATTGTAAAATAGAGTGGCATTTCCAACAGCGTCTTTGATGTTCCATATTTTATGGGAACACATTGATTAGGAAAATTATCACATGTAACAAAATTGCGACTTATTAAGAATGCTTTTGAAAAGACATTCTCATTGAACAATTGTAATAATTTTGGCACCCATGGATCAAAAATTTACCTTCATAATAAAGAAAACTATTGATTATCAATAGCTCGTATTGAATATCTAGTTAATTTCAACCCTTCCAGCAATTCATGTTCGACCAATTTCTCACGCATTAGCATTCTCCGCAATTTTCAAGTAATTCTAAGCCCAACACATTATTGGCACATACCCATTTCCCAGATTGGTCGATCAGAAAGCGAAGAGCACAAAAGGGAGGAGCATCATCTGCTATTCTGAGGTTATAAAACATGTTTCCTTCGTCGGATTCAGTTTCATTCGAATTCCGCTTTCGAGCTGGTAAGAGCTCCTCCGAACTTGCTCAGCAAGAAGTACCTCGCTGCTAGAAATCTGCTGAGCTGTCAATCTTCAAGCTGCCAATCCAGCATCTGGTTTGTGAAATCGCTCAAGATTTCTAGGTTGACCGATCCGCGCTTCTAGATTTCGACTCGTGGTAAACTCGTGGTCACAGCATCCAAGTTCAATCGGCCCTTTTCAGGAACAACATACGTTCATAAAAGGGTTTATTGGATGATATCTACTGATTTATCTATAATGATCTAAATTCCGAGGTATACTACAATTTGCTTCACATAATTTATCCCACATAATTACATGAATTTGAGAATTTACCACTGCAGCGCCGTCGGACCGTAATAACATCATACTACTCAGCATTGTATGGTATTTCTAACAGCATCGTTGATTTATCATATAAATTCTCGAGTATGGAAATTGGGAAATGTATTAAAATTGCGACAGATTTTAAATAATGTTCAATAAACTGTTTCCTAACCAATTGTAATGAGCAACTATTAATCTGAAATTTTTCAACATGTTAGTCTATTGCGTTAATCTGAGAAATAGGCTATAAGAAATTGATGTCTTGGCAAGGGATGTACAAGATGAGCATTATGCTGTTATTGCACCCCGACGGCACTGCAGCAGCGTTCGGCCGTGATGTTCGGGATGGATTGTCCTCCATGACTGGTCCTGGCTGGAAATTTTCGTGGGGATAAACTCGACCCTTTGCTGCAGGAATTTCATTAACAACTCTTTGGTAAAGCAGAAATTTTCCGAGAAAAATTCTGCTAAAAGTGAACTTTTTCAAAGCAACTCTTATTGAAATGTTTATCAACAACTCTTTGTTAAGTAAAATCATCCTAAACAACTCTTTGCTCCATCGCCAAATCAAACCATATCATTGAATTCATCAAGTACAAGAATATGAATGGTAAGGAGAGGCAGATGGTGTATAATTCGCTGGCGTTACTTTCCAACAGGTCGCCGGTTGGCGCTGACTACTAATCCGTCCACTGAATGATTTTCAGTTGTTGTTTTCGCTTCGTTGATCTCTGGTTCCGTTCGCTACTTGCACACTGCTGTGGCTTTCACGCGCTCTTCTTTGCTGCTCCGCTGCTTGATCCGTTCGTTATGCCGTTCGATTTGTGAATGAGCTGGGAGCAGAACAACCAGTGGTTTTATTAGCTCGAGCCCCTTTCACCGATGGTGAGTGGTGGGGTTCTCGCTTGGTTGTTTCGTCACTCCGTTCGCTACTCGCACGCGATTGGTTATTGCTTTCGCGCTATTTTCGATGATGGTGTAATTCTTCGCTGAGAAAAAAAAACTGCAACTCTTTTGATTTTTCATGCAAAATGACCAACTTTGATAAACTATATCGCAGTTATTAATGGACCGATTTGAATGAAATTTTCACAGAATATCCGACATAACTTAGATTTTGATATATATTTTTGAGTGATTTTTCCAATCACACGTTGAAAAGCAGTAACGGTTTGACTAAAGTGAATTTTTGACGATTTTTTATAATTGACATAACTAAACATATTGAAGGAATAGCTTCATGGTATCTTCAGCAAAGTTGTAGATTGTGACGAGATGAATCAGTTTGCTGAAGACAGTTTTTGTGTAAGGCTATCAATTTTAAGATAAAAAGTTTTGAATTTTTCGTCGAAAATTACAGTTTAGTCAAACCGTAATTACTTATAAACTTGTGATTGGAAAAATTATTCAAAAATATATGTTTAAATTCAAGTTACATCTGATGTTCTGTGAAAGTTTCATTCGAAAATATTTCCATAAATAACTAAGATCTAACTTACCAAAGTTGGTCATTTTGTATGGAAAATCGAAAAAGTTGCAAATGCATGAGAATAAGTTGGGGCCTTCTTTAGCCGAGTGGTTAGAGTCCGCGGCTACAAAGCAAAGCCATTTTGAAGGTGTCTGGGTTCGATTCCCGGTCGGTCCAGGATCTTTTCGTAATGGAAATTTTCTTGACTTCCCTGGGCATAGAGTATAATCGTACCTGGCACATGATATACGAATGTTAAAATGGAAACTTTGACAAAGAAAGCTCTCAGTTAATCACTGTGGAAGTGTCATAAGAACACTAAGCTGAGAAGCAGGCTCTGTCCCAGTGAGGACGTTAATTCCTAGAAGAAGAAGAATAATATGTGAATAAGTTCTCTGTTTATTCGACAAACCAGCTGAATAGCTGAATATTTCATGGGTGCACAACAGCAACAGGGTAGCGGATCACAGGGATTTAGTTGAAATCTGGGAACGTAGCTCAATCTTGAAATCTTGAGCGATTTCACAAACCAGATTTTGGATTAACAGCTCAGCAGGCTTTTAGCAGCGAGGTACCTCTCGCTAAGCAAGTTCGGAGGAGCTCTTACCAGCTTGAAAGCGGAAATGGAATGAAACTGAATCCAACGAAGGCAGCATGTTTTATAACCTTGGAATAGCAGATGATGCTCCTCCCTTTTGTGCTCTTCGCTTTCTGATCGACCAATCTGGGAAATGGGTATGTGCCAATAATATGTTGGGCTTGGAATTACTTGAAAATTGCGGAGAATACTAATAGGGGAACTTACGTATTCTCGGCAGCTTAAGCCGATGCCGTGCTTATTTTGTAATTTTCTCGGACATCAGCAGATAAATTCCGTGTTTTTCTATTTACATTTATGCGTTACTCAATCCTCTATCGATTCACACCGACAGACTTTTCAAAATGCTTTTGGAAACGTTTTTACAACGCTGCGAACATCCCTTGTCAGTGTGACTATTGTCGGCAGCCTCATTCTCTTCGGCAACTTTCCCATAACAACTGCTGGTGAATCACTTCGGCAGCTCCAAATCAGTCGCATTTTGAGGCGTGATCATTTGAATTGATGGTATCTCCGGCGATATCGTTTGTTTAGTCTCGGAAATCTCGCCTGCGGGAAGCGGGCAGAACAAAGAATCATCTGAATGTTTCCACTGATGTGTTTTGATAGAAAAATACTGTGTATTTGGCGTTTGAAATTTGGTTGCCGATAATAGTCGAATGGTGCCGAAGCCGTAAGTCTCCCTACGTGAGAAATTGGTCGAACATGAATTGTTGGAATGATTGGCATTCCCTAAATATTCAATACGAGCTATTGATAATTAATAGCTTTCTTTATTATGACGGTAAATTTCTGATCCATGGGTGCCAAAATTGTTACAATTTTTCAATGAGAATGTCTTTTCAAAAGCATTCTTAATATGTCGCAATTTTGTCACATGAGATAATTTTCCTAATCAAAGTGTTCCCATAAAATATGGAACATAAAAGGCGCTGTTGGAAAAGCCACTCTATTTTACAATCGTTGTAAAATGTTAAGCACTCACCCCGACGGCACTGCAGCAGCGTCCGCGAGTACAATCTCAAATGGTTGAGTCATAAATTATTCATGACAAATGAAGTTTTGTATGAAGCCGTGAAATTGATTTAGGAATATTAGAAGTTATAAATAAAGACGGAAATATTTCTCTTTCAACTCTTTTCCACAAATTTGATGGCTCTGAAAAGAACCGATGGCTTTGTTGGCTTCGATGTTGTTACGGATAAAAAACACTGCTCGGACCAGCAAAACTCAGGGGGCTTCTGGTATTTGCTCCTAACGGTGCTTCTTGACCACCAATGATCACGAGTCACGAGTCGAAATTTTGAAGCGCGGGTCAACAGCTCCTCGGCCGATGAAATTTACGGCGGTGATGACGATGGCTGGGTGAACGCAAACAAGCGGTGAAGCACAAAGCGAGAATGACTTGCCCGACCGTGTTCACTGTTCGACCGCAAATTCACCTGTGGACTGCTTCCTCTTCTTCTTCTAGGCGGCGGCAGCGGTGATGGCTTTAGCTTTGGACGGCATCTGCTCTCGCTCGCTCGACAGTTTGATTTGAGCGAAGCAAGACAAACGGGGGCGTCCTTCGCTATCGATGTCTGTGCCTGAGAAGCACGCCCGGTCAGAGCAAGCCGATCTGTTGCCTGCTGAGATGCGAGCCAATCGGAGAGTGAAAAGCAAATGACGTCAAATTTTCTTCAGCCACCCCTATTTATAGATTTGCTTGAAATCAACGTTCTCTTTTAAAACAGTTATTACACTATTTGGACAGGTATGTGGGATTCAGTAAGTAAACGACATGAAGCTTTGATGTTTTATCTTTCGATTGAGGTGCGAATCAAGAAATTTCGTTAAGCCAGCGAAAAGTTATAAACGTTTAAAATATTTCATGCCAACGTAACGCTCTTGGTTTTGAAATTCCAATTTCACTCCTGTATAGAGAAGAAAGACGTACTTCTACGTCAAAAACTAGTTTTGGAAATAAAAAGATGGTGATTTTATTTTAGTGCAATAGATCTTTTTTTTTTCTACATGCTGTTGAGGCACACAATTTTAGCTTAAAACGGGTTTGATTTTCCAACACAAACGTGTGCACGCAGCGGCTCTTCCAACACTCTCGTGAAGGATGTGGTTGACATTATTCATTCATTCCTATGAGTTGAGTTTTCTTTATTGTTTTCCACCAAAGGTTTGCTATGATGTAAGTAAAGCAGAAAAAACAGCTGTCAGTCAGTTGTGCAAGTTTTTAGACGAGTGCAAGGTTGATTAATTTGTCGCGGTGTTATGTTATTTTATTTCATTGAAATAAATGAATACAATTTTACTTTGCACCGGCACCATTAGTTTGAAATGCATGAAAAAGATTTTTCTCCAAATCCTCAGACTCAGCGCCTGTCATGGCCTGTCATATAGCGCATCAGATATGCTATCCAGAGGACAATTGATGGCTTACTTTTGATTCATAGCCAGTGAGAAGAAACGATAACCTAATTCTGGTATTCTACCAGAGTGCGTTTTCCGAAATTAAAAAAAAAATAGTGCATTTTAAGTTGTTGTTTCTGTAGTTTATTAAATGGAATTTATACTAATCGTTGATAATTTATCTCCACGAATTTCTTAAAAAGTGCGGGTCGAAGTGCGGAATTATATCGAACCGATTAGGCGTCTTAAGCTAAGTATGCTGTTTCGCTCAAGAAAAGTAAAGAAATTCCCTGACTGAATGGGTCAAGAAATTTCTTACAGGGAGCCTCCTTTGAAATGACATTTTTTTTCTCAATTGCGTACTGGGATCAAAAAATGTGATTTTCTTGACCATTTCGGGGAAGAAATTTTCCACGCATCGAAATAGGCGATTCCTTTTCTTGTCAGTAGAAAACCAGCCTTTAACCGCAATGTTGAGCGTGATATGAGCAATAAGCGTGATGTAGATACCAAACTAATCCGACACTTCTAATATGATTTGTGGTTGTATCATAATGGTCGCCATCTCTAAAACTAACTCCACTTCATTGTTTGTTTGTTTTTTTCAATATATCTATATAAATAAAAATGGAATGGTGTTTGTATGTCACGAAATGGCTTACGAACGGGTTAACGGATTTGAATGATTTTTTCTCCGTTTTGTTCGTCAAGGGTTCCGACGTGTTTGTGCGTATAAAAATCCCAGGATATTCACGGGAAAGCCGGAAAAATGAGAGTGAACGGAACTGTCATTTTGTATGGGACGACCCGACTAGAGGCTTATAACAAAAATATAATAAAATTTTATCAGAATATGATATGCATATCATATTATGATATAATTTTGTTAGGCTCCGTTCTCCATAGAACATAATAAAACAGATATATAACATAATGTGTTTTATTTCCCTTTAAGATATTTTTTTATTCATTTTTAACAACTTTATAACAAAATAAATAGATAGTTATGCATTTCAATAATATACAATATTATCGTATATCGAACAGTATTATAATTTTGATACTTTGTATCAAACATTATAACTTGGTTTGATATGTTTTTGATAGAATTAAAACATATTTTGTTATATTTATGTTACTATTCATACACTTTTTGTTATAATTTTAGTTATTTTAACAACATCCTGCATCAAGTTTGTAACAACCTATGTTCGAAAAAAACTTATA
Organism: Aedes aegypti; assembly: GCF_002204515.2. NCBI lineage: Eukaryota > Metazoa > Arthropoda > Insecta > Diptera > Culicidae > Aedes > Aedes aegypti. The sequence continues at coordinate 242,476,729 of NC_035107.1, forward strand.
ACATAATAACATATGCTGATATAATTTTGTTATGTATCCTTAGTCGGGGATCCATAGTGTATACAACAGCCTACTTGATGGCAAGACGAAGTTTGCCGGGACCACTAGTACAGAATAATTATTGTTAAATGATATTAACATGGATGAACATGAGAAAGTTCAGTAAACCAGCAGGCCGATCAAACGTCAAAATGTTTCGAGTCAAGAGACAATATGAGAAAAAGTTTAGAATATAGTTTTTTTATGAATTTACGTACACTTGCTGACCCGACATCCCAAGTATCACTATTTTAGCCGTATAACTACACTACATATTCAAATAGGCGAATTGAAAATCAATAGACCTGATGAAGAGAAGTTTATTCTGTCTAAAATCCTCTGAATCTCAAAAAAAATCTGAAGACTCTTGAACAAACACACCAAGCGTTTAGGTCACCTACCATTTATTTCTAATTCTAAAAATGTAACTTTTAAAGAAATCTTCCTTTACTCTCTTCTTAGTCTGCTCATCAAAGAAAAGTAAAAAAAAAATGAGGAAATGTTATCGAAAATTATTTTAATTCGTGGTTAAGTCACTTTGTCTCTCTATACAGTGGGGCGGCGTCAAGGGGTGGATCACTTCTGATGCACTTGATGTATCGAAGAAATATGATGCATTCAAATGCATTTAAATGCACATTTTCAGCAAATTCGCAAATCATGGCATGCTCAAACGTATTGGTGTTGTCCTTGTCAAAGTGTCAAACTTGTTATTCCTGGAATGGGGAAGAGCTATCTCTTTCCAAGAGTTGATGTACAATAGGTTTCGAAATACTTCCAGATTATATACGTTTGGGTATCGAATTCAAATACTTGTGAAACAAAGTTCTGAATCTGGTTTGAACAAAATATCTTCGATAATTCAAGGCAAGGTATATTTTTCCCACAGGAGCAAGCGTAAAGAAGCCAGCGCACGTTTCCCAAACGGGGGATTGTGGATCTCTGACTTAGTTGAAATTTTGATGAATACCGTATCTTTTAAATAATGTTCTTAATATTTTCAATCCGTCCGCCTTATAAACACAAGAACTTGTTGAATAAAGGAAAAGAAAAACAGTCATTTCAATTATTTATTTTCGATCTATTTTTTCTTGTTCTTTTTTATTCAGGTGGGTGTTGAGTCCACAGAAATTTTGTCCGCCCAATCAAGTACAAATGGTGATGACCCAGGTTCTATCGCTGCAAGTCGCCTAACAGACTGTGGTCTTCCCGCAAATGGGTTTCTTACTATTCCTGCTTGCAAGCATGTAGTTTTCTATGCGCATGGAAGCAAGACAAAGCTCATGATTTCAGAATTCCTTAACACAATGCCTCAACGATCAGATTTTTATGTGATGATAAGGCATCAAATGCGAATTGAAATGGTATTTTTTGGTTCAATAGGCTCTTGCTTGATTATCTGAAATAAATGACGATTAGCAATGAATTTCAATTAGAAAGAAGTCTCAGGAAAGAACCTACCATTTTGAAACATTCACAACAAACAATCATGCGTTGCTATAGAAGGATACGTTGACAAGTTGGTGTTGTTAAAGTCAAAGCTAAGTTGATGGGAATGTTATAAAAATGCATTTGATGCAAATAAATGTACATTAGATGTACACTGCAGAAGTGATCCACCCCTTGGGCGGCGTAAGTAGTGATTAGGTGGCGAATCTTACCTTCGTCGTTTTGTAAATCCGGAAATTAAACGTTCTAAAAGTGAAAAATCTAGTTGGGTAGGAGCGGAACATGTGGAATTTCGTCTGCGATTCACGTAGGATCAATAAAGTAAGTTTATTCACTTTTATGACTTGAGACTATTTGAATAAGTTTTCGAGATTTCACAAAAAAAAACTTTTGAGTTATAACAAAACACAAATTAAGACGAAAATGGCAATAAATTTTCCTCTGCAAATATGTTACATTTGTTAATACTTACAAGTTTGTAAATAAAATTTTACAGTAAAATTGCCTGTTTTCAAAATATTATGAAAAAAAAATGAAATGCTGTTTTTGCTAAATGTTATATTGTGCTCTGCAAGATAAATCCACGTAATGCGATTATCTGAAAATGTCGATATACCGTCGCAGTGGTAATGAAAATCACCAAATGTTTCAGATTTAGCAAATTTGAAACATTTGTGTTCTTGAAGGACGAAAAAATCCAAGCCTACTTTAATTTTGACGTTGCGTTTGAATTGCGCGCATATCTTCTGCGCGTTACCGCCGCCGCTGGATGTGGATTTAATATAAGCGCCGCAATATTTGCAATAACTGAATAACAATGTGTGTAAAAAATAATGAATAGTAAATTTTATTTCAGGAAAAATTCAAGTTATGTCCGAGCTACGTTTAAAATTACAAGGTAATCGGAGCACTAGAAGCCAAGGTCTAAGCTTCCAAACTTGACCATTTTGTGTTCAGTAACTAATTGTCAATTTCCGGAAGACTAAATTAAAGGTATTGATATTCCTGAAAGATTTAAAAAATGATTTTAACGAACATTTATCTCATTCCTTTTTAAATTCAATTCTATAAACTATTATACGATCTTATTAGTAAAACAGGGAGAAAATTCAAAACCATCTATCGTTAGACTTAGACTTAGATTAAATGAAAACATTCCACTTTTTCTGGAGATCACCTTACTTTTACAACAACCTTGGAGTAGAGATCTCAAAAAAGTTTTAGACGAGTTTTCTTGTCTAATTCAGTACATTTTTCAAATACTTTACAGTGTAAAAAGCTTGCCCGCCGCCACCAGGTGCGCTAGTGTTCGCGTTAATTTTGGCAGCTGTTTTTGTTGTCATCTTTCCCATCTGTTCTGTGGGTTCATGCAACCCAAGGCGCGTTCAATTCTCTAAGGTGTTCTTTTATGCTCACTTTGTGGAGAAAACCAGACAGGGTAGGTGAGGAAGGGCTGGCCGTTTTGTTTACAAACATCTGAGACAGGTAGTCGAGAGATTGACTCCTGATTGGTTGGAGAAACAGTGTTGTCAAGAATTATTTCAATTTGGTCGCCCCTGCTCCTTGTGTGTTCTACTCCTTACTTTCTTTTTTGACAAATTCGTCCGCACTGATGGCAGCACAGCTAGTTTCAGTTTCAGCATCATCCAGGCAAGGCAGTAATGTTTGTAAACAAAACGGCCAGCTAGTTAAAGATGGCCTCCAAGCCGCATTCGCCAAGTGATTACACCTTACTCTGGCTACAGAGAAAAATGCACACACCTTGATGCAACCTACCTTAACCTCAGGGGCTGCCTACTCTGCCACTCGTGAGCAATTTACGTTGCGCCCGCGCCGCCGCTCCGCTTGCAGCGATGTCACCGCCGCCGGTGGCTGAATGGGCGTCGGATATGGGCACCGGGACGCAGTCTCAGCGACCACCACACCCTTAGGGCACTCGCGGAAATTCTTGGCGCGAAACGTGGGTCACTCGCGTCACAGTTAAAGGGGCGGAGTTTTGGCTGTTTTAACACACCACTTCGTATCTCGGTTTCGGAGGTAGTTTTAAATTAACGCAATCGTCGCACTATCCAACTCCTCTGAAGGATTATTGCACTCGGGGGACCCAGTATGCTCCCGGTTATCGACCGCACACGCGAGACCTTGTCACGGACACGATTTATAACACTTCGACTGATTTTATGTGATCCGCACACCTTGCTAGCTGAATTTCAATTCCCCAGCCATCGAGCTCGAGCTCCAACAAACCCCCAGCTATGGGCGTTTTCTCTCCCGCTCTCTCGCATTTCCTGCTAACACGTATACCAACCATATCGTGGTTGTGGCAGCTGGCAACCAGCGACGTTGGTAGCGGACGGCGTGTCAATGGGCGGTTTTATTTTTAATAAGTTTATATAATACAAAAACCTAAAACTCCTAAACACGCAATGCTATTACAATTTTATTAAATTATTTTAGTTTAAATTAATGGGACATTGATAAATGTTACACTCTGTGTCATACAGTAGAATCCTACCATCAACATAGCTTTCTAGAAGTTTACACAACTGCACCGGTACCTTGAGACGGTAAAGTGCGTGGGCTATAGCTTCCCAGGTTGCGCTGTTGAACGCATTCTTCACATCCAGAGTGACAACCGCGCAGTAACGGATGCCGTTCTTTTTATGCTCGATTGGCACCTCAGCTGTCTGAACGACTGAACTGGATAGCGTCCAGAGTAGATTTACCTTTTCTGAATCCAAACTGGTTGTTAGACAGGCCGTCCGCACTCTCCGTATACGGTACTAGTCTGTTGAGAATCAACCTCTCCAATAACTTGCCCGTCGTATCTAGCAGACAGATAGGTCTATACGCCGACGGGTCACCTGGTGGTTTCCCCGCCTTTGGTAGTAGCACCAATTTCTGTCGCTTCCATACATCCGGGAGAGTCTTTGATCAATGCAGCGTTGCATCGTAGTTCTGAACATGTCCGGATCCGCGTTCACTGCCGCTTTTAACCCTTAAAGTGGCAGGACGGACCTTAGTTCACAAAAATGCTTCGATCTCAGTCAATAGTAACCCGAATCCAATTCTTTAAAAAGTTATGGAAAGGGGATTAGTGGGGGGTAACCCATCCCTCCATACCCCTTCCCGCTTTTGTATGAATCGAAAAACTTTGGCTCTTTATTGTTTTTCTATATAGGGTCGATGTACCAATAGCCGCATAGCTAAGAACAAATATTCGTATAAAATCGAAAAAAAACGCTAGCGTCATTATTTTTACATCATCTGAAAGCTTTTTATCTTGGTTTTGTGGGAAAAATATGAAAACTTCGAAAACTCATATGTTTGCATTTATTATCGCTTGTGCCACTATAGGAAAACATGTGCCTATAGTAGCACTATATCTAATTTCTGTTCCTATAGTAGCACTAGCATCACGGCGTTGGCAAAATACTAATCAAAACCGTATTTTTACAAAGCTTTTATATTTTTCCTTGAAAGTGTGGATCAAAAGCTTTCGTTTGATGTAAAAAAAGTACTTAATTCATTAATTATTTCGTATAATAAAAAATAGTTTCTCTCAGTAGTGCTACTATAGGAACAATAGGTTAACTATAGGCGCAAGGGAGCTCAAAATTTAAGCAAAACTAATTATTTTGACCATTTTTTGAACAAAATCAAGCTGTGTATCAATGGTACTTAGATAAATAGCTCCTGACCTTCATGTCAAAAAATATTTTGAAAAGATTCATAACAAAACGGCCGTGAAAAGCCACTAGTGCGACTATAGGGGACTGTCCACTAAGGGAACACTGACCCTATAGTGGTTTTCACGCCCGATGGTATGGGTCGAAGTATATTGACAGCTATAGAAGGTATGCTATTCACGACTGTGTATTAGTATTAGTAGATAGTTATGAACTTTTTCTGGATTTGTATAGCGTTTGTTATATTTTAATGCAATTTAAGTAAATTTAGGTATTTAGGATAACAAAATATCGATGGCTTAGCAGAATAATTTGTATCGTATCCAATTGGAAGATTATTCAATGCATTTGTTCTATTTATGATGAGTATTTTCCATGTTTCTCATCAAACCGATTACCTCCCTCAGAAATAACTAGCCGTGCAATTTGTTTTTTATTTTACATACAAGAATATATTTACTAAATGTACATTGAAAGGCCTTTTTGTACGGAATGCAGGAATTGAATCCGATATAATTTCTGAAATTTGACCGAATGTCTAGTTCACATAAGGGGCCCAAATACAAAGGAGTGGGAGTGACATTGAGGTCGGTTTTGAGTTGAGTATACTGAAATGTTTAAAGCTGTACAAGAGTGTTTTTGGAAGATTTTCGATCGACCTTTTCGATATTTTAGATAGGTAAGGTACAGTGGGGGAAGTGTATCAGTGGGGTAGGTGGATCATTCGTCAATATTAAGCATTAATACTTGAATATGTTGAATGTTTTCGCACCATTGCTTCGTTTTAGGTTATATTCTTACGCCCACACTGATACTATTGCAAAACTAGTACTGCACGTACACTAACACAAGCAAACTTGTTAGCTTCAAAAATTAATTATTTTGAAAATTGTTTTCCATCAGTCAAAAATTCACTGTTTCTCTGTCTAAAGTCGAATACTATTAGTTTTTTCGACACGTTGTGAGCATTTCAGTTCTAATTGAATGAATCACAATGAAAAATATGTGATTTTTATAAATAAATACAGATATATTCTACATGGTACACTTACCCCTACTTTTTAATGGGGTGGGGTAAATGGATCAAGTATTATTATTATTTATTGGCAGATAGCTTACGATAATTTTAAAAAGTTTCAGTATCCGCAAATGATGTTTTCCCTTAACTTTATTCATTCTCAGCTTAAATTTGTCAAATTGTCCAAAGAAAATTTGAATTAATCCACCTAAAAGTTTTTTTAACCTTTCTGATATATAAAAAATAATAATTTTAAAATTTACACGAAACTTTCCGTGGTTTATCCAAGCTGAGTTGTAGAAGAGCGAAATATACAAATTTTCCAATTGAAAGCATGATTTGACCATATAAATTGTTCTACACAGATGATACAAATTTATTCATAAATAGAATAAAAGGATTTCAGTTTGTTATTCAAAAGTAAATGTAACTAATATTTTTTAACTACGAGTGTTTTTATAAAACATCATTAGGAATAATCCTTCTATATAACTTATGTGTATAAATTGATGAATTTTCTTCAAATTATTCTAGCTACAATATGTTCCTTGTTCGAATTAGTGGGAATCAATGTATAAAATATGTATATACATATATCTATATAAATAATCTTGATTAAAAATAGATACTTTTTAATTTCAAAGTATTAAAATGTGACACTACTAGCACTAATTACAAGATCAATAGTAATATCATTCGTACTATACATAATTACACCACATTTGTTTTGAGAACAAAAGTTTGTTATTGGTGATCCACTTACCCCACCATGGTGGGGCAAGTGGATCATTTGGCGCAAATTTTCAAGTCCCTCGTACTCAATACATAACAATCAAAAAAATCGAAAAAAATGACGATTTGAAGAATATTACTCTCTCATTTGTTATCCACAGAAAAAAGTTTGAATTGCATTTTTCACGTTAGCTGTACATAACAATGCAGTTGACTTTTGATTTTTCTGTATCCACTTACCCCACGGTACCTTATAATAAAACAAATAACACAAAGTGCATTTGCTTGTTGTTTATTGTTCAGTGTAATTTAAATTTCGATAGTTGTTCAAATCTTACATCAGGATTTTCTTTATTTTCTTCAGCTATGGTCCTACTATTTGATTCTCAGACGTACTTGGAACAAACGAAAAGATTCGTGGTATTTGTTTTCAAGTTTTAGCCTAAAAATGTTAGCCATCGGTTTCTCTGCACATTGATCGTTGGAAATGTATGGAACGTAACCGGTTCACATGGTTCTGTTTTAGGGTTTCTTCGAATATAATTTGCTCCTGCATGTCGGAACATGACAATTCGACATTTTGTAGACTCAATGGCATTTCAATTTACATAATGACAGCTCTGCCCATAACTGCAAAACAGTCACATTCGACATTTTTGACAAAATGGAGTTAATACCACGGAGAGTCATCAAATTATAAATACTTTCGATCAACTTATTGTTCTAGATTGTTCTAGAAAATTCGAAAAAAATACCAAGTTGTTTTGTCACATTGGTAAGTATAACCGCATAACAGTCACATTGAGATTATAAATGGGCCTCGTAATGTGATAGCAATGAAATTTATATCAGAATTATTTTCTGACAATTCACCTAGTATGCGATATGAGTTGTACAAAATATCAGCCTGAAATAAGCACTTTTGAATTCCTGGTAATTTTTAGAAATTTTATTTTCCTCCCATACTGCCGTAAAATGCACACTTGGTATTCCATTTACTCAATGCCTACTTTTGTCGAATGTTACAAATATGCAGTTATGGGCATCAGCTCGTCCCGTAGTAACATTTGCCGAGCAATGATTCAAAAGCGATTTCCATACTAACTTCAAATGTATTTTAAAAGTAGTTCCAAGGCACGGAAGAATATGAAATTTTGGATTCTGGCTCAATTTTTAACGTAGAATCATGATATGTAAAAACCTGGATACCCCTAAACAATCCGATTGAATAAATTGAATTTATATTCCGATTTCAGTACAAATCTGAAGAATTTTCATAACTATTTTATCTGTGTGAGTATTTTTGTGTAAGATAAACAAAAATGCAGCGTACCTTTAGTAGCTGTCAAAATACGTTGGGTATGGGTGCCCTAGTGTAGATGTAGTTGTGAACCTTAGAGGAAAACAATATGCACTCTGTCTCGAAAAACACCCAGAATCCGTGTATAAATTTTTCAAATTGGGTAATATTTCCATATGCATTTTGATGAGTCTGGAAAGCGTGTGCAAGTTTCTTTGAGGAAAACATAAACAAACTGTGTATGACGAGCTTATGCTAGTCTACGTATGTTCATGAAAACAAAAATGCCATGCAGATTTTCGTTCTCCAAACTGCTCAAAATGAAAAAAAAAACTGAGTCCAACGTAGGCATTTTGGACCCGGAAGAGGACACCGGTGAATCCGGATTTATATAGGAGTGTGAAAATGGCTTTATCTCAGTTAATTCTGTGGCCAGCATTCGACAGCAAATCCTTAGGCTTATGTTTTTGATGACGCTGGAAGTTGTCGCATCCCCCCTCACCCATCCCTTTCGATGTTTAGTTTGAAATTTTTATGATTGTGTATGCATAACTATAGAAATAGAATATAGAATCCCTTCCTGTCTAACAATGACCTGTCTGGCCCTTCTGGAACTGATCTGAGCAGCAGTAAATATTTTATTTTGGTCATAAGTCATCTGAGTTCATTTATCCAAGAAGCGTAGTAAGTCTACTTTTGGAAGCGCGCATCCTTTGGGAAATTTGTGATTTCAAATGAGTGGAGATCCTGAAATTTTGAAGAGATTACCCAGAATCTGGTAAAAGCTTTTAAGGTTTCTATACGAGTTTCTAGAAATCAGTGTAAATTCTTGGAATCAGAAATTCTGCGAATTCAGTAGGAATACTTCTTGGATGCATGTAGATGTTCCAGGGTATTTTTCGATTCTGGTAAGGAATATTAGAATCAAAAGGAATTTTGAACTTTAGAGAGCAATTAGCGTTAGTAGCATGTTCTAAATTTTTGAGTGTTGGATCCCTATTGGAAATCCTGCAGGAAGCTCTAAGGATCTTGTATGAATTGAGATTGCAATGGGAATACAAAGTTATCAAAACATCTGATTTCTGAGATTTTAGTTGAAATTCCGGTGGTAGTTCTGGTTTTATTGTTGGTATTCTAAGATTTAGGCTTGGCTGCCTAAGATTTATAGAGTTGTCTTGGATTCCAGTGGAAATACTGAAATACCTATGGGAACTTTGTAATTCCAATGAACCCTAAGATATATTGAAGACAATCTACGATTCCGGAAGAAATTATCCCTCTAATACCCAACCCCGCCTTTAGACGGGGTACACTTCGGAAATTTGTGTATTTTTTCGTAGCTCGGAAATCAAAATTATTTTATTTTTGGCTCAAACCTTGATTCATAACACGCAAATAAGAAAAGTTTTTTATGACTTTTGAAACTTCTTTGTATTTTTGAAAATTGTTTGAAAAATTTTATTCTTATATAACCTACAAATGCACGGGGTTCATTGAACGTGTAATATAAAAAAATCGTACCTTTTATATTTTTCTACGATCAACCTATCACAAAAAAGGGCTTGGTGGAATTAAAACAGTTTGAAACCTGTTTTTCCGTTAATTACACGGAAAATAAAAATAAATCCAAGATAAAATTATAAAATTAATATTTTTAAAAGTACCGTACAAACTTGATTTTTTAATATTGCTAAAAATCAGTAACTAGAAAAGGCTTCAAGAAAAAATGAAAAAGGATAGGAATGTTCAAAAATAAAAATTATAAAAATCATAAAGCAAAATTCATAGATTTGCGAATAAAAATAAATCATTGCCCAAAACGTGTTTAGAACGATTTTAGATAACTGAAAATTATAGTTAGATCGAAAATAAAAATTTAGGTGATTCTGGTGGGAATTCTTCTTCTTCTTTCTGGCGTTACGTCCCAACTGGGACAAAGCCTGCTTCTCAGATTAGTGTTCTTATGAGCACTTCCACAGTTATTAACTGAGAGCTTTCTTTGCCGATCGACAATTTTTGCATGTGTATATCGTGCGCATGTACGAAGATACTCTATGCCCTGGGAATCGAGAAAATTTCCGTTACGAAAAGGTCCTCGACCAGCGGGATTCGAACCAACGACCCTCAGCATGGTCATGCTGAATAGCTGGGCGTTTACCGCTAGGGCTATCTGGGACCCTGAAAGAAATTCAGAGATTTCTATGGGTGGGAATTTTGAGATTTTGCAATGTTTCTGGAAGGATTTCTGCAAATCGCTCTCAGGATTCCCATATGAATTCTGGGTTTCCAGTTTGGATTATTTGGAAACTACAGAAAGCGTGCAGGGTTTATGGAGGGTGTTAGAAATGTTTGGTGCGAATGCTGTATTTCAATGGGTGATTAGAAATTCCGGCACGAGTTCTGGAGTTGGAATCCTTGGATTCCTGTAAAAATTCTGAGATTTTGATGAGAGTACTGGGATTTCAGTAGAAATGGGGAGTTCTGGTTTTATGAGGAGTATTTTAAGATGTAGGGAAGATTGCTGGTGTTTTGGAGAATCCTTGGATTCTGGTAAGGTCACAGAGTTCCGAAGAGAAAACATTGGAGAGAATCTTGAAATCTTGAAAGAGTCTTGAAATGTTGAAAGGAATGATGGGATTTGGAGCAAATCTTCCATTTGCTGAAGTATTGGTATTTCGACGGAAATTTATAGATTTCGGTTAAAAATTTCATGATTTCATTATGAGTGTACCACTCCTTATGTCTAGATATGATGAACTGCTCAATGTAACCGGTTGAATTCTACACCGTCTATCGCCAAATTTGCAATTATGTAGCTTGATACTCTCGCAGTGTTCTTAATATCGGCAACTATTATATACCGGCAAGTGTAAATATGGGAATGGTAATTCAATAATTAAACTATAAACTATAATGTTCTGATTCAGCAAGATTTCTCCGTAATATTACTTGTCACTATGGCGGTTTTGTTGATATACGGCATTATCTCTCTTCTTTGCGTATCTGCTTTGCTCACGATGCCAGAGTCAGCATTGGTTGCTGCAAGCAGTGATGTACACTCAAAAAAATCCACACGTCGTTGTTACGTGAAAACATACGTGGTTTTTTTCCATCGCACTTTTCACGTAACTGTTGTGAGTGCAACTACTGTGCGCCACTCTATGATGTTTATGCTCTTTATTATTCTGTTCTTTAATATTGGCAACAGTGCGCTGAGCGGAAGTTTTTCGCGCCTTCGGTGCACGTTTTTCATAAGTTGTTGAGACGTTGAAGTGAATACATCGATTCGTGAATAAATAATCTTTTCTCGTTAATGAACTAAACTTGGCCTTTCAATTCTGCTGAATACTCTGTCCAAGAGGTTATTGGCCCAGCAGTCGCGGAAAGTATCGAGTTTTGCGGTTCGCGGTACGGAAAAGTGAATTTTGCGAAATTTGCGTATCGGTTGTGAACGTGATCGTGCTTGTTGAAAACAAGATGGCGGAATCACACGTCTCGATCGAAAAGTTGAATGATCAGAACTTCACAATATGGAAGTTCAAAATGCAACTTCTGTTATCACGTGAAAAGGTGCTGAAAGTTGTGATGGAACCGGCGCCGACGGCCCCTGATGCTTCATGGTCCGCCAACGACGAGAAGGCGAGGGCATTGATCGGGCTGGCATTGGACGACAGCCAGCTTATTCACGTGATGCAGACCAACACTTCGAAGGAGATGTGGGACGCTCTGAAAGGATACCACGAGCGATCATCCCTTTCGAGTAAAATCCATGTCATGCGCCAGATGTTTGCCACCAAGATGCCGGAGGGTGGAAACATGGGAGAGCACCTCAAACAGCTGACGTCATTGAGGCTCCGGTTAATTGCTCTTGGAGAAGAAGTGAAGGATCCGTCGTTTGTTGCCTTGATGCTGTCGAGTCTACCAAAATCGTATGACGGTCTGATCGTGGCATTAGAGAGCCGACCGGATGCGGATCTCACGGTAGACTTCGTCAAGGGTAAGTTGCTGGACGAAGGCAGACGTCGTGTGCAGGAAGGCGTGGAAGATGAGAAGGCATTGGTGTCTAGTGGATTCAGTGAGAAAAGTCGAAACAGGAGTGAGAAGAAAAGTGACAAGAAGAAGGAAAAACTGTGTCACTATTGCAAAAAGGAAGGACATTTTCGAAGAGACTGCCGGAAGTGGGCCGCGGACAAGAAAGACAAAGAGAATAGTGAAAAAGCAAACATTGCCGCGGAAGTTGAGGATAGTGTGGATCTGTGTTTGTTCATCGGGAAGGCGGATGACGCTGGGCTGTGGTATTTCGATTCTGGGGCCACTTCCCATATGACAAACGATGCGTCTATCCTGAAGCAACTGGATAAATCGAAACAGTCGAAAATTTCGTTGGCTGACGGTCAATGCGTTCAATCGGCTGGTGTGGGAAGCAGCAAACTTGTTACCGTGAATGGGAAAGGAGGCCGCATGAATGTTTCGCTGGACAGTGTGTATCATGTACCATCGCTTACAACAAATCTGCTATCGGTGAGCAAGATTACCGATTTGGGTTTTGAAGTTGTGTTCGATAAGAATGGATGCCGTGTCCTGAAAGGTGAAAAAGTGCTATTAGTGGGGGAACGCAAAGGTGGCCTTTATCACCTGAAGCGATTTCCAGAGCAAGCCATGTTAGCGGACTCGAATCACGGAGTTTCTTGCCTACATCTGTGGCATCGTCGTTTTGGTCACCGTGACACGGAAGCGGTACTGAAGATCATGCGAAACGATTTGGGGAGCGGCTTGAAAGTGAATCAGTGTAACGTGAGGTCCGTTTGTGGTTCATGCTGCCAAGGGAAATTGAGCCGTGAATCATTCCCAAAAGTGTCATCTTCGAGAGCATCGGCTGTTGGTGACTTGGTGCATACAGACTTGGCTGGTCCCATGGAGGAGCCAACAGCTTTTCAATAGATCCTAGGAAAATTTTCATTTAAAGTTATCGGAATCAATTCATGGAAATCAACCCTGTTTTGCACATGCTTTTTTATATGTTTATTTTGGAAGAAGGACAAATAACTAAGGGATTAAACTATTATATTTCTTAAATGGTTTCAAAACACTGACTGACCACCATCGCGATATCGATCGTCGGAACCGTCGGAACAGTCCATGAAACGCACGTTCCTCGCAAATTTGTCCAGGGTCAGTTCCATTCAAAACAATCAACATTCTGTAAATTGATGTAAAACAAGGTACCGTTTTGATTCATATTACGGACAGCTTCAAATTCCGGACACTCTACTTTGTATGGGAAACATTTCACACGAAATGTTTCAATTTTTGCCATTCAAAAGTTCTCAATTTTGAGGCTCGTTTTAGTAAGCTTTTCCCATAAATATCTTCGAACATTTATAATGCCCAACTACCTTAGATGTCTCTTTAGTGGTTTGACGATTTCAATTGATGATTTGACTGTTCCATTAATGATTATCATGAGCTGTCCGGAATTCGATTCAAAGTGTCCGGAATATGAGGCAAAAGTGAGGAAGGGTCCGGAATAAGAATCATGAAAAGACCACACATTTTGATTTATCTTAAATTATTCAAGTTGCGGAAGCGTATTCTTTACCCACCATTCGAAAGAAAAGGGCTTCCTACGCTCGATAGCGCTAAGGAATCAAACAGAATGATTTATTTTGTATGCTCTATGTTGGGTTATACATCACTGAGTCCTTAAGTGTCCGTAATATGAATCAAAACGGTATAAAGTATAAAATAATTTGGGATTCTAAGGATTTTAACTAATATTTTCCAGCAGCAGCAGCTTCTTGAGATAGTATCGGCCACTCCATTTAGTGTGCGTATATGCTCTGGTAATTATTACCTTAGTCAGGTGAATAGGAGGCAAAATGAATGCGGTATGATTTACGTGATTTTTCACGTAGCAATGACGTTTGGATTATTTTGAGTGTACCAACGTATCCTAAGGCACTACTCTTTTCCAACAACATTCCACAACATCCCGTAACACCTATGAGCAGGCTTGGGAACTGTGACCACTATTTACCACGTGATCACTCATTTTGCAGTGATTATGATCTAGAGGGCGATGTCACTTCACTGCTCGGGAGTGATATTGATAGTTTTAGCCCATCAGCCATCAGTTGATATGACTGATATTGTGCAACTCTGGTAGGGAATGACTCTCTGGGTGTTTTTGATTGATGCAATTTCTTCTCTGATTTATATATTTATTACTTCCATCGGACATCATGGTCTTAATGAAAAAAAAACTTATATCCTAAACTTAGTCAATTTGTAAAACGAGTTCTGTCCAAGCGATGTCTAAATGAATTTGATGACAAGTTAAAATCAAACACATCATAAACAATCTGGATCAGTTGCCTTGACCGTAACACGCGCTCTATAGCACAAAATCGCACACGTCGAATAATTTTCGATCCGTACACAGCTCGGGTGTTTTTATGCCGAACATACAGCGGTTCCAGTCCCAGTAATGTACAACGATCGGCGGCAAGTTCAAAGGATCACGCCACGGCAGATTTCTCAGAGCATGTCTCATGAACTTGCGCTGAACTGCTTCAATTCTGGTTATTCATACTGTCTCATAAGTTGACCATACTACCGATGCAAATTCTGACACAGGTCTACCTAGAGAACAGTACAATGAACAGAGACACACCGGGTCGTTGAATTCTTCCAGTAACTTTCAGAGTGATTCCCAGTTGGCGATTTGCCTTGTCGATAATAGCAGTATAATGCAGTTTGAATGTCAGTCTGTAATCCAGTACAACGCCCAGATCATTGACCTTGTCCACACGTTCGAGTTCTTGACCGTTAATATTGTAATTGTACAAAATTGGGGATTTACAGCGACGGTATCAAATTACACAGCATTTGGAGACACTAACAGCTATGGAATTCATGCTAGACCATCGTGGTCCAAAAGCTCTCTACAATCGGCTTGAGATCGCACAACGAGGAAAATTTTAAAATCCTCTGCGTAGATTAGCAAACCGCCATTTGCCCGAAGAATAGTCACATAATTGAAAAACAGTAAAAACAGTAAGGGCCCCAGGTTGCTGCCCTAAGGTACTCCAGATGCAGGGTGAAAAGGATACGATACAGTTGATCCAACCTTCACAAAGGAACTTCTGTTCCTAAGATAGGAATGCAGCCATGAGTAGTAGATCCAAAAACGTTAGTTTTCCATCCGTCTCCTTCTCTCCTTGATATCCTTGTATATGCTGTTGATTGTGTCCAAAATCCTGGGTAAATTTTCCGCTTGATAACGCTGCATATGTCGACGGCATATCTCCATCATTTATTCTTTGTTTCTTCAAATATTCCACCAGATACGCAATGAACAGCTCGCACACAAACGGAGAGGATGGGTTTTCCATGGGAACTCTTCTCGTCTGTTCTTAGAAGTTTCCTCGAAATTTGAAATGGTAGCTCTCGTCCATGTACAATCTTCCCAACCTCATGTATGTCCCGACTTTTTCTTTCCATGCTGCATCCGTCCTTTGGGGTAATAAGCAGTCCTAAAGAAGATTCGGGAAATCCTTTATTCGCACCGCTGGAGAAAAGAACAGATACCGTAAAATGGGTTGAATAGAAACACTTTCCGACATGTTTGAATGTGTACAACTTAAACCGTGTGGATAAAAAACAATTTAATTAGCCTTAAATATGGGTAGCGTCTTCCTTTGCTAAGACCCCAATTGCTGTTGAAAAATAAAAATTATATCGTACAAAGATTTATGAAAATGTTGTATGTTTCTATTCACCCCGCAATGGGGCGAATAGAAACACCGTTCAGTAAATATCAATACTTTTTTCATTTTAATGGAAAATAAACATATTTTTAAGTGCATCTTGAAGAAATATCAACATGTATTTACTTAGTGAAGAAAAAAATTAAAATTTTTAAAACTAAGTTCAATTTTCGATCAGTTTTGAAATCAGCCAAAATGGCGGATGTTTCAAGCTATCAAAAATGATTGAGATTTCAGTATTTTCTTCTCAACTTTTTAATTAGAAATGTAGCAAAATTTTTAGTTTGAAAATAGTCTAGGGATACTCTGTTCTTATAGAATTATTGGAGAAAAAATATTTCAGTAGGTTTTTAAAGTTTATCATTACATAATAGTCGCATTTTTAACTGAAGGTCGTTTTGTTTCTATTCGCCCCACTTTTTCTATTCACCCCGTTTTACGGTACGTCGACAGACACCATCATCTCGTCATCATCTATGTTTACCGACTCCAATCGTTTCTGGAAGGACTTCTGGGTATTTTAATCAACCTAGTGGGGATGGGGTTTGGCATACTCTGAAATTCCTTCACAAACCATTTAGCCATCTTATGAGTCTACCGTCTACCGAAAAGATTTCTCGTATCTTCTTTTTATGGTTTGTGTATATTAGAAGCCCTTTGATACGTGGAAGAATGGGGTTTGCATTTTTTAAACGAGCCCCACCAATGATCGCCTTGCAGTCCTTCAGAATTTTGTCTTTTGTCTGCCTTGATGTAGAACACTGTTTTTTCCTCAAGTTCTTTTACAATCCTCGTCTCGTCTTGGTCTGCCCTGCTGGAAGATCGACAAAGGACAAAATATTTGCTGTACGGCAAATTGTTCAAAAAGGTCGTGAATACCAGATCCCATCTGTTCACCTTTTCATCCATTTCTAACATACGATAGTATCGACCACGTAGAGGTATGAAAATTCATGGACGAGAATAGCTTTCTCGGTAAGCTTACATTAAGATTGATAAAGGCTACGATGGAAGGTGTGCAAAATCCAAGCAAAGGTTACAGACGAATGTTGTTTTTCCTTCGAATTCCACCGGGAACTACGGCAAGGTGACGGACTTTCACGCATGTTCAATATTGCCCTAGAAGGTGTTATGCGAAGAGCGGAGGTCAGACCAACAGCCGAGGAATGATGTTCAGCAGATCCAGTCAATTTGTTTCCTTCACGGATGAATATGAATATTATCGGCCGTACATATGAGTTCGTCTACATTGGAATTGACAAATTATTAATGACACCTGATTAAAAGGTAAGTATCATACTACGGGTTCTAGAAAAGTTGCGGTCTATTAAGGTTCTGATAGTCCTCTAAGTGAATAAACCAAGAACAAGGGGTTATCGGACGCCGGGTACATAGAACCATCTTCGGGGCGTGTAGGAGAGCGATATGTCGTGATGAATGATGAACCACGAGCTCGCTCAACTCTACGGCGAATCAAGTACTCTTAAAGTGGTTAAAGCTGGAGGAATACGATAAGCAGAGCGTGTTGCAAAAGTGTCGAACAGTAAACCTGCAACGATGGAGCCGTTTGCTTCGGGTCCGGTTGGTACAAGAAGGCGTGGAGCGCAGCGAGATAGGTGGACGGACCAAGTGCAATGTGGGGCAGAACCGAGTATGGAGAGATCTGTATGTTAACTAAACAAATGAAAGGAAGAAGTACAACTGCACCAGCGCAGAGATGGCGAATCTATCTAAAGGGTTAGAAAGGTTTTTATTCCACTGCAAAGCTTGAGATGACCAACATAAAGTACATGCATGTAGATAGAAGCATAGAAGCATGTCTAGATTTGAGTCTGAGATAAATGGGATTGATTTGAACGGATTTCTCAACTTACTATTTCAAACATCAACTATTTTCCCAAATCATGTGTACTATATGAATATTGTTACAGTCACAATTTACATACTTTTGGTGAGATATTGTACTAGTGCGCAAGAATAGCTATTCTGTTTAGTTTTAAGTTTGTTTGAATATATGGCTAATCTTTCACGAAATGGTGCATTTCCGCTAACATTTGACCTCCTGCAACGAAATTAGAGCTGCTCGATAAAAAGAAGCTTGTCAATGTTCAAAAGTTTGTGGCACACACTTTAGACATTTTTTTAATTTATTTAATGCTATGATGAAGTTATTCCTTTCGCAAATGCGTAGTGCATTCTTACACAAATCTCGACATAAATAATATATGAAAAAATAAATAGTATGCAAAAAATAAAGCTATAAGTCGTAAAATAGCACAAATTTAGCAGTGGAGCTCGGTTTTGCTCGAATGGTCCAAAATTGTTTCCATTTTAATCTCAAATTCATTTGAATCACGAAATTTCATCAGGCAGAGACGCACGTTGTCAATGTAAATTTATGGTACTTATGTATAATCGTTCTCACATAAGGTATGATAAGTACTACCGCTGTTACATATTCCGAATAATGCTTTGCCATCTGTCGAATGGAGCACCGGAATGTGCCGTCCAAAAGTATCCCCCCCATGAGTCATACCTTACACGATGAATGTATGACATTACACGGCGCTGAGAGGTTATGTGTAATTTTTACAATCATTTCTCCGTTCTTCGACACAGATTGAGTGCGAAAGAACAAAATTGCGAATCCGGTTCAAGGTAAAGCGAAACCAATTTTGTGTGAACCAATAAAAGCTTTCCTTCTAACCAGACGAACGACGCAACAGTATGACTATGGCATCCGGTATACCTACTTCCGATTGGTCCGAGCGACTTTCTTACAGAATCACGAATTCCATCGCTTCGTCCTCATCGTCGTCATCGTCCTCCTCCTCACCCGGATGTGGCAGCTGCTGAGATTGGGACATTCCTCCTTTGCCTGAGAGGGGTGGCGGTGCCGGAGGTGTCCGGTACATCGACCGCTGGGGAAGTTCGATTTGCTGTTCGCTGCTTTTGCCGCGACAGAACACGAACATCGGATAGGTCACCTCGGGGAATTGGGTCACGCCGGTCGAGCTTGTGAAGCTGCTGCTCATCTGCTGCTTAGCCGGTTGGAGGAACTGCAATGATGAGTGGTAGAGTAGGTTAGATTAGCTAGGTTAGGAAATCATCATTCATAGACTAATTGGTTGATTAAACTCATCGTGATAAACTGCGATATGTTTTCGGCCTTGGAGAACTTCTTGAATAATAAGGTCTTCAAATTTATAAAGGTAGGCAATGATCTACAACTGAAACGACAATAACGACTATTATAATCAACTAACTGTTGAAGGTTATCCAAGAAGGTCTTTGGGGACCCTTAGATCTACAAACGTAACCAGTGATATTTTAGAGGTCAAGTTTCGATTTCAAAGAGGTATCATCAGAAAAGGATGCGTCCATTGAGTACGTCAGGCGAAACCCAACTTTCTATAATACCTTAGCCCCAAGTTGGATCAATCTATGTAAGTAATGCAGCCCCAAACTCACCGGTTTAACGTTGTCGACAAATTTAAAAAAGTCCTTCCTAGTTTCGCAGTAGAATCCGATGCAGCAGCTCGGGTCCATCTTGCTGAGTTTCATTTTGCGGGGCGATTTGCAGTGGAACGACGCCACCGGAAAGTTCTCCTGGTTGACGACGTCCACCATGTCCTGGCAGTAGTGCGGATCCAGATGGATTAGCTTATCCTCTGTAAGAAAAAAAGGAAACATCAGGCATGGCTGGTAGCGGCTGAGTATCTTAAAAATAAGAATATGAAAAAAAAAAGAAAGCAAATAGGTAAAAATTGGATTCAAAAAAAGATCTGATACCAAAATCTAAATCTGATACGTTCAAAAAATTCAACTTTTTTTTTTGATAATTACGGAAATAACCATAGTGTTATCATCAGGAATTCCTCAAAAGATTCTGTCAAAACAACTGTTCTGTTCAAAGGTTGGGAACGATCTAACTCATACATTTATTTAACGTCAAATTACAACTATTTCATTGCTTGCTGGTTCATCAAGCGCCTACTCTTCAACACTCCTCCTCGATTGGTGAACTCCTACTGCGTCACGGAATCTTGCCAGCTTCTGTGGTGCCAGCGGCTTGGTCAGCATATCCGCTACCATTTGATCGGTGGGGCAGTAGCGGACGTCGATGAGATTGTCTTCGTGCAGCTTGCGGACAAAGTGGTATTTTGTGTCCACATGCTTCGAACGGTTGTTGACCTTCGTTGACTCCAACTGTTTGATACAGGACTGGTTACCTTCGTGTACCAGCACCGGGGTTGGGACATCAACGGAGAAATCTTGGAGCATCCGGACGATCCACGTGAGCTCCTGACAGCACTCGGCGAGCGCCACGAATTCGGCTTCGGTACTGCTGAGCGCCACGCACGTCTGCTTGCGCGAACCCCAGTATATTGATCCGCCGCCGAACAGGAACACGTATCCGGAGTTTGATTTGCGACTGGCTGCATCGCTTGCCCAGTCTGCGTCCACATAGACCTCCAAACCGGAATCCTCGGCCTTCAGCGTGAGCTTGTTGTCCATCGTCGACTTCAGATAGCGTAGGACACGCTTGGCCTCCGTCCAATCGGCTTGAGATGGTGCACTTACTGAACGTCCCAGAATGGCTACGGGTGCAGCGATGTCCGGTCGAGTGTTTACCGCCACGTACAACAGACTTCCTACCAAACTTGCGTATTGGTCGTTGTTCGGTAACATCTTCTTCTCCTCCTTCTGTTTTAGGTGGCCAGTATCCAGGGGATACTTCGATGGCTTCGCTTCATCCATTCCGAACCTCTGCAGCACCTTTTGGATGTAGGCCTTCTGGTTGAGTGTGAAAGCCTTACCATCACGTTGCACTTGGATTCCGAGAAAATGCCGGATGTTGCCCAACGAAGAAACGGTGAAGTGCTTGTTCAGGTCCCGCATCAAGTCCTCGTACTCCTCCTCGCTGTGGCACGTGATAACGATGTCGTCCACGTAGACCACGAGGTACGTGTTGCCTTAACTACCGCGCCGAACGTAGAGACACGGGTCGTGGGCGGACTGCCGGAAACTCATCTGCTTCAACACACCGTCGATCTTCTTGTTCCAGATGCATCCGGCTTGCCTGAGTCCGTACAGGCCTTTCTTGATCAAGCAAACTGCATCCCTGTCTTGCGCTTCATATCCGGTCGGTTGCTTCATGTAAACTGCCTCCTCTAGTTCTTCATGAAGATAGGCAGTTTTGACGTCGGCGTGTTTCACCAGCATGCCCGCTGGCCGGCAACTGTCAGCAACGTCCTGAAGGTGACTTGGCGGACTACGGGCGCGAATATTTCATCGAAGTCCGTCCCGTATTTCTGAGAAAATCCTTGGGCTACTAATCGGGCTTTGTAGCTCACGATGTTTCCGTCCTCGTCCAGTTTTCGCTTGAAAATCCATTTCGACCCGACGACTTTGCGATTGCGGGCAAAGTGGTTAGCGTCCAGGTGCGGTTCTCGGCGTGTGACTTGATCTCGTCGTCCATTGCTGCAATCCACTGTTCCGCTTCAGGACCCTCGATTTCTTCCTTGTAGATCCTCGGTTCCGGGATCGCTTTTCGCACCATACCAGTCGTTTCCCGGTACCGCAGGAGCGCCATCCCCTTCGTGCTGCGGCTTGACCTCCGAGGCATTACAACTTCATCTTCACTGACTTCATCTTCTTCTACTTCACAGGTCGAATCATACAGGCTGGAATCGGAATCCGCCGGCGTAGCCTCCTCCTCAAAAGTACCTTCGTCATCGCTGTCATTTTCAACTTCTTCATTTGCATCGAGTGTGTCTTGCGGTATTACCGACTCGTACTCCACGGTTGTCGGAGATGGTTGACCTCGCTGGCTGACTGCTTCTTCTTCTTCGACGAATCTTGCATCACGGCTGATCACGACTTCGTTCGTAGCTTGATCGATGAACCGGAAGGCTTTGTGGTAATCCGAGTAACCGACAAACATTAGCTTGATTGCTTTCAGTTCCAGCTTCGTCCGCTTGACTTTGGGAATGTGGACGAACGCTGCACATCAGAACCTCTTGAGATTTCCGTAGTCTGGTTTCTTGCCGAACCAGAGTTCGTGCGGAGTCTTCTCTACCGACCGAGACGGCAGCATGTTCTGCAAATGCACCGCCGTGTTGACCGCTTCTGCCCAGAAACGGTAGCCCATCTTCGCATCGAGCAGCATGCAGCGCGCCATCTTCACGATCGTCCGGTTCTTGCGCTCCGCAACTCCATTCTGCTGCGGTGTGTAGCTTGTCGTGTATTGCGGGACGATTCCGTTCGCCCTGTAGAACTTGTCCAGCCGCTTCGCCTTATACTCGCCTCCCTGGTCGGAGCGAATAATCACGGGATACGTTCCGAAACGATTCCTGACCATGTTGACATACTCCTCAATTTTCTCCACGGCCTCTGACTTGCGCTTTAGAAAATATACCATGGTGTACCGACTGTAGTCGTCGATCATCGTGAGGAAGTATCTTGATCCACCTGGCGACGTCGTGTTCATTGGACCGCAGATGTCCGTGTGAACGATGTCCAGAACCTTTGATGATTGTCGTGCGGCCTTCTTGGGAAATAGTTGCCTTGGTAACTTCCCCTCCGCACAGCACTCGCACGGACGCTGGATGTTGCACTTGCGCATGGCCACTCCTGTAGCCAAATCCTCTTGCACCACTCGCTGGATCGTTTCAGGATCTCGATGGCCAAGCCTTCGGTGCCACACGTGGACATAATCCTTCGGATGGTTCGCAGCTGCCACTTGCATACCTTGCTCCTTGACGACCTTCAGGTAGAACAAACCGCTGATCTTGCGCGCTACAGCGGCTACCACTCCTCTGCACTTGATGACGCATCCTTGGGCCTGCGAAAAATGCACGTCTGCACCCTTCGCCAGTAATCTGCTCACCGAAATCAAGTTGGACTCCAGTTCGGGGACGTAGTAAACATCCGACAGGGTAACCTCGTGTTCTTCGCCTTGGTTGTCACAGCATAGCAGCTTTCCGGAACCGGTTCCCTTCACGTGCGTCTGGTTGCCGTCCGCCAGGGTGATGGATGTCCCCGGACAGCTCCGCATCTCTTCAAAAAACGTTCGGTCTGCGCACATGTGGGATGTCGCGCCCGAATCCACCACCCTCGCCTTGGATGGTTTTCGTCGATCGCAGCCTGCCATGAACGCATACGATGACAGCTTGCCAATTTTCGCACTTTTACCTCTTGCAGCTGGCTTCGGTTTTCTTCCGCCGCTCGGTTGATTGCTGACTTCACGCTCGGACTTTGCTAGGGGACATTCACGCTTCAGGTGGCCCGGCTTGCTGCACCGGTGGCAAATCACGCTTCGCTTCTCCCCGCCCGCTCGCAGCATCGCTTCTCCGTGGTGGGACTTCTCCGTTCGCTTCTGAGCTTCGTCGAGCAGCTTCCGCTTCACCAGTTCCATCGTCAGTTCTTCATCGGACCTGCACTCCAGCGCCGTCGTGAGTGTGTAGAAACTCTCCGGCATGCTCTTCAGCACCATCGCGACTTGAAGGCTTGATTCCAGCTCCTGCCCAGCGTTGGCCAGGCTAGCGAAGAGCTCTTCCATCCGGAAGAGGTGGCCTTCCATATCTCCGTCGTCTTGATACTCCGCCTTTCACAGCTTCTTCAGTACTGAGACCCTGGTGCCAGTGTCTGCATATTTCAATATACAGTCAACAACGCCGATCCTCAGTAGGCTCCGTCATCGTTGAATTCTTCTTTGTGTGAATGTTTGTTTGACAATACATGCACGAATCTGGTAGAACGTGCATTCAGTTTTTCAATTGCTACACTAATTCTCATCCACTACTGACATTCAAATTCAATTTCACTAGTGAAAAAAATCATTTCCGTCAGAATACCCCACAAAACATCTGCAAATTGCAAAAGTTGTATTTTTTTTATTAAAAGACAATCATGATTCATCAAGTGGAGGCATCACATTGCCGTTTTCTTACACCAGTAATATAAAATTCATTTGTAATTTTTTATATTCAATTTTCAATTTCAGTGCCTCTAGGTGAAACTGAATTTTGAAATGACACCAACAGTGGGTGAAAATGAATGTGTGCGTGTGTTGCACTAGTAATCCTTTATAAGAGAGATTCGCGGAAGCTGACATTTCTGTCAAAGTGTGAGTAGAATGGAATGGTTTGGCAACAGTACAGCAGTGCTGATTTTGCTCGGCGTCGAGAATAATATTGTAACACGGACATGACTTCCTCATTGCTAAAAAATGTATTTTGTTTCGTTATAGATCTTTGAGCTACATATCCAAACTAATAAACAGCCGAAAAAATCAACAACTAATAATTGCATTGAAAAAAATTTAAAAAAGAAAAATATTTCATTTTTTTTGCTTCATGCAAAATTACTTTTACCGAAATAATTTCAAGCGGATTACATTACTCTTCAAGAAAAGTTCAAAACAAACATAACGCATGTTCGTTTGGCTCACACTTTGACAGCTCTCGCTGCTCGATTGGCTCACACTTTGACAGAAATGTCAGCTTCCGCGAATCTCTCTTATAAAGGATTACTAGTGAAGAAGGTTCATGTGAAAGAGCGTAGCAGAACGGCGAAGCTGATGATAGTCAAACAGAAGGACGAGGTCAAAAGGCGCAATCGCGGCTGTCAAACTGAAGGAGACGAAAAACCGAGGGGCGCAACAATCCTCAATTTTGATGAACGGCGCATGATGCTTTTTTATTTATTTAAACATGTTGCTCATAATATGAAAATAAATCAAATGGTTTGTTACAGAAATAATATTGTAATGGATCATACAAAAATGCATCATGCGATTAAATGGATCGGAAACATAATATAGAATTGAAATTATATTCGCTGAACTTCAAACCGATTTTACTGACAATGTATTAGTGTTCACATCCGCCCTAATTCTGACTCTGTATTGAACTGTTCTGTTCAAAGGTTGGGAACGATCTAACTCATACATTTATTTAACGTCAAATTACAACTATTTCATGGCCTGCTGGTTCATCAAGCGCCTACTCTTCAACACAACCTTCTGGCAATGATGGCAAATTATTGGTTTCCTCGTACCTGCCTTCAACACCGATTGCTCTGTTCCCGAACAGCTTCGCTTGGCCGCTTCGTCAATTAACTTTGTCTTTACAAGATCAAACGTTAGATCGGCATCCGAACGACTTTCCAGAGCCGTTGTTAACGGGTTGAAGGAATTCGGCATGCTTCTGAGGACCATCGCAACTTGCAAATTTGCGTCTAGTACCTGATCCGCCACCGAAAGCTTCTCGAACAAATCTTGCATTTCCGTGATGTGCTTCTCGATGTTCTCGTCATCAGTATACCGCATATCGCACAGTTTCTTGAGGATGGAAACCTTCGACGTCAGCGTTGTGCGCTCGAAATTTCTCCTCGGGCTCTCCCAGGCTTCCTTCGACGTGGTTGTGCTCTGGATCAGCTTCCGTTGGCTGTCGTCAACCAGAAGACCAATTGTGGCTCTGGCCTTCTGATCACCTTTCTTTCATGCTGCTACCACTGCTGCGTTTGTTTCCAATTCTACTGGGCAGGTTCCGGTTACGTACTCCCAGAGATCTTCTCGAACCAGTAGTAGCTCGACCTTGAATTTTCAGCTGGAGTAGTTGTTTCCGTTCAATCGGTTTACGCCCAATTGACGTCATCCTTAGCCTCGAAAAAATGGCGAAAAACTCCCGAACGCGACTAACTTACGCACAACGATGGAAATTTTTTCACTTTGTTTGGCTGGTTGCTATGGAGACCCATAACCTATTGAGAGGGTATGGAGCAGAGTAAAACGCGTCGAGCCGGTTTGAGTGACTAACAACTTATAACGTTTTATTCATGTAGAAAATCAAGGCTTACTTAGTATCTAAATTAGCTTTCGAGTTCTTCAGGTTGCTAAGCATCGACATTGCTTCAGTAAGAAGCTGAAGGATGATCTGGCCAAGTAATTTCTTATGAAAGACATCGGTCCGGCGAAACACGTACTGGGAATGCGTATCACGAGAAGCCAAGGAAAGATTTCTATCTATCAAGAAGCGTGCGTTGAGAGCATACTCGATCGGTTCGGAATGTCGAAGAGCAATCCGGTGGCTACTCCACTGAACCCGAACGACAAATTCACGAAGGAAATGCAACCAATCAACGATGACGAGGCCGAGCGAATGAAACGAGTTCCGTACAAGGAGGCGGTAAGATGTCTCATGTACCTAGCGCAGTGTACCTATACACGTCCCGACATCTGCCATGCCGTCAATGTCCTGTGCCGATTCAATAAGAATCCTGGGAGAAAGCATTGGAATGCCGTCAAGCATCTTCGGAGGTATTTGCGAGGTACTTCGAAATTCCGTTTGACCTACACGAAAGAAGCGAATCCGACGATCCCCGGGTACTCCGATGCTGATTGGGCTACGAGCAGTGAGGATCGGAAGTCCATTACTGGATTCGTTTTCATCGCGCAAGGTGGTGTAATTTCATGGTGCTGTAAACGTCAGCAGACAGTGGCACTTCCGACTGAGGGCGCTGCCATAGTAAACGCGTCTTGCGATGCGTGCGCGTGTGCGAGCCCGCAAAGCAGAATATCAACAACAGGGATTCCTTTGATCGCATCGCGTTCGCGGACGCGGACGCGTTACTATGGCCGCACCGTGATGGAAATTAGATAGTGTCTGACCCCTCGCAGATCGGTGCGATTATGAGAGAAGTGTGCGACCCCCCGATGGAGAAAGTTGGTGCGAATGTTATTGTTGTTGTATAATCGAGAGCGAGTGAAGACAGATCCGTGTATCGTGTTACGTTGTAAATTAATAAACGTATTATTACTTATTAGAAAGAAATTTTGTGTATTCTTCCTAAAACAGCCGTCCAAGAAGCGCTTTGGTGGAAGCGCCTGAGAGCAACGTTCGACATCGATGAAGCCGTGAAGATCAATTGCGATAATCAAAGCACTATTGCAGTTGCTAAAAACGGCGGGTACTGTGAGATATAGAATCAACCGCGTTGAAGTTTGGTAATAGGATTGATCACAGCAATCGGTTTCCTGAGTGAAAAGCAACTGTCACCTGCACACTTCCATTCATTCTACCCACCAACTTGTGAATTGGCGGTTGCCTGGGTAAGTTGTGCGTGCACCACGTGGAGGGTGATTCAATTCCCGGAGATAATCTAAACTCCACATTGGCGATCCTACCAATTTTCGCTAATCTGCGGAAAGATACCTGGTATTTCATTTGTTCTTCAATGGGAGGAATCACCCTTCAGTGTTGCTAAGTGAAAAAAAAGTGAAAAATTACGTGTGGCGTAGTGTTTGAAGAGCAAGAATTTCGGCTCGTCGTATCAGCTTTAATTTCCGCTTGTGCAAAACAATAATGAGAAAAAGTGATGCAATAAAAGGTTTCAGCGCCAAGGACTAACCGAGAGTTTGCAATGGTGTGGTTGAAAAGTAAAAATACCAGTATCTTTAGTCGATCTTGTTGTTTTGCTTTGTGCAAATGTCAGATCGAAAAGCTTAAAGCGTGTTGTTTGCCGTGTGAGAAGACTGCTCCCGGTAATGTCCGCAGCCAGAAATTATTCAGCGTGTTGTTTGCCATAGGAGAAGATTACTCCCGGCAATGACCGTTCCCGAGAGGTTAGCAGCGTGTTGTTTGTCGTGGGGGAGGAATACTCCCGGCAATGTCCGCCAATGTGATGGATTTTACTAAGGTGGCGCAGATGATTGAAGCGTGCCACTAGTTCTCTCTTTCATTCTCCCGCTGTTCTTATGCAGTGCAAATAGTAACGTCACTATTTGCGCTGCATAAGAACAGCGGGAGAATGAAAGAGAGAACTAGTGGCACGCTTCAATCATCTGCGCCACCTTAGTAAAATCCATCACATTGAATGTCCGCTACTGAAAATCTTACAGCGTGTTGTTTGCCGTGGGAGATGACTTCTCCCGGCAATGTCCGCTACCGAAAATATTACAGCGTGTTGTTTGCCCTAGGAGAATATTACTCCCGGTAATGTCCACTCCCGAGATGCTTTCAGCATGTTTTCTGCCGTGGAAGAAAACGACTCTGCACTGGAAAAGCTTATGGCATATTGTTTGCCGTGGAGGACGACCACCGGCAATGCCCGCTTAAAAAAACGGTTTAAGTTGATCTTGTTGTTTTGCTTGTTGCCAATGGTAGATCGGAAACTCACAATAGTCCATTTTACGAAAGGACAACACTGATGATACTGCTGTTACTTTCACACGTTACGACACCACCAAAAATTTCATTCATAAAATAAGCGATCAGCTGTTCAAAAAGCGTTTAGAAGCGAGACTTGACGCTTACGTTATTTTTATTTGGTAAAATTTTAGATTGAGAGCTTATTGTTTGTCTCGAAGGAGGACGAGACCCAATAATGTCAACAGGTCATACACCAAAAGTTGATAATTATATTTTACCCGTTGAATGTGCTATATAAATTACCTGAAACGTGCTGACAGCAATCTAGGGTGCCATGGGTGTGGCCATGAGTGCGAAGCTCAGCAATTGACGTAAAACTTTTGATGCAGTACAAAGTTTACCGGAACGGTTTTGTTTACCAAAGGCTTGGTTTTTTTTCAACGGTCAGATTAAAGTATAGAAAAATAAATGAATGAGAAAAAAAGTACTTGTACAGTTAAAGAATCTAGGGAGGTGGTTATAAGTCAACCAAAATATAATGGTAGAAATGTCTAAGTGAAAATATTTGTTCTTTCTTCAAAATTGTATGTATGACCAGCCGAGATATTGTATGTAAATTTCATTATATCCACCGAGAAAATGATTGGTAATATAAAGAAAACTTGAATTCAAACAAATTTAAAAATAATTGATGATCAAACTAACTGAATGATTCTTCAAAACCATATGAATCAACTTCAATGTAATATATTGTAATAAGTGTGAACATTGACTAAGAGGAATTTTATCAAAACTTTCAACTACCATTGAATGAAAAACGTTCATTTTTCGAAATTTAACTGCAATTTCTTTGGAGTAGAGGGAGAATGTGAGATATAGAATCCACTGCGTTGAAGTATGGTAATAGGATTGATCACAGCAATCGGTTTCCTGAGTGAAAAGCAACTGTCACCTGCACACTTCCATTCATTCTACCCACCGACTTGTGAACTGGCGGTTGCCTGGGTAAGTTGTGCGTGCACCACGTGGAGGGTGATTCCATTCCCGGAGATAATCTAAACTCCACAGGTACTATCCAAGGATCAAGCATATTGACATCCGTCATTGTTTTATTCGGGAAGCTGTGCAGCGTGGTGATGTAGACATCGTTTGACGAAGCAGCTTCCGAAACCGAAGATAGAACTTCAGCGAGCGGCAATGGGAATCCAGAGTCAGTAGGTTGAGGAGGAGTATTGAAGTAGAAAACATAGCAACCTATGACTTGTAATGTAAAATAAGATTTTATAAAATTAACTTCACTTCAGTTCCGTCCACACGCGAGACAATACGTGTTTCTCTATCCTCTGCCAATAAAAACACTAGAAGAAATCTTGAAGCATTTTCCTAAGAAATTTCTTAAGAACCATGTGAGAATCTCTGAATACACCTTCGGAACCTCTATTTTTTTAATTTCTTTATTAGTATCATTCCTAACATTACATTCATCATTTCTTATATCTAGGTGTTCTGTGTTATTAGACAACACTATCATCCTAATTTGGTAAAACAAATCTAAGATTTGATTAACATTTTGTTAATAACATATTACATATCATTTGCCGTAGCAGTTCAGATTTTTTACAGGTGAGTTGATTTCACCTGCTTATAAAAGAAAAAAAACGTTTTGAATATACTTAACCTAACTTAACCTAAACATATAACGCATTAATCGTGGCAATAGAAGATTGTAACGATTTTTGCCTGAAATTATTGATTATTTTATTTGACATTTGTTCCAATGTTTCAACATTGGATATTCTATGTATAACTCATTGGTACTATACCAGGGAGGAAGCCTAAGAATCATTTTCAAAATTTTATTTTGAATTCTCTGCAGAGATTTCTTCCTGGTATTACAACAGCTAGTCCATATTGGTACAGCATACAACATGGCTGGCCTGAAAATTTGTTTGAATATCAAAAGCTTGTTCGTAAGACAAAGTTTTGATTTTCTATTAATAAGGGGATAGAGACATTTTACATATTTGTTACATTTGGCTTGAATGCCCTCAATGTGATTTTTGAAAGTTAAATTCTTATCTAGCATGAGCCCTAGATACTTAACATGTCTACTTGAAGGTTTCAAATAAAGAGCTTTTGGTTTATGTGGGAAAATTATTAGTTGAGTTTTGGAAGCATTAGGAGAAATCTTCCATTTTTGCAAGTATGAAGAAAAAATATCCAAACTTTTTTGCAATCGACTACAGATGGCACGCAGGCTTCGTCCTTTGGCGGAGAGGCCTGTGTCATCCGCAAACAAAGATTCTTGACATCCCTGAGGTAACTCAGGTAAGTCAGATGTGAAAATATTGTATAATATTGGTCCCAAAATGCTGCCTTGGGGAACACCAGCTCTTACAGGAACTCTTTCAGATCTGGAGTCCTGATAATTAACCTGAAGTGTACGATTTGACAGATAACTTTGAATTATTCTAACAATGTATGTTGGAAAATTAAAGTTTTTCAATTTTACAATCAAACCTTCATGCCAAACACTGTCGAATGCTTTTTCTATGTCTAGAAGAGCAAGACCAGTAGAATAGCCTTCAGATTTGTTGGAACGGATCAAATTTGTAACACGTAAGAGTTGATGAGTGGTCAAATGTCCATGGCGAAATCCGAACTGTTCATTGGCAAAAATTGAATTTTCGTTGATGTGGGCCATCATTCTGTTCAAAATGACCTTTTCAAAAAGTTTACTGATGGAGGAAAGCAAACTGATTGGACGATAGCTAGAGGCTTCTGCAGGATTTTTGTCTGGTTTTAAAATTGGAACAACCTTAGCATTTTTCCATTTGTCAGGAAAATATGCTAATTGGAAACATTTGTTAAATATATCAACTAAAAATGATAAGCTACTTTCTGGAAGTTTCTTGATGAGGATGTAGAAAATTCCATCATCGCCAGGAGCTTTCATATTTTTGAATTTTTTAATAATAGTTCTCACTTCTTCCAAATCAGTCTCCCAGGCATTTTCGAAAAAGTTCTCTTGATTGAGAATATTTTCGAACTCCTGAGTAACTTGATTTTCAATTGGACTAGTAAGTCCTAAATTAAAATTGTGCGCACTTTCAAACTGCATAGCAAGTTTTTGAGCTTTTTCGCAATTAGTTAGTAATAATTTGTTTTCCTCTTTCAATGCCGGTATTGGCTTCTGAGGTTTTTTCAAGATTTTAGATAATTTCCAAAAGGGCTTAGAGCCAGGGTCCAATTGAGAAATTTTATTGTCAAAATTTTTGTTTCTTAAATCTGCAAAACGTTTCTTGATTTCTTTCTGCAAATCCTGCCATATAACTTTCATAGCAGGATCACGAGTGCGTTGAAATTGCCTTCTTCTCACGTTTTTAAGACGGATCAAGAGTTTAAGATCATCGTCTATAATCACGGATTCAAATTTTACTTCACATTTTAGAATTGCAATGCTCCTGGCTTCAACAATGGAATTTGTTAAAGTTTCAAGAGCATTGTTAATATCAAGTTTAGTTTGTAAAGGAATATTGACATTAAGATTAGAGTCAATAAATGTTTCATATATATTCCAGTCGGCTCGAAAATAATTGAAAATGGAGCTGATAGGATTGAGAATCGCTTCATGGGATATTTCAAATGTAACAGGGACATGATCAGAATCAAAATCAGCAAAGTTAGCTACAAAGATGACTAGAGTCGGTTAAGACTAAATCAATGGATTTCTAGAAGAGGAAAACATGTAGGGCTATCAGGGTATTGAATTGAGAAATATCCTGAAGAGCACTCATCAAATAAAATTCTGCCGTTGGAATTACTTTGAGAATTATTCCATGACCAATGTTTGGCATTAAAGTCACCAATGACAAAAAAATTTGACTTATTGCGAGTCAATTTTCGCAAGTCAGTTTGGAGCAAATTAACTTGCTGTCCAGAGCATTGAAAAGGCAAATAGGCAGCTATGAAAGTATATTCACCAAGCTGTGTTTCAACAGAAACACCTAAAGTTTCAAAAACTTTAGTTTCAAATGACGTAAACAGTTGATGTTTTATACGCCTATGAATGATGATTGCAACTCCCCCACATGCCCCATCAAGTCGATCATTACGATAAACAAAAAAAGTTAGGATCGTTTTTTAGTTTGGATCCAGGTTTTAAATACGTTTCGGTAATAACTGCTATATGCACGTTATTAACCGTAAGAAAATTAAACAGCTCGTCCTCTTTATCATTCAGAGAACGAGCCTTCCAATTTGAAATATTTAAATTGTTATTTGGATCCATTAGAAAAACGTAATCCAATAACAATTTGATTTGTAAATTTTACACCTACTTGGACTGCTTCAGTCATAGTGGTGGCTTTGAACATTGCATCAATCATTAGATTCAATTGTTCAGTTAGATAATTAAAATCTGAGGCAGACATATCACTTGAAGTGGGTACATTTGATGATTTCCCATTAGAATTTTCGGTAGACGAAGAAGCTGAGTAGGAGTTACCTGTAGCGGTAGAGTTTTTTTTTCATTTAATTTGAAACAAGTAGAATGGGTACTCATGGAACGAATAGGGGAAGAGTTCAAATTACCTGCTACGATATCGGCAAAGGATTTACCGTGGGTAGATACATTCGTAATTGAAAGATTCGAACGGCTACCCGACGGATTAAAATTTGTTTGTGAATGAGCATGATTATGATCTTCCTGGTGGGTATGAAGCGTCCTTCCTTCCATTCTTGCCACGTGTATTGACAGTTTTAAAACCCACTTTTTTGGAAGGAAGTAGTGAATTCAGAGATTCACCCTTCCTTTTGTTAGTTGTTGATACCATGTTTAGTTAATAAACGAAAGAAGACGTGACCTTCGAGAGGTTTTTTCCCAAGACGGTGTCCAAGAAGGATTACCACCGCTAGCTTTCGCCAACGGGTCCAACGAAAAATCGAAAGCACTGTAGCATAGTAGAAAAAATAGTACTGAAAAGTACTGTTTAAGTAGCACTGAAAAGTACCGTTTTTAATTTTAGCACTGAAAAGTACTGTTTGTGTAGCACTGAAAAGTACTGTTTTATTGCTTTAGGTAGTTTTTAAGAAAACTTCTAAGAGCAGAGAGAATTCGTGTACGCACAGCACGAAGGTACGATGCGCACTGTCTCGGAACCTCTATAATTTTGCATAAAGCTAGGTATGCTGTTCCGCTCAAGAAAAGTAAATTTCTGCCCAAGTAATGGTCAAGAAATTTCCTACAGTGAGTGACATTTTAATTGACATTTCTTTTCATCTGCGTACTGCGATCAAAGAAAAATGCTTTTCTTGAGCATTTCTTGCAAGAAATTTCCCACGCATCGAGATAGGCGCTTACTTTTCTGTTGAAGTGCATACTTCGCTTAAGGATTTATCCACGGTGAGAAACGAAAACAAAATTACTTTAGAGACCATTTTGGTGAAAAAAAGTTTTAGCGACCTTCTATTAAAAATGGAAAATGTTTAGAGACTTGCATTACAATAGAGAGCAAACCTGTAAAAAGAGACCTGTTACATACCAGCTCTGGGTTTTTCTTGTAGAAGCTCCTGTAACAATCTGATAGATCTGCTACAACAAGAGTATCAACTGGGGAAACGATGGAAAATTAGTTCTGGCAGATATTCCGGTACAATTTCAGCGAAAACTTTCAGAACATTATCCCTATGAACATTACTGGAAGTAGTAGCGGTTTATTATAGAAAAATTTCTCTAAGCATCCCCTGAAAAATTAATGGTGGATTTTCTGGTCGAATTCCAGGAGAGATGCTCGGTGGAGCCCTTAAAACTATTCCAGAAGAAACCATCAGCAGAATTCCTGAAGCTATTCATTGAGAAGAATTTCCTGAAGAACCTGTAAAATAGTCGCTTTTTAAAGGTGTCGTTAAAACCTCTAACATTCGACAGCAGGATTTATGCAAGTAGAAAAAGGAAAAAAAAAGTGGCTTTAGACCATCTTGGTTAAAATATAGACCTTCCGTTAAAAATAGACTTTTTAGAGACTTGCATTAACCCTCTAATACCCAACTCCGCCTTTAGACGGGGTACACTTTGGAATTTTGTGTATTTTTTTGTAGGTCGGAAATCAAAATGATTTTATTTTTGGTATATTTTTCTACGATCGACCTATCACAGAAGAAGAGCTTGGTGGTATTAAAATAATTTCAAACCTTCTTCTTCTTCTTTCTGGCGTTCCGTCCCCACTGGGACAGAGCCTGCTTCTCAGCTTAGTGTTCTTATGAGCACTTCCACAGTTATTAACTGAGAGCTTACTATGCCAATGACCATTTTTGCATGTGTATATCGTGTGGCAGGTACGAAGATACTCTATGCCCTGGGAAGTCGAGAAAATTTCCAACCCGAAAAGATCCTCGACCGGTGGGATTCGAACCCACGACCCTCAGCTTGGTCTTGCTGAATAGCTGCGCGTTTACCGCTACGGCTATCTGGGCCCCTTTCAAACCTATTTTTCCGTTAATTACACGGAAAATAAAACAAAAATCCGGAAAAAAAAATAATATTTTCAAAAGAACCGCAAAAACTTGACTTATTATTATTGCTAAAAATTAATAACTAGAAGAGGCTTCAAGAAAAAATGAGAAAAGATAGGGAAACAAATAAAAAAATATAAAAATCAAAAACCAAAATTCGCAGATTTGCGAATAAAAATAAATCATTGCCCAAAACGTGTTTACAATGATTTTAGATAACTGAAAATGATAATTAGATCGAAAATAAAAATTTCGGTATTAGAGGGTTAAAATAGTGACCAAGCCTCTGTTGGCACTCACTCACCTTGGAAGCCGACGAAGTACAGCGAATGCTTCGGCCGTCCGCCGATGATTCCGATGCAGTTGTCCAAGCTGAGCATCGCCTTCAGACAGTCGCTGTAGATGGGGTTAAGCTTCTCCGCCCCAAGGCGTAGCGGCACTAGAAGGATGAGGGATTTCCAGTGGTCTGTGGAATCGGTGCTGCTGGTGGTGGTGGGGTTAGAATTGGAAGTGCTGGTCGTGCTGGAACTGCTGGAGCCGGGGGATTTCTTCTGCCAGGGAGCTAGGGTGGGCCCAGCGGAAACCGTGCACTCGTCTATTATGTCCTGGATGTAGACGGCACAGTCCTGGGCGACGTACACGTTTACGCCATCTAGGTCGGATATTTCCTGAGCTGCCAGCTTGACTGCTTGCCGGAGGAGATGAGCAACGGATCCGGGTCCGTACCAGTCACCGGGCTTCTTGCCGGTTTCCTTCCCTAGAGCTACCAGGGTATGGATCGAGAAGGGGCTGGTCCGGGAGGAAGTATCCCCAAACCAACGGATTATCTTCCGATGAACGTTGTCCTCGTAGTTTAGGGAATGGTAATTCATTCTGAGGCTTTCCGCCGTGGCATCCCAGCGCCAGTTCCGGCCGAGGAAGTGCACCAGGAGACCCTGGGCCAAGAGCATCTGTCCTGACCGGATCATGCATCCCCAACCGCAGTCCGATGTGTAGTTTGAGTCGTCCATCGTTTGGAACTCCTTCCTATAAGTCATCCAAAGCCTGGTAACGAAGTCCCGCTTAAAAGCTTCGATGTCCTCCATTTCGACATCCGGACTGCCTTCCTCGACGGCATCAGTTCCCGTTTCTTCCGGAGGCGATTCGACAAATATCTCCGAAGGCGACCGTTGGACGTTTTCAAACGGCGTCTGATTCGGCTCTACGGAAGCTGCTGCTCCGGTGACCAATTCCACCGAACTCTCCATCGAACTAGATCCCGGAAGTGCTGCCTTTTGATGGTAACATCGTCCTAACAGCCACAGCGGTTGCTCCTTCGAGAAGCTGGTCTTCAGCTTCCCACTCCAGCCGAACTTCACGTTGTTCCACATCGTCATCAGTTTTGACTCGACCTTACCTTTGAGCTCATCTCCGGCGCCACTTCCTGTTCCGGTGCATCCCGTCCTGACGGGAGTTCCGCGGCCACCACTTCCCAAACTGGGACCCACTGGCGAGGAAATCTTCCTGGAAGGCGTTTCATTTTGCTGCTGCTGGCGATACGTCTGCTGGCCATCACTCTCAGAAACGCTCCGCATATGTTGGCTAATCGTTAGCCTTCCGAATCCCGTCCGATTCAACAGAACATCGTAGTTCATTTTGGGTTTATCCACTCCCTAGAACCAGAGGGGAAAATCATACACATCTTCGAACTCTCCCAAGACAGTGGAAATCCCATCCCATCTTTCACCGATCAGATCAGGTGACTCACCTGCTGCTGCAAGTTGCTAATCAATCCGACAGAACTTTTCGAATCCTTCACGCACCACCCCTTTGTCTAAGCTCCCGAAGTGCGAGTAATCGATTCGATTAGCACCCCCAAAAAGTCGCGGCCTTGATGTTCTCACTTTTGTTCGCACTAAATTCAAAGTACACAAGTTACACACACTTGTCGTCGGGAGCATGCAAATAGACACGGGACTACCTCTAATCCTCTGCGGTTTTGTTTGACTCGTAACAAAAAACTAGTGCATTTTTTTCAATGACCGTCCGTCCGTCCGTGTCGACTTTCTGCTGATGTTTTCCTTCACCCCACCGTCTCTCTTTGTTGTGCACTCTCTTTTGGCTTTTCCGCTTTGTTGTTTTCTTTTAAAAACATGGAAAATAAACGTCATAAATAGGGTAACCATTTTGTCCGAAGCGAGGGATAAGGTCAACCAGTGAAAAAGACATGTCCCTACACTGATAAAAACAACATAGTAACGGCAACCAGAACGAGGGTGCATTTAAAAATATTCCCAAGTAACCATGGAGCATTATATAATTGCATATATAATGCAGCTGCATTGCCGTAAGCTTACCATTAAAGTAGTTTAAAAGTGGAAAAGGGCACTTTTACAGTTAAATTAATGCAAAAAGGACGATAAAGCAATGAAGCAACTTATAAAGTAATATTAATGCAGCAGTACAATTTATAAAGTGATTTAAGTGCATTGATACATTTGTAATGTAGGGTTAATGCTTTATTGCTTGACAGCTCTTGAAATTTGTTGAATAAAAGCAATGTTGCATCAATGGTGTTGATATGCAGTAGAATACGTGCAATGTTATAATGCTTGTGGTTACTTGGGATTGTACCACTTGATTTCAACAGAAAATGGAACGTTATTGGCAAAACAATACCGTTGTGAATTTTACTATGTTTTGACAACAAATTGAAGCATAGTAAGATTTACCATGCCTATATTGATAATCAACATGGGGATATAGTAAAATTGACCACAGTTGTTGTTCTGTTTGTTTATATACTGTCAGCGACATGAAGAAAAAACAGTAATTTAGTTGTTTTAATTTATTTCACTAAACTCACTATTTATCACTTTTTTACATGCAGTTGCATCGCTTATTTGAACACGCAATGTTGCCATCGGAAGGTATCCATAAAAAATAACTGGTTCCATGGTGAAGATTCACAGTCAAGCTAGTTGGAATCGAACTCCAATACCAGATCGGCTACGGCTTGGTCTACGGCAGTATCCTGCTGGCAAGCACACTGGTAGTGCTCTCGGTTATATAGATGGTACTGCCTCTGTCCTCGATTGGCGAAGACGTTCCGGACGGGATCAACTGGCTTTGGTTGTTTTCCCAGTCCAAAGGGAGTTCATTCCGATCAGATGTATTCATTGGCGTATGCTTCGATGTCCTTGTGGATCATGTTGGCCGCTATCTCCTGTTGGATGACACGACGGAGATCCATTTAATTATACGAACATATATTTTGTTGAACTCAAAAGTTTTTACCTGCTGTTCCATTGGGATGTCACTACGACGATCATGGCGTGAATCCCCTCGTCGATACATTCGACCCATCCTTAGTTGTAGATCGTTTCATGGGTCATAGGCGGCATTACGGGGTCATCTTCCGAGTTGAAAGTCTCTAGTCCGCCTATTCACTCCGACATGTTCGTTTTTCCTCTGAATCGTCAAAGTTCAGTTGGTGTTTGCGACAACCTGTCCCGCATAAACAAGAACTATATCAGTACAGTTTCCCGAAAGGTCCACAACAATTTGCAACAATATCCGAAACATTTTGGTTACAATGAAAAATAACAATATATCCACCATACCCGAAACGTTTTTAACTATTCGACAAACGGTAAATAGGAAAATCACAATGTGGGGAATAGGCGGTTAAGTTATGTAACCATTTGAAAACGTCGATTTTCTCGAACAAAATTTGTCATCAACAGTTTCCCAAAAGGTAGATATGTTGGAGTATGCAATGATTGTGCCTCGTATGCAAAGCGGCAGCACTGGATGTGTGTAGCTGTATGAGTGAGGCTGCGACGCATGCGCCAGTAGGGCAGGCGGCGAGCGCGCCAAGTAGAAGGAAGAAAGGGAGAATGAAAGAATTGCATTCATCCGTAATGTGATGTTCAATCCGTTCAGACGTGTTTATTAAAGCTTTCTCGTTGCGTACAGTAGTTAATTTGTAGTTGGTTCTTTCCTACCGAAATCCTGGTTCCGCGTTCCGCTTCGGTGACCCTGTTCTGCGTTGTGGTGTGTCCACCTCTGCCCAACAAGATATACTGTCCATTTTCTGGCAAAATTAATGTAAGCCAAATAGTTTTGATAAATTTTGAACCATATGTTTCTAAGGGAAATAAATAACGTATGCATAATTATTGGATTACGGTGCTTTATTGTATTTTTACCCTATCCCATACTGGTATGTAAGTGTTATACCATAAGAATCAAATATTTGAATTGAATTCATTAAATAAGAAATTATGAAACAAATTAATACGTGAAGAGAAAAATAATGCTTCAACTTGATCAACTATTTACTCAAATCATCATAGTTCCTAAAATAACTGACTTCAGTTGTACATTATTAAAGCACAGGAATTTGCATTTAATTTTGCACTTTTAAAAGACTCGAATTAAAGAATTAAAATAGAAAATTAGATCCGCTACCAGCCCTGCGATGATTCAATTATAGCCAGGGTGTTCATAATGTATTCGAAGCGGGGCAGTTCCTGGAAGTACTTCTGGATGTTGTCCTTCCCGTTGGCACCATTTCCGTTCCACACCAGCAAACCGTTGTCCATGTAGAGCCGGGTCATCTGATGCCGCTTCTTGGCTACTTTTTCGTTGTACAGTTTGGCGAATCCCTCCTCCATCCGGCAAGCGGCATCGATTTTGGTGCGCAGTTCCTACGGGGATTGGGTTTGAACCAAACATCCAACAGATTGGCGAAATAAATGTACTTACTGGGTCGATCGCAGTTGTCATTTTTTTATGTGAATTGCTGTTTTGTAAATATAATTTCAGTTTAACTTGACTGTTTTTCTTCGACGGCGATTTTTTTCTACACTCAACGCTAGATTGTCGCTCACAAATACCAACAAAATGTAACTATTTGTCGAACTGTTAAAATGTAGTTCAATATTGTCAAATGCAAATGTGTGAGTGTGTTGCACAAATTAAAACAAAAACAATTTGCCGAATGGTGGCGTAATGTTTTCACCATATCTTGCTTGAATCCATTCCCATATAATTTAACAATATCAGAGCAGTATCATATATTGTTACTGAAAGGTATGGGTTAATCATACTGTTTGAAATGGTGAACAGCTTCGAAGTCCATATGGTTATACATAAAAGCAACTATTTCTGATACATTAACCGTACCCGTTACAAGATGTTTATTGTTCTTAAAGTAAGACAAACTGTATTTTGTTATGCGGGGTGAAACCAAGCCAAAAATTGATTAGCGCAGTTCTTATATCGTGAAGCAACTATTCATAATAACATTGGTTTCAATCTACCGCGAAAAGAGTTGAACCATTTGCCTCGTGTAGGTGTTTTACCGAAAAATGGAGTCTTCCAAACAAACTGGTCAACTATGTTCAATAGTTACTATCACTATTTGAATTGTTACCGAGTCGTGGTTGTCGTCACAATTTTTTAATGCACATAACTATTTCAATGGTTATGGTTACTATTTTACGGCATAGTAAAAATAAGAACGTTGTGTATTTGGACATACTACATTTTTTCTATCAGTGTATAGACGACCACTAAACCGGGGTAGCAAAAAGGCGCTGTTTTGGGATCGTTCAAATATTGTGCTCTGCAAGATAAATCCACGTAATGCGATTATCTGAAAATGTCGATATACCGTCGCAGTGATAATGAAAATCACCAAATGTTTCAGATTTAGCAAATTTGAAACATTTGCGTCCTTGAAGAACGAAAAAATCCAAGCCTACTTGAATTTTGACATTGCGTTTGAATTGCGCGCATATCTTTTGCGCGTTACCACCGCCGCTGGATGTGGATTTAAAATGAGCGCCTCAATATTAAGTAACGCAACAGAGGGAGGGAGGGGGTCTCACATAGTGTTACGGTCCATACAAAAATTTAAAATTTTCCATACAAAAGCTGTTACGTGGGGGAGGGAGGGGGTCAAAAACTGCCAAATTTTGCGTTACGTAATATTAGAATGAACCCTTTCGGCAGAGGACTGACACGGCTGTCATCCTGCATACATTTCGGCTCTTCCGAGCCTGTTCACAAATTTCATAACGCTGAAGGGGGTGGGTGGGCGTCCCCGAAATGTTACAGCTCATACAAAATTCTTAGAATATTCATACAAACATTGTTACGAAGTGGTGGGTGGGTGTCAAAAATTGTCATTTTCGGCGTTATGAAATTTGTGAATGAACCCTCCTCACATCGGTTTTGGTACTTTCACGTTTTGGTACCCATTTTCTGGTCGGTTTGCCCTAACTTGCTCCTGAGTTTCGAGTACACGGCTCATGTGCTGCTAGTGCTAGTTTCTGGCAATTAAATATATTGCGTTGAATCGTCGTAGGTATTTGATGGGCTTGTTCATTTATTTCATAACGCTTAATTTGGCTATTTTGGGCACCCACCCACCCCCTCGTGACGCTTTTTCAGAGGTTCTGGTGAGAGCAGGGATGGGAAATGTACTGTAGCAAACATACCACCTCAAC
This sequence comes from Aedes aegypti, assembly GCF_002204515.2. Taxonomy (NCBI): domain Eukaryota; kingdom Metazoa; phylum Arthropoda; class Insecta; order Diptera; family Culicidae; genus Aedes; species Aedes aegypti. The sequence goes on from NC_035107.1 coordinate 242,517,890, forward strand.
AAAACTGTAATCTTCTTCTTCCCAACGTTTTTTCAAACCCGAATGCGAAATGACTCGAGCACAGTGGTGACACGATTTTTCCGGTTTTCGCGGTATTACATTTTTGCTCGATAAAGACAGCATGAAATTGAACTTGTTTATATGTATCGCAACGAAATGATTGTGCTCTTGCTATTAGCGCTAATAGATTCCAATTAGTTGAAAACACATGCGAAATATTAGCGTATGAATTATTTAACATTTTTTTCAATCATTCGCCTCGAGATGGCTGCCCGAAAACGATCATAGTGGAGAGACAAAAACATTCAAGCAGTGTGTGAACCGTTGGCAGCCCAACGCCTGATGGTATTGATGCTGCTGCTGCTTTGTGTTTTGGTTGACTGGCAGAATCGATGAACTGTGGTGAATAGTGGTCACAGTTCCCAAGCCTCGGTGGGAGTTTTGGAAATTTGATGCGCATGAAGTGGATATTACAAAGTTTTTGGGATTCGGGTAAAACTACAAGATGTTGATAAGAATACTAGGAATATGATGCAATTATTGGAAATCCGATAGAAGTTTTTCAAATATTCGATTCTTCGTAAGATTATCGATTTCAGAAAATTCTGGGATTTTGGGATTTCACCAAGGGGGTGGTCACTCTACACACTTCGTCGGCGCATATTTTTTTAAGCTGTGCCTGTAGAGCGCCAAGGTGCGCCAAGCTTGCTATTATTTCATATGCTATAAAAATTCAATGAACTGAAATTACGCGAAAACATTCTCAGCAAATATTGCTATCTGTAATTTTCTTGTGTGGACATTACGATATTCTCGGAGAAAACGCCTAGGTTCTCCTTTTCCAGAAAAGACTTCTTTTTAAGCGGCGATATTCAGGGAAACGTTTCACATAATCGCAGGGGCAAAGTACAATATGGCCAAGCTACTTTTGAGAAAAATATTCGACCACAATGGAATGTTTTGGGAAACGGCCCAAGATAACACCGATACTAAGATACGTAGCGTCAACGGTCATACGGAATAAGATGGCGTTGTGGAAGGGAAAGGGGTGTAGCTGTAGGTTATCGATTTGTGTGAATAATATATGAAACATGTTGACTGGTATCGAATTTTTAGGGCGGCAAGAAAGGTTGAATGGTTGGAGGTCATATTTGGGCATTCGCCGAAGTATTTTTCATTTTAGCACTGTCTTAGGTTTCCTCCCACATACATCCTCATTCTTCCTAAGTTCTGGGTTTGGTACGGGTTGCATAAATAGAGATTAATGACTATAGTAGATGAATGTCACTGGTATGTCTGTTGTTCTTGTCAGAGTTGGGAATGGTAATAGTAGTAGGCTTGAGTTTTTGCTAAAACCACGTGGCTCTTCTAATACAGTAGTTCAAAATTGTGAATCTCATCAAGTAGCCTATGTTAGGTAGATTAATTTTCTAAATCAGTAGTGTCATTGAAGGCTGTAAATGCGGGAAATGCAGCGGGAAATAGAACATTTTTCTACAGTAGTTTTGGGTTGCCCTTAGCAACGGGTGTTTTGCTATTTTCAAGGCATTTTGCCTACAGCAGCAATAGGCGTGAGTTTCACTGGCCCCGCCGCCCCGCGGGGCTATAAATGTCAACGCGAAAATGTATGCAGTTTGACACTTATGTACCCAACATGTTTCTGAGCGAGAACAAAGGGAACACCAGCGACATTATTCTTCTATGGTTTATTATTTCTATTGTAGCGACCGATGTAAGAATGAGTGACTAAAACTAAAATGACAACTCTGTGGGTGATTATTTTACTCAACCGAATAGATCATTGCACGCCTGACTCTACCTCGAAACTCCATATAAAAAAATGACAACAATTCCAGCAGTGAATGTCAACTCCATATAAAAAAAATCTAAACAATTCCAGCAGTGAATGTCAAAGAGCAGGACAGTCAATTGAGTGTGATGAAAGAGGGACAGAAAAGAATTTTTCGTGACGTCACCATGCACTCTTCTATAGTCGCTTAGGGGTCGTTCAAATATTACGTAACGCAACAGGGGGAGGAAGGGGCTCTAACATAGTGTTACGGTCCATACAAAATATTAAAAATTTACCTACAAAATCTGTTACGTGGGGGAGGGAGGGGGTCTAAAATTAGCAAATTTTGCGAATGGAACCTTAGCTCACTCGGATGATCAGTTGACCTAATCCATAGCACCACCCCTCGGCAAGCCGAACGAGAAGTGGCGCAAAGCAAAGCACGCAAAAACGCTGCTTGACGTTTTGAAAATTCGCGCGCACGTCGTAAACACTCGCAAGTTCACTTCGCTGCTGTAGATCGTCGTGTCGTTTTCCAAGATTTTTGTTGAAATAATCGCGATTTTTCGGTCTATTTTGTCCTGTTTTTAATACGAAATAATAGTGATTGAAGTGATTACTTGTTTAGGTGAACGTACTCAAGTTGCAGAACCGAAACGTTGCCATTCCAAATCTCATAGACCAGATCCGATTCAGGAACGAACAGGAATAAGTACCTATCAGCAAACGCCAACATGAGTAACAGCAGTTTGCTAACCACCGGCTGCATTGCCGTAAGTACCTAGTTCCTTTAAGGGTGGCCACTGGCCATTCCTACATATTTATTGGTACTATTTATCGATTTCAAATACCAGTCAACAACCTATATACCGATTTTTCAAATTTTCTACCGACAGGGCTGGTAGCAGGTCTCTTTAGAGACTTGGTCTCGATTTTGCTGCAAGTCTCTGAAAAATCTCTGCTTCTAATATAAGGTCTCTTAATCTCTACTTTGACCAAAATGAAACTTTTTCTTCATTTCTTTTTTCTTATTCTACTCGCAGTAAATTTTTGTGAAAAATTCCTGAGGAATAAGTTTAGGGATTTTTCTAGTTATTCTTCCAGGTATTTTGAAGTTACATTGAAGTTGAAGTTACATTAATGAATCCAGATTATATAGCTTCCAGAACCAGATGGTAAGCTACTGCAAAGCTCTGTCTGTTGGTTCCTTGTGCAATTTTGATTGCTCTGGTCAATCACGGAGTAGCAACGACGAATTGTACGGTCATTTATGCTCATGCTCATTCTCAATTCGCTGCGAAATTAATAAAGCAGTTACAAGAATAAACTTTCAAGGAGTTCCTGAGAAAATCCTGGAATAACTTGAAAAAAAAATAATCTAGAAACATTTTTTAAAAGCGTGCTTAAATAAATGTTTGATAGTCGTGACCTGGCCATCCCACATTTTTTCCCATTTTGATGACCTAATGATTTTATTTTTTGCTATTGTCAGGATATCATGCGAGGGACCGAGTTGGAAAAGCCGGTCGTGCAAATCCTCGGCTCGAAACGTATTGCCGGAGGCGGCGAGCAATCCGAACGGTACCGGCTGCTAATTTCCGACGGCCAGAACCTGTACAGCTTTGCCATGCTGGCGACGCAGCTGAACGAACTGCACCACAATGGGCAGCTAGCCGAGTTCACGGTGATCCGGATCGATCGGTACATTACGTCGGTGGTCAATCGGAACGAGAAGGGCGAGAAGCGCGTTCTGATCATCTTGGATCTGCACGTGGTCAAGCCGGGCGCAGCAGTTGGCGAGAAGATTGGCAACCCACAAACGTTGACGGAAACGGGTGCTGGAGGTGGTGGAGGTGCAGCATCGACATCGGCCGTTCCAGCCAGGACGGAGTCGGCCGGCAGTGTCAGGTTTGTAGTCTGGTTTCTAGCTTATGGCGAATTTCACTACAACTTATCGTCTTGGCAGCACCCTCTTGGAATGTCTTAAACCTTTGTGAGCGCGAAGACTTTTTTAAGCAGCTTTACATATCTATTTTCTACTAAATTTGAATAGTCACTTTTCGCAACAAAAAGTCACTTTTCACAAAAATGGCCACTAAAGGCACTATTTCCTGGATCTGATGATAAAATATAATTAGGTTTGCTCCCTAGAATGAAACAGTAATGTTTTATTGATTTTACATATACAAACCTTTAAAGGGGCCTTCCTTAGCCGAGTGGTTAGAGTCCGCGGCTACTAAGCAAAGCCATGCTGTTCAGGAATTGAGGTATAGACTTTTAAGTCTATTGGAGGCTTTCATATAACTCTGAGTTATTTTAAATAGTTATATAATACTCATCTATGATCAGTAGAAACCATTTAGCCTTATCAATATAACATTTTTTGCAAAATAAGATCATCCTGAGCTCACGCCCACAAAGTATGTAGCCATTCTGAGAGTGTGCCGTCAACACTTAAGACAAGTTTGGCGTGAAATCCGTGGCGTGGTTCAAATTCTTTGTATTCTAGCAATGGATCAGCCTATCAGAACCGACCGATGGGTGGTGGAATGAGCAGTGCCCCGTCCGGTGGCGACGGTTTGTCCCTTGAGAACACGTTGACCCATCCGATCAATTCGCTCAGTCCGTATCAGAACAAGTGGGTCATCAGGGCTCGCGTCATGTCCAAATCGGGAATCCGTACCTGGAGCAACGCCAAGGGCGAGGGCAAACTATTCTCGATGGACGTTATGGATGAATCCGGTGAAATCCGTGTCACGGCGTTCAAGGACCAGTGTGACAAGTACTACGATATGATCGAGGTGGACAAGGTTTACTACATCACCAAGTGCCAGCTGAAGCCGGCCAATAAGCAGTATTCGACGTTGAAGAACGACTACGAGATGACCATGACCAACGACACGATCGTTCAGGAATGCAAAGACGCCGGATCGTCTATGCCCTCGATCCAGTACAACTTTGTGCCGATTTCCCAGATTGGGAACATGGAACCGAACGCCATGATCGACGTGATCGGAGTTTGCAAGGAAGCCGGAGAGGTGATGCAGTTCACGGCCAGATCGAGCGGTCGGGAGCTCAAGAAGCGTGAAGTCACGTTGGTGGACTCGAGCAATGCAGCCGTTTCGTTGACCCTATGGGGAGACGATGCCCAGAACTTCAACGCAACCAATAATCCGGTGCTGGTGATCAAGGGAGCGCGGGTGACCGAATTCGGTGGAGGCAAATCGCTCGGACTGGTCGCCAGTAGTGTCCTGAAGACCAACCCGGACAATGAAGAGGCACACAAGATTCGGGGCTGGTATCTGGGCGGTGGATGCGACAACGTTGTGAACAGCGTGTCCACCCGGACCGGAGCTGGCTCAGGCTACTCTACCGAGTGGATAACGTTCCACGAGGCCAAGGAGAAGAACCTGGGAGCCGGCGATAAGCCGGACTACTTCCAGGTAAAGGCGCTCATTCACAACATCAAGTCGGCCAATGCGGTCTACAAGGCGTGCCCACAGGCCGAATGCAACAAGAAGGTTATCGATCAGGACAATGGGCAGTACCGGTGCGAGAAGTGCAACGCCGATTTCCCGAACTTCAAATATCGTCTGCTCGTTAATGTAAGTATATTCATATTTTACACCTAGGGCTTGGAACATTCCACTGAGTCTACCAGGGATCCCTACAGAAATGCCATTAGGTATTAATACAGGAATTACAACAGTGTTTTCTCCAAGAATTCGGTCAGAGGTTTGACCAGGATTTTTCTCAGATATTCGTTTGAATGTTCTTATGACTTTTTTCAAGTATTCCTCTAGGAATTCCACCAGGGAGATCCCTTGAAATCCTTCGAAAAATGCCTGCATGAGTTATCAAAAACAATTTCTCCAAGTAAATCTTCCAGATATTCCTCCGAAAAGTCAACCAGGCGTTGCTCCACGAATTTCTCAAAGGATTCTCTAAGTTCTCTCTTCTGGAGTTCTTTAAAAGACTCCTCCAGAAGTGCCTCAATTCTTCTGCAAATTCATCCAGGGTTTCTGTCAGAAATTCTTTCAGATATTTCTCTCTTGGGTTTCCTCCAAGAATTGTATCGCCAATAAATCTTAGAATTCATACAGGAGTTTGACCAGGTATTCCTTTAGTAATTACTTTGAAAATTCCTCCAGAGATTCCTCTTAGGATTCCTACAGGATCAGGTATTTCTCCAAAAAAAAAAAATCTAATAAAATCACCCAGTATTCCACCCGAGATTGCTCTAGGAACTCGATTAGAGATTCCTCCAAAAGTTCATCCTGGGATTAGGCCAGGAATCGATCCAGGTGTTCCTCTAAAAATAGCTTCAAGGACCTCCTGAAGTTCCTTCAATGATTGTTCCAAAAAAATTCTCCTAGTATTCGGTCAGAATTTTCTCCAGACATGTTTGCAGGTAAGTTTTCAGGAATTTCAAAAACTTCCTCCTGAGATTCCTTCCGGAATTCCGAATATTCTCCAGAATTTCCTACATGGATTTCTCCAATCTCCAATCTCTTATTTCTCCAATAATTATTCCATTGATTGATCCAGAAATGTTCCAGTAATTCCTCTACAAACCTATTCTGCTAGTAATACTTCTAGGTATTCTTCAATTCCTTCAGGGGTGGCTGTAGGCATTCTGTCACAGATTGCTCAAGATATACTTTCAAGAACGCCTTCAAAAAAAAATCTCACCATCCTTGAAATTAGAAGTTCTTAAAAACAATATCTCCAAATAAATCTTCAAGGTATTCCTCCAAAAACACCTCTATGTTTTGCTCCAGGAGTTTCGCAAAAGATTCTCTGAGTTCTTCTCTGTCTTCAGGAGTTCTTCAAAAGACTCCCCCAGACGTGCCTTAACGATTTTTTCCGCAGATTCTTCCAGGGATTCTGTCAGAAATTTTTCCACATATTTCTTCACGAATTTCTCCAAAAATACCGCCAGATTTTGCTCCAGAAATTTCTCAAGGGATTCTCTCAGTTTTCTTTTCTGGGGCTTGTTCAATAGTTCTTCAAACGACTCCTCCAGGGGTACCTAAACAATATCTTCCGCAAATTCTTCCAGGGATTCTGCCAGGAATGCTTCCAGCAATTTCGTCCAAGATCTTCCTTAGGATTTCCCAGGAATTCATCACACGATTCATCCAGGAATTCTATCAGGGGTTCCTTCAAGCAAACAAACAAATTCTTCCAGTGATACTGCTAGGGATTCCTCGATTCAGCCAGGGATGGCTGTCGATATTTTGCCACTGATGGCTCCAGAAATACCTTTAGTGCTTTCTTGAAGAATTCCTTCAGGAATTCATCCAGAGATTCCTCCAAAGATTCTGGAACTCCTCTAGTTATTCCTTCTGGTATTTGCTCAGGAAGTTTTCCAGCAATTCCTCCAGGGTTTAATCTGGTAATTTCTCTTGGAATTTCTTTCATAATTCCTCTTGAGATTTTTTCATGAACAGCTGCAGGATCCCTGCAAAATTTCCTCTGTAAATGCTTCGTGACATTCCTCTCAAGGAATTCGGAAGGTGTTTGTTCGCTATTTTACCGCTAGTGAGCGCTTGTAAGCATGTAGAATTTATCATTTTAAGCAAGTTTTGTCTTGTGATCCACGTAAGATAGTAAGTTCGAATCTTCGGCAATGTTGTTAAGAATGAAAGTTTGGTTCGGAATTTTGCCACTAATGCACGCTAGTGAGCATATAAAATTAAGCATTGTACGCATGTTCTAGCTTGTGATCCACATGAGATAGAAAATTCGAGTCTTCGGCAAAGTTTTTCACAAAGTCAAGAACAGTTGAAAGGCAAACAGTTTGGTTCGAAATTTTGCCGCTAAGTGGTGCTAGTGAGCATGGAAAACTGATCATTTTTAGATTCGAGCTTGCTATTTCATCTGGATCACTAAATGTTCAATTTTACAGGTTCACTACCAACACCTAGCGGCAAAACTTTGATCTAAGCTTTTTGCTTCCCGGATGTCATCCTTCGCCGAAGACTCTAACTTTCTACACAGACAAACAGACTGCCGAAATTTCCATGGACCATCCATTTAACTACCATATCAAATTCTGTTTGTTACAATTCTCACAACCAGAGGCGCGCGCATCGTTTTTCTTTGTGTTTGACGTTTCACACTACCGCCATCTGCATACTCACTAAATGATGATGGTGTAACCTGGGCGATGGATTTTGAAGAAATTTGTTCTAAGTGTTACGTCTGTTTGTCTGTACTTTCTATCTCATGTGGATCATGAGATAGAACTCTCTAGCGCAAACTACCGGCGGAACTTCAAACCAAATTGTTTTCCTACCAGATGTCTTTGACCTTCTGAACAACTTTGCCAAAAACTTGAATATTCTTTCTAATCAAAACTATAGGAAATAACTAGTATAAAGTACTAATTTTAAAATGATCAATAGCGGCAAAATCACAAATCAAACTGCCTGCCTTCCGGATGCTCTTGAGCTACTGAACAACTTTGCCGAAGACTTGAACTTTATACATATTATCTCACGTGGATCAGAAGATAGAACATGCTTACAATGCTCAATTGTATATGCTCATTAGCGCCACCTAACTGCAAAATTTCGAACCTGTCCTTGAATTACTGAACAACTTTCTCATGTGGATCAAAAGATAGAACTTCGGGATCGTTCAAATATTACGTAACGCAATAAAGGGAGGGAGGGGGTCTTCCGTAGTGTTACGGTCCATACAAAAAAAATGTCTCATACAAAAGCTGTTACGTAGGGGAATCACATTTTGAGCTATCGAATAATGGAACCTCATGATGTTCGGGAAATTGTCCTACCACGCCCTATCGGAACCGCAATGGCCAAACAAAATCTTCTCCTGAACTCCCATTCTCACCTATTTCGCGTTCTCTTCCAGATGTTGGTCGGCGATTGGACCTCCAACCGCTGGGTGACGGTGTTCACCGATCTGGCCGAGCAGATGCTCGGTAAATCTTCCCAGGACATTGGCGATGCGCTCGAGTTCAACAAGGACGAGGCCGAGCAGATTTTCTCCGCCATCAACTTCAAAAGCTACGTCTTCAAGCTGCGCACCAAGGTGGAATTCTACGGAGACTCGTCACGGAACAAAACCACCGCCGTAGCCGCCAATCCCGTCAACCACAAGGAGTACAATGCCTATCTCATCAAGAACATCCAGGAGATGACCGGAATCAGCAAGCATTAGGCGCTGGCAATTGTAACCAAAAAAAGGGAGTGGGTCATTTGGAATAATGATTATTTGGTAGAACTATCGTTTGTCAAACGAACTTATGTCAAATGACCCATTCCCCCCAAAAAACACAAGCTACTCATTTACAATACCTTTATTCCTATAATTATCATTATTGTTAGCCATCTGTGTAAAAAGCACTATTCCTACAAATACAACGTTTAAAAATACTCATAAATCCGTGTTGAGTATGAACCGATTGCCCTCGGATTGTGCCCCGATGTAGCGGTAGCGGCACTTCCCGTACGCCCCCCGATGGTCGCCCGCCTCGCGTATGCTCTCCGGCAGCGGATGGTACACGGGCGGTTCTTTCGGTCGCACCCCCAGGGCCGTACTCAGGCTGGCGTAGAAGTGGCGCAGGGCGTTTCCCCTGCGACTACTGCTGCTGCTGTTTTCCTCCTCTTCGTACTCCTGGCTCTGCTGGCTGCGAACGAAGTCACGTTCCATCTTTTTCACCCGTTGTGCATCCAGGATCCGAAGGCGCGGTAGGTAGCGGATGATGTAGAGCCTAGGAAAAGGTAGGGATGTGAAAACAGACTACATTAGATGATTTTTTAAGAAGCTGAAGATGAACCCGTAGAATGGCATAACAGACTTGTTTTGTTACAGAACGTTGAATGTCTAGAAAAAAGTACATCAATTTGTTGAAATAAGTATAGCCCAATATCAATGGAATTAGTAGATTACTTAAAAACCTCTCTACAAGAAAATAAATAAATAATAAACTAAAAGTAGCTTGTGGCTGTTCAATCAATTGGTGAGCTCGTTTCATGCTTCATATTATTATATATTTAGGATAAAATATAATAAAATATTATTATATATTTATATAAAATATTATTATATATTTATATAAAATATTATTATATATTTAGGATAAAATTTTGGGGTAATTCCTTTAAGAAAATCCCACATTTTTTCCTTATTTTCTTGTTCAGCAAGCCAATGCTAAGGGGTTATGGGTTCGAATCTCACCGGCCCAGGTTCTTTTGCTCTAGTAAGTTTCCTCGACCTCCCAAGGTATAGAGTAGTACGAAGGTGCCTGCTACAAGCCAACATGCAAAAATGGCCAATGTACAAAAAATCTCTGAGTTAATAACTGTGGAATAAGACTACTCTGAGATTCTGGCTCTGTCCTTGTTGGTACGCAACGCAGGACAGAACTTTGAAATAAGATTGTGGTGGAACTTTTTGAGGAATACATTAATCAAGTTCTTATGAAATTCTGCATCCATAAGGGAATTATGGTATAATAAAAATATACTTAGGCAATATTCTAAAGAATAGCTAGGAATAGTTCAGTTTTTAAAGATGAATATTAGAAGGTGGCTAGTCTAAAAGGTGTGTGTTCCCTAGAAATAATTTAAAAAATTCCATCCGATATTCCTACATGCATTTCATTAGCAATCAGCCACAGTTTAATCAAATGTTCCCTTACAAGAAGAATTCCTAATGAATATTCAAGAAGAATGCTCCCTAGAAACTCCCTGATGAAATTTATTGAAGAAGTCTGGAGCGGAGTCTTAGAGAAACGTGTGGAGAAATGTTTATAAGAATAGCTAGTAGTATACCTCAAGAATTGTTTAATATCCCTCTATCAAGCAATAGAGAAATCTTTGAAGGAATTAATAAATCAATCTCTTGACATAGCCTTGTAGCAATACAATGGAACGATATCTTATGGAATTTCTAGTGCCGTTTAAAAAATATCGTGCAAGATTTCCAGACTATAATCCTATAAAATCCTAAATGAAAATTCAAAAAAAATGAAGATGTATGTCTAGATTATTCTTAGAGGAATCTTATTAGATTTCTACCTTGCTTTACCTTGATGGCTACAGCGTAGCGACACGCCATTGCCGGGCGTATTGTAGAGCTCCATCTTCGTCGGTCTTGGGCGAAACTTCTCCAATTGCCCCGAACGTTTAGAGTCGCCAGGTCCTCTTCCACTGCGTACAGCCAGCGTATTCGTGGTCGTCCACGAAGCCGCCGACCTCTACCTGGTTCTCTGCTGAATATTATTTTCGCAATTCTTTCTTCCGACATTCGCACTAAGTGACCAGCCCACTGAAGTCTGCCGTATTTTTCACGCTTGATAATATTCGCATCTTTGTACACTTGATACAACTTGTGGGTGGTGGTTGGTCCCTAGTGATAAATCCTACCTCCGTTCTGGTCACGATCTTCAGATTATCGTGATTCGTCAACATTCTTATTGATAAAGTGGGGGGACAGGCTTGAAATGGGGTTTGAAAGAAAAGAATGTCAGAACAGGTATCCACCGGCGACGCCAAACGGACCAACGTAATGTGGTGTAATCTGGGATTTGTGGATTGAATACTGACATTTTTTGCCAAGCATCAATATGGGTGACTTCCGAGGATAGCGAAACGTAAGAGGGGTTATGACAAGGTTGTGGGTAAATCCATCAAATTGGGGTTGTGACTCTGTGTCTTGTCAGGAATAGGGTCTGATTGGTATTGTAGTATGCAATAGAGTTCGGAATTGATAGACAGACTTTGAGGAAAGAAGTTTTGAACGTAAGGCAGCAGCACCTTGGACCGTGGAGGGCGTTGGTCTGGAGAGTTGGGCAGCTGTTTATGCTGGGTTACATTACGTAGAAAGTGGAATCTGTTTTGCTTCGCATAAATTATGGGAAGTATTTGAAAATGGTTTCTTGTTCAGATTGTGTAACGCAAGAAAGAATCTTTAGCTCGGCGTTATATTAGGAGGTTATTATAGTGCAGGGTCGAAGAGAGGATGAATATTTGATCACTTTACGCTGCAAGATATTCGTAGTCGTTTTTCGTTTTTTTTTTTCTGATGTACAGGTATATTTAGCCTAAATAATGAACAATCATACGCGTAGAGCCTACGGGTCATGAAGTTAGGATTGAAATCAAAATAATATTGCGCATTTCTTTCACACCACAGGATTATCGCAGAAGTTTTTACATGTGCGGAGGTGCCGGTAGAGGTGCGCGATTGCGTCGAGTCGGGTCGGTGTTTTCAGCGGACTCATATTTCGCAAATCGAAGAATGAGTGCTCTGAGGGCATCAACATGATTCGATGCGGTCTCACACTTTTATTTGTGCTTTTGCACTTGTCTTATTAAATAGGAATACTTTGTGTTAGGGAAAGTGGAGGAGAATAAATTATGATTTATTAGAATTTTCTAATAGAGGCAGAGTTCACATGTTACTTAGGTATTTGAAAGCAAATGAGAACCACACGGTCCTCATTGCCCGAGCGGAGTCGACAAAACTCGAGGTGGATAGAATCGACGGAACTACGATACGGAAAAGAAACAGATGAGAAACTATCGATACATTTATTCAACTATAAAAATCACATTTTAACGTAATAACTTTATTTCTTTCTTCTCGTTCCAGCAATCCAAGAGCCAAACCATTTCTACTATCTTTTCATTTCCTCTTCGTTACATTTATAGTCCCTCTGGTACTGAATCGAATGGCGCATTCCGCTTTTATTAGCGCTGTCTTTGCTGTACGTTGAGCATGGTGTCGGAGGTGGTGTGCTCTGTAGAACATCTGATGTGCGGGATGGGCAGTGCTGGTGATGAGGTGGAGGGCGCTATTCGGTTTAGTGACAGAGGGACTATATCTATTTAATGTATCTGAAACTTGAGGGACCGCTTTAATTCCGGCGCCTGCTTGTGGAAGAACCCGGTGTGCTAAACGGTATAGGACATGTTAACGGGGGAGGCTTGGTAGGTCCTCACCCAGCCCGTGTCTAGATTGGCGGATAATTGTCTGCCAGGGTGTGGATTGAGCAATTACAATTACAATTGATAATATTCGCATCTTTGTACACTTGATACAACTTGTGATTCATGCGTCTGCGCCACACCCCATTTTCAAGTTTCCCACCGAGTATTGTCTGCAGCACTTTACACTCGAAAACACCGAGAGCTTTCCGGTCTGACTCTTTCAACGTCCACGCTTCGTGCCCGTAGAGAGCCACCGGAAGAATCAATGTTTTATACAGGGCGAATTTTGTCTCCGTTTGCAAGCTGCGGGACCTAAGCTGGTTACGGAGTCCGTAAAAGGCAGCCGCAACACGTCTTTTCACCTCGTGGGAAACGTCGTTGTCACATGTAACAAGTGTTCCAAGGTAAACAAATTCTTCAACAACTTCAAACACATCCCCATCAAACACTACCTCAGCACTTACACCACCATGCCCGACTCTATCTCTACCTGCAACCATGTACTTCGTTTTGGTAGAATTAATGGTCAGGCCAATCCTCGCTATCTCCCTCTTCAGAGGCACGCAGGCTTCGTCCACTGACCAGCGATCGATTCTAATTAGGTCTGTATCGTCCGCAAAGCCAAGGAGCATGTGCCACCTTGCGCTATTACCATTTCTCTGCACGCCAGATCTCCTAATAGCACCCTCGAGTGCAATGTTGAACAGTAAATTCGAAAGTGCGTCGCCCTGCTTCAACCCGTCTAACGTCACGAACGAGGTTGACACCTCGTCTGTGATCCGAACACTTGATTTCGAACCATCCAGCGTAGCACGTATCAGCCTAATTAGTTACGCCGGAAAACCATGTTCAGACATTATCTGCCAAAGCTCATTTCTTTTCACTGAGTCGTACGCCGCCTTGAAAGCAATAAACAGTTAGTGAGTCTGCAAGTTATACTCCCGGAAGTTATCTAAAATCATTCGCAAGCTAAACATCTGGTCCGTTGTCAAACGGCCCTCACGAAAACCAGCTTGGTGCTCGCCGACGAAGGACTCCTCCAGCGGTTTCAGTCTGTTAAACAGGATGCGCGACAGAATTTTCCTCTGTATTTGACACACTCCAGTCTGTGCCCTTTCTTGTAGATTGGGCGTATGAGGCCATCCAACCAGCCGGTGGGCAATTCTTCGTCCTCCCATACCTTCAGAAGTACTCGGTGGATCGACTCATAAAGCTGCTCACTTCCGTGCTTGAGAAGCTCGACCGGGATCTCGTCCTTCCCAGCTGCCTTACAGTTCTTCAGCTCGCTGATAGCCTTTTTAATTTATCATATGGTTGGTGGGTCCACAGCTTGATCGTCATCATCAATATTCATCCTGTTCCTCGCTACATTTCCATTTTCACCGTTCAACAATTGCTGAAAGTGCTCCTTCCACCTGGCAGCCACCGCCGTTTTATCGGTCAGCAATGGTGCCGCGCACCATTGACCGTTGCATAGTATCTCCGCATATCATTCCGGTTCATGCTTTCTTGACCTTTTCTTTCTGCGGTGGATTCGCTTTTCTTCGGCTCTCGCTGCCCTGTACCGCTCTCTGTTCTGTCGGGTACCGGACACAAGCATACGGCTTCTGGCGACATTCTTCATGTCTGTCACACTCTGGCACTCTTTAAAGAACCAGTCGTTTCGTCTTCATCGTGGACCAGTGCCAATCACTTTCCGCGTCGTTGTTGTCACAGCTTCATGGATAGGGTCCCACAGGCTGTCGACGCTTCCAGCAACGTTGATTCTTCTCAACTGCTCGTCTAGTTGCTGACGGTACTGTGCAGTTACCCCATCAGTCGACAAGCGTTGTATATTGAAGCGCAGCGTTTTGTTTATTGTGGAACTCATGACGCTGGATAACCGCACCCGAATTTTAGCGACAACGAGATAATGATCCGAGCCGATATTAGGGCCTCGGAAGGTCCTGACATCCATGACATCTGAGTAATGTTGCCCATCAACCAGCACGTGGTCTATTTGGGAGCTGGCATCGCCACTTGGGTGTCGCCAGGTGTGTTTGCGGATATCCCTCCGTCGAAGTAGGTACTGCTGATTGCCATCGCTCTAGCAGCAGCGAAGGTTACTAGCCGCAGGCCATTATCATTGGTAACGGAATGAAGAAATCTTCTTTCCCGATCTGCGCATTTGCGTTGCCGATGACTATCTTGACTATATCGTTCGTTGGCGCATATATGCTGATCAGGCTGTAGTTGAAGAACTTGCCCTTCATTCGCAACACACAGATTCGGTCGCTTACCAGTTTCCACCGAATAATTCGCTTCATCTGCTTCCTAATCACTATGAAGCCAACTCCAAGTTCTGCTCTGTCACCACCGCTGTAGTAGATGTGGTACTTGAATGAAGTGTTGGCGATGGGATCCACCGCTCGGAATTCACGTTCTCCGGTTCTCGGCCAGCGTATTTACTGGATAGCTGCCACGTTCACGCTGACATTCCGCAGTTCACGAGCCAGGAGCCCAACACGTGCGGGTTCATTCAAAGTTCTCACGTTCCAAGATCCAACTTTCCAATCGTTGTCCTTTATTCGTTGCCGGGTCTGTTAACGTGAAATCAATCCGTTTGCTCTACTTTTTAGATACTAGTAGGAATTACCGAAAATTGTTTCATATAATCCACACCAAGAATGGTTGCGGGATATATGTTAGAATTTTTAGAAACATGCATGGTTGAAATTCCGAATTCCTGCTTGCAGAGAAATGAATCCCTGCAAGCGGGGATTGATTTAATTTCAAAATTTCAAGATAGTTTGTGAAGCTCTTAATTTAATAAGAAGTCCGCATAAAACTTTCTTGAAAAAATATTTAAGCATTGCTGAAGATGATCGTGAAATAATTATTCGAAAAAATGAGAAAATTTTTCTGAAATTTCTTGAAAAATACTAGGTATAAGGAATTTTTACAGATTTCAAAATATACATTTTCTTGGGAAATTCTCGGAATGACTCTTCAAATTAATCTTAGATAAATCCAATCATTTTCGTTTGAAGTATTCCATAACTAACATTCATATTTCTGAAAACTTTTGAATGTGTATAGCGAAATCATAAATCTGTGAATATTACAAAAATCACAAGACTATAAAATTTTAAGGTGAAGATGAATCGAAGCCAAACCTCAAATTTTCAAGAGCACAAATCTGGAGAACCAAACTTCCGTTGAAGCTAAAAACTTAATCGATTGGTCACTAGCTGGCGGTGACCAATCGATTAAGTTTTCAGCTTAAACCGGTATTCGGTTCTCCAGATTTGTGCTCTTGAAAATTTGAGGTTTGGCTTCGATTCATATTCAATAGCTGAAATCCTGATGATTTCGACCAATATTTTAACAATGACGCCACAATATTTTGGGCCTTAAAAAAATGTTTGGGTGACATACAATATTCGACGAATCACAAAAATGCCTGAAAATTACATTGCAAAGTCCATAAAAGCTGTCTGAGTATGATAGATGCAGTTCTTCGTTTTTATTAGAATGATAAGTCTGTCAATTTATGTTACAATTTTTTTGAACTGCCGGACCAAAAATCTACTAAGTTGTCATACAATCAGTTTGCTGAGCCAAAGCTTCGCCAAGAATTTCACTCACCTGTATTTGAGATAATCGTACTCGGAGTATTTGAGATTCAGCAAATGGCACGGGCAGGCAGGATTTCCCAGCAGGCTCAGGTATTCCAGGTTCGGAAAGCAGAGAGAAAGCTTTGTCAGCAGCAGATCCAGGTTCTCGAACTGAAAGTACAATAATGGCAGGTTTGAAACGTTGTCGGCTCTTCAGCTCAACATATGAGACTGAAAAGTGCACTGATTGATATTCAATGCATTATTGCAGAGAACGGCATTTATCAGGAGCTATCAGCAGTGCTGTGCTGCAGATGCACCAGAGGCAGAACCATGTGCAGCACGATCCCGATAGTTCAAAAGGTCATCTCTGCAATAACAACATTGATTAGATATTAAGGTGGTGCTTGTTAGTCCATTTGCGAATGGGTCAATACGGGACTGGGTCATTTGGCATAAAGGACATTTGGTATAACGGTCATTTGACGTAACGGAATTTATCATAATGTTTTTGCCAAATGAACATTATGACAAATGACCTTATACCAAATGGCCCACTCCCAGTTAAAACATTTTGTAGGTGAATCGTTCATTCGGGGCCTTTCTAAGCGGAGTGGTTAGAGTCCGCGGCTACAAAGCAAAGCCATGTTGAAGGTGTCTGGGTTCGATTCCCGGTCGGTCCAGGATCTTTTCGTAATGGAAATTTCCTTTATTTTCCTGAGCATATAGTATCATTGTACTTGCCACAGGATATATGAATGCAAAAATGGGAATTTTGGCGAAGAAAGCTCTCAGTTAATAACTGTAGAAGTGCTCATAAGAACACTAAGCTGAGAAGCAGGGTCTGTCCTAGTGAGGACGTCATGCCAAGAAGAATAGAATAGGTGAATCGTTAGCGAAATTTTCTTCCCATCAACTGACCTTATTGTTGTTCAACGACAGCAGTTTGATTCGATCCAACTGCGCCGGAAATATGATATCGTCGGTCAGGTAATTGTTATCCAGAACCAGTTCCTCGAGGTTGGTGAACAGCTCCAGCGACTCGAACGAGGACAGCTTGTTGTAGCTCAAATCCAGGTGACGAACTCGGTCCGAGTACAGGTTCAGGATGGCCTCCGGTAGTTTGTACGTTTTCTGGTCGAAGTAGATGAGCTGCGGGGAAAGATAATTTTGAATAGGTTTGGGTGAATTTGTTCTGGTTGAAATTGGATTTTAACCGTTAAAATTGAATACCGTAACCCGGGGAAACATTGATCAGTTTTTTTTATATTTCTTAAATATTTTGTTTGGTTTTATTTTCCAAGTATAGGCAATCAATCATCTAAGTGTTCCTATTTCTGCTCACGATAACTTACTAAAAATGCACTATTTCGAATTCAGTTATTTATCCTGATATTTTTTATGGTCAAACCATAGCTACTACTGCAATAAAGCAGGCTGTGTACTAAAATCGACATTTCTTTAAAATTTTGTTTAGTTTTTTTGCATGAGCGGATATTGGAACACACAAAAATACCAAGTGATCCAATAACCGCTCACGAGGTCTTGTGTTTGCAATAGAAAATAATGTCAGACCACTTCATTTGAAAGTTGTTAATATTGCTAGAAAATATCCGTGCGAAAAATGTTGGTTTGAGGCACGAGAAATCAATGTTTACACTAGTGAGCGGAAATAGGGGCATGAGCGGATACTGGTGCATTGATGGTATTTAAAAAAACATAGATTGGTGAAATACGGTTTATTTTATTTATTGAATGGTACGTTTTTATCCGGGATCCGCTTTTTTACGAGCGCTGCCTTTCTTGAATGTTATTTCCTCTGCCAGCAGCTTCATTTTTTACCGCCAAAGATTTCCAAATCGCGATATTCTTTTTTTGTTTCTTTATATTTTTGCATTTTTTTACAAGTTCTCAAAAAAAACTCTTCTAGTTCCGTGTCGATAGTAATCCCGAAAGTTTCCGAGAGCAGCCAGCCTCGGGCTGCAAATCTCTTAAATAAAGGTCAAGATTGTTTTACTTATGAGTTGAACAAGTCATTTTTCCTTTTATTAAAAAGCCAATATTCCACCATACACATATAATTGTGTAAACAGTTGTACAGGAGACGAACTAACGTTTTGGTAGCTTCGCACTTCAGCTGTTTCTATGCTTAACATGAACATGATAAAAAGCTGAATAGGTATTTTATAAAATCCTAATACAACATAGATTTACCATCCGAGCAGTTAACCCAAAGAAGACCAAAACAACGATTAATAAAACATTGTTCAGCAACAAATAAGCTTTACAAAAGAGGTCACACCATAGCCAAATTTTCGAAAAATGTACAAAATATCTAAAAATTGCGTTTAAAAGAGCACATTTAAAAAACAAATGATTGAAACATGTTTTATATTCATATAATGCTTAATTGATAGAAAAAGCACAGAGTAACAGACGTAACACTTAGAACAAATCTCGATCAAAATCATAATCGCGAAATCATGTACGCCCAATGCTAAAAACACTGTAGTTGGCCGATGGACCAACAGGTGGCGGTAGTGTGTAAACGTCAAACACGAACAAAAATGACGCGAGCGCTGCGGGTGGTCGATTGACCACCTACCCAACATTTGAATTGATCGTTAAAAAGTTGGTCGATGGACAGTGATGAGAGTGTGACGTCTGTTTGTTTGTGGAAAAAGTACGAGAAATAATTAAAATATTAACCTAATAAAAATATTATATATTAAATAAATGAATTTTAGTATAGTTAGATGAACAATTAAATTAAAGTTTGAACAAATTAAAACTTATTATGAAATTCGATTAATCATTTCGGACTGTATTTACTTTATGAATAAACTTTATTTTAGACCAGCATTGACATAAATTTTATCACTGTGCGCTATAAATAGCCGACTCAATTCAGCTTGCGTCAGTACTGAACAGCAGCAGAAGTAATGCGCTTGTTCAGTTGTTGATCAGCATAGCACGTGTTGATTAGACATTGTTGAATAGAAGCTCAAGCATGATCAATATTCAGCTACAAGAGGTTTATATTGGGTACTGGAAGGTATACCGCTGACGATGCGAAGGTCTCGAGTTTGAATCCAATATCCAGGTAATTATTAATTCATGGTAAAAGTATACACTGCATTTGATGTACGGTGTTAGCGATTTTTGGTCATTTATTTGTTTTCATTTAATTTTGTGGCAGTTGAATAACAGCTGAGATAAATGCATATAAAGCGATTTTGATGTTGTAGAATAAAGTCAATATACAACGACACGCTTTATAACTTCTCCAAATTTGTGTGAACAACGCCTGAACAAAGGCTTCACATGGAAATAATTAAAATATTGTTAAACATGATGCTGAATTAAACTGCAATAATGTTGTTTGTTAAATTAGCGTTGTTAAAGCAACAATCCTCATTAGGCTAAGTGAAACCTGAATAAACATCATTACAATATATGATTACAATCACTAAATGATAAGTAGCCTAATAATTTCGCCAGTTTTGCTTGAACAATGTGTGCGTAGCAGCAACTATTCAGTATGTAGTTGTGAAAAATTGCTCAATAAATGATTATAAAATAGGCAAATGTTTCTTGGGTATGTAGGTTTCAAGCAATTTACAAGTTTTTTCGTGAGATAATATAAGAGTCGAACTTTTGCCCCGCTGATTTGAACTTTTGCCCCACTATGCGCCAAATTTGGTTTCCAAAACTAATACACGATAGACCTAGGGTTATATACAAGAACTTAGTTATATAAAAAATCTGATAATATTTTATTTTCATTCTGTTCTGAATGTTCGAGCAAAAATTACAATTTTCACGTTCTGCCCTAAATCTTAATCGATTTCTGATATTTGGAGTGAAAGTCCTTTACTTGAATAGCATTCGAATCACCAAAACATTTATAAAATTTGTTTTGAATAGAGCTAGAAATCTTGAAAAGAAACTTTTGCCACACTCGAACTTTTGCCCCACTTTTCTCTATATGATTACATGGACCAGTATAATCACTCCGTTGTGTTCTACAAGCGAAGTTTTTCAATGGGTCGTTCACAGTTACTATTTTGTTCAGTTCGCGGTATGAATGTGCTATAGTTTAATTATGCGTTTTAGTCAATGCTAGTCGACTACGAATTCCTAATGTAGAAATTAGTTGTAAACAATCCATGCTAAACGCACAAAACTCATTATTCAAGGGCAGTTGATAAGCCAGTCGATTATTCATTATGCTTTCCCATAGAATTTCATTACCAGCGCGTATAATATGTTAAAGCAAATTTGCGTTATTTCAATGAATCCCACACAGCTGACCCTGAATTTCTCTACCGTAATATTGCCCCATTTCAGTAAATATTTACCCTCATTTCTACTGTATTCTCACCTTTTGTTCATCCTCAATGTAGATAATTTTGTTCCAGTTAATATCGTCCATCGTGTGACGCCCGGTTCTGTTGGTTATCAGCATTCAACCGACTGACTAATCTCCGTACTCAAGATTGCAATCCTCCACTAACCCAGAAACTTGTTCCACAGTTCTAATCTCACAGAATTTCACTTTTCTTCTACAGTCTAACGACGTTTTTAGAAGCACGTACACGAATAGATTTGTATTACCTCTTGTCGACCGGCAGTTCGATTATCAACTATCTCCGATGGAATCGTCCCGCTTCGAGGTAGAACATCTCCTGCATGGAGAAAGAGAGTATAGTGCACTGATCACAATGAAGAAAAACGCTACCTTCTATTACCGCACACCACAAGCTCACTGTTGCAGGATGATTTACATATATGGCTAATAAAGCTTGTTCTATTTGCACACATACAGCCGGGTACGACGACGCCTTATCAGCATCGAAATTTAAGTTTTGTTTTGCCGTTTCGTTGCGTGCCCCGCCAGAAGCGACGTCATCGAGGAGAATGTGCGGCTTCTTCAAATTCTTAACCCAGTAAGATGCTGAGCTTCTAATAAACCCTCGAATACATCGCTCATCCTTTCCGCGCTGATTAGTGGTGGCCAGATAGTAGGCGCTCAAAGTAGGCTTAAAAGTGTTGCGATTCGCGGTTTTTCTGCTTGATTTGAAGATGATTGAACATCACAGTTGTCTATAGAACACGCATACTGAAATTGAACACGATAGATCGCAGTTGGCTGGCTGAGGCCACGCTTGATTCGTCACTTGCAGTGCTTCAGTCAGACAAACCGACGAAATGGAATGCCAAGGGATGCTTGCGGTGTCTTGATGTTATTTGCTTAATGTTTATTAAGGAGGGTAAAGGTTTTTTTAGACTTTCCCGATTACGTCGGTCTAATTTCTTTGCTACCCGTCGATTGCCCTTAACACATCGGTAATACGATACGCCTACAATTTTATCCTTACGAATAAACCGGTACGCATTACGCTCGTACGGCGTCGGCAAAGTGCAGGTAGATGAAACTACAGTCAGCTATCTAAAACTTGATAATAAAAGGACCATCGGATTAGGAAGATATCGAACTATATAGAACACAAAATCAATGTAATTGCTGTTCTAGGGACCATCGAGGTAGCCATGAAATCCAACCTATGCTATAACATGATATTAGGAAAATAGGTAAAGATACGGATACAATTTTTGAATATCGAGATAAGGGTAAGGGATGATACACAAATTATGTCACGCTAAATTTCAACTGTGTTGCCCCCTCCCCCTTAGTCACGTTTTTTTTATGAGTCGTCCGAAATTTTTGTAAGACTTGTCACACTTGGCTTAACCCCACCCCCCACCCCCCTTCGGAGCGTGACGTAATTTGTGCATGACCCTTAATTGACTGTATGCGTAAATTGTAGGCTTTCCAATGTATGGATAGTCAATCACCACGTGGTTACCATATGTAAAATTAAAAAAAAAATACAAAAGTTAATGAGTGCAAAAATGAGAAAAGGACTGACTGGCTGACTGAATTTCCGGAATTTAGTACGAAAAACAACCCTAAAAGTTGAAAAAATCATTTTTTTCCGTCAGAATATTTCCTCGTCGAAAACAATTTGAGGTACATGCAACTTCGATACTCATCAAAATGTTGACACCGTACTATAAAATTAGAAAATATTACACAAATTCTACAAAAATACGAAAATTTCCGTGAGTTTTGAACTTGTGGCTACCTTATTCAAACACATTAATTAAAACTTGGGGGCCTTCCTTAGCCGAGTGGTTAGAATCCACGGCTACAAAGCAAAACCATGCTGAAGCTGTCTGAGTTCGAATCTCGGACGGTCCAGGATCTTTTCGTAATGGGAATTTCGGCAAAGAAAGCTCTCAGATAATCAGGCCAGCGCAATAGCGTGCGGCTTTTTTTTTCTATAGTTCTTAAAACCAAAAATTAGTGTGCCCTTCTGAATTCAAATCAAATAAAAAGATAGAGACAATAATGAGAAACTAACAAAGTTATGAAGACATAACTAAAGGCCGTATTTTAAAACTTGAAAATTTACCTTCAAGTTTATGTATATACTTGGCTCAAACTTTGAGGTTTCTCTTTTTATGTAATTTCAATTCAGAAGAACACAAGCATTTTCGGATTGGCAAAGTTTTGTAAAGTAAGCCGCACCATACTGACTGCACAACCTTTTTGACTCTTTTTCGACATAAATGGTTGATGCAACATTAGAGTAAAGTGGGGCAAAAGTTCGAGTGGGGTAAGAGTTTCTTTTTAAAATTTCTAGCTCAATTCAAAACAATTCTTATAAATGTCATGGTGTTTCGAATGCTATTCAAGTAAAAGACTTTCAATCCAAATATCATAAAAATCGATTGAGATTTGGAAAAGTTATGGCTATTTGTAGTTTTTCGACGAGAATATTGTAATTTTTGGTCAAACTTTCGTTGCATGGAACCAATTGAAGATAAAATCTTTTCAAATATTTTTTTGTAATGGCGTTTCTAGGCCTATCATAAGGTTGCTTTGAGGTGTATTAGTTTTTGCATAAATGCTTGAAAACAATTTTTGGCCCATAGTGGGGCAAAAGTTCGAATCAGCGGGGCAAAAACTCGACCCATGTATAAAATCACGGAAAAATTAGCAAATTGCCTAAAATCCACATATTATCTTCAAATTCAGTTCAATTTGTGTGATCGTGTGAAAACTGCTACCAAAATTTTACATTTTCACTTAATTTTGCGAAAAACTGCTATTTTTGAGTATACTACAATCAACTCGGTTTTGGGCATTTTTTTTTGACGAAAATTTAGTGTGTATTTTTCGTCAACCTTAAGTTTACGGCTGGTGTAAAGTACGTCTGTCATATAAGAATCGATATTTTGTGTTTTCGCCAGCGAACTTTTGCCCCAAACTAGATTCGAACTCTTGCCCCACCGGTGGGGCAAAAGTTCGAATAAGACAATCAATTTTGAAACTGTTATAACTAAAGATGGGTAAATATTTTAACACAAGTTTGTTCAGCAAAATTATAGCCAATATGTTGAAGGTTCACTGTATGGTATTTGTTTTGTTTTCACTGCTATTGTTTTCCTGGAAACTTTGATTATACCACTAAGGTCTAACTTTTGTCCCACCTTACTCTATATTAAGCTTCATTTGAGGTAAACTTAATGCGAAAAACAGACAAAAGGTCTGTCAGGCCTGATTTAACGATAGTTTTTGCAGTTTGTCATGCATTATTTAACCTTCCGCTTAAGGAGTGCGCTTTGAAAAGCCCGAACAGGCGTGAGTTTTTTCAAAGGATCTTGTGTTTTTTTCTTCCTTCTTTCGGTTTGCGTGCGTTTTGCTGGGCAGTGCTTCGTGGAAGCGCAAGGATTCGTATTTTTGTTTTGTGTCATCAGAGTGTTATTTTTCTCGCGTCTCCAGAATGATTTATTCCTCTGTCTAGGGTGTTTTATATATTTTGGACAAAGCGTTACACGTATATAATTTGGCCACTTCCATTTGAATGCAATAGCTTGTTGTTCTTCTTTTTTCTAGCATTACGTCCCAACTGGGACAAAGCCTGCTTCTCAGCTGCACTGAGCTGCCTGCATGAGCACTTCCACAGTTATTAACTGAGAGCTTTCTTTGCCGATTGACCATTTATGCATGCGTATATCGTGTGGCAGGTACGAAGATACTCTATGCCCTGGGAATCGAGAAAAGATCCTCGACCAGCGGGATTCAAACCCACGACCCTCAGCATGGTCATGCTGAATAGCTGCGCGTTTACCGCTACAGCTATCTATAGTAATAGCTTGTTGTAAGGTAATTTATTTACTTAATTTGCCACAGAATTCAAACTTTATGTGTATAACAATATTTATCAGAAAAGTTCGATCGATAATCGAGTTTTGTATAGAAAATGCAAGCAAGTGAAAAAAATCGATTTATTCTAAATTGTATTGAGGATTTTGCCCTCCAATGAACTCACACCTAAATAATTTTGTCACACCAAAATATTCTCCCTCCATGATTACCATACATTGGATGGCGTCGTAGCTACAAAAACAACATGTAACTCACACAGTTGAATTGTGCATTGAATGGAAGGTGCGTGCTTCTACTAAACTGCCATGAGCCTGTGCATGCTATAAAACGTTTGACTTTTACTGTGCGCTCTGTTTTCAAGTTGCCCGTGAGAGAGAGCGAGACAGCACTAACACACGGCGCACAGTAAAAATCATGAGAACAAAAGAATTTATGGCACGTACAGAGGCTCATATGAGCATATGCATGCTATAAAACGTTTGACCAAAGTTTGACTTTTACTGCGCGCCCTGTTTTCAAGTTGCCCGTGAGAGAGAGCGAGACAGCACCAACACACGGCGCACAGCAAAAGTCATAAGAACAAAAGAATTTATGGCACTTACAGAGGCTCATAGACCGACGTGTGAGTATTTATTTCCCCACTCTAAAAATGTGCACGAGAATCTATTCGCCAACAAAACGGACAATATCGTACAATTCCAACCAATTTATATCTGAAATGAAAGTTTAAGTCCTATTTTGCATGCTTGCTGGATTAGATTACAATAAAGTGTAGTAAATCGTACTTTAAATTTCTTGTAACTTCAATTAAACCAGTGTTTTATACAACTTTGGCGACCTGTAGCTAAAAATTGTGCCGTGCAGGGACATTTCTGAGAACGCCATCACATTCAGTGACCCCAAATCTACTAGAGACACATAATTTTATTTTTATTTTTTCGTCAACCGAAGTAGAATAGTACATTTTACATATACTTTACATATACGCATTTTTGATTTATTTTTTAATGCTAGTATGAATTACGAAATTTATACAAAATATTAGAAAAAAATGTAGTGTAAGTAATGTATTTGCATTTTGTTTTATTTTATGTGTTGCGATTTCGAATGGATTTGAAGCCAGCGATCTTTAACAAATCCAGCCAGTTCAGCTGTTTCGCTGAGACGTGAACATTGTCGAAAGATCATGAGAGATGGTTGCTGAGCAGTAGGCTGAAAAGTGAAGCAAACGGGTTGGATTGAAGGATACGTCGAAGACGAAATATCTGCTGACTGCAGGCCAGGAACCGAGGCAATCCTTAGGGGCCGTCCATAAATGACGTAGCATTTTTTTCACATTTACCCCCTCTCCCCACGTAGCATTTAGTCACAAATGATGATACCCCCCCCTTGGAAAATACGTAGCATATCAAGCACCCCCCCCCCCCCTAAATTTTTAATTTGTTTTTAATTTGTTTTCCTCAGCGATTGGGTTAAAATTAAACATTAAAATCCAGAAATTTCTACACAAATAGATTAATTGATATTAAACACTGAAACATCAGGATAATCTGACGAATGATATATGGATATAACATAACGCTTGAAAATCTTTTTAAAAATAGTTTAAACAAGCATGTTTCCTGTTTAAGTTACATTATTTTGATTCCCGGTAATTTAATTTGTAGTACTTTTGCTGTTGCTAAAACTTAAACAGTTCAAAGCTGAAAATGTGTAAAGAAAAGCTGAAAACCTTGCTCGGATTGATAAAGCTAACAGCACTCAATTAGGGTTCATATTTTTTTATAATATATTGAACAAAAATTTTGTTTATGATAGGCATTTTTTAAATTGTTCGTGGTTGAGAAATAGATTTCAGTGAATATGATCAACACATAATTTAATTTGGAATGGATCTTCATCATTATTCTCTAAATTCAAATCCATTCAGAAAACAGTGGCCAGATAGAGAAAAAATTACAATTGTAATATTTGGAATGCTTCAAAAATTAGCAATTTTTATGCAACCACCTTTATTAATAGTTCAGCTAAAAGTCATCATTGTTCCCCATACTGAAATATTCTTACTCAACTCATAATGAAACAATGAAATAATAAAAATGCTCTTTCGTTGAATTACCGAGTGATTTAGAAATCTGAACGATAGGACAATTTTGATTAAACTCGAATTGGATGTTCTCATTATTATCCGGGCTGTTCCATCAAGAACATTGATATATCAAAACAAATCGATGATTTGACTGAGTGGAGATCTCCTGCAACATTCAACGTATTGAATAAAATTCTTGTTTTACGTGTTTTACTGTAATAACGTAAATATTTTTCTAAATGAGCATATTGTATTGCTTTTGAACAGTGAATCAAATTATCATCAAAATAGACGAAAAACAAACAACAAAGCAAGCTCGCTCACAATCGTTTGTCACAGCTGTTGCGGATAAGGACACAATCAAAAGCAGAATTGTCATGACAATCACAGAGCAGATGATTCTATGTCTTGTAAATGGTAAAACAATATTTTCCAAGTCGATAAAGCATTGATTTAACTTATTAAGCTTTTAATTTATTTGTTTATAAATAAAACAGTTTAGACACGAATACAATATAATATTGACATAACTATTTAAAGCTGCATTGAATCAGTTTGATTGTATTTATTAGGAAAATTTGTTAAATCATCATTTCATAACCAAAGTTTTATAAGTCAGACAAAGAAGATTGATAGAAAAAAATTAAAATTTAAAATTTTTATATCCTGCAAATAAAGAATAAAATAATATGTTAATCAGTCCACAGTTCGGGAAGTCTCTCTTCTGCGCCTACGGTAGCCAGTATTTATAGCTCAGAAATCCCGTAGGTACGAACAAGTAAAAGGTACCAGAGTCATAAGAAATATCACTTGAGATAGGTAGACATGACAGTCCTTTCCCCTTTAGAAACTTTCTATCAACTCTTTAAAAAGCCGCCACGTTGCAACAACGAACAATCGATAATATACCCAACAAATTCCACAGCTGTTACTTCAAAGTATTCATTTCATGACTACCGTGAAGGCCCCATACTCTGCGCACTTAAGGCTTTTCAAATTTCAAACAGCTGTAATTAATTGAAAACAAAACACAATAGTCTGAAATTTTCGGAGCAAATACTTATTGATCTTATGTATAAGGAAAAAATATAAAAGTTTCACTAAGTAATGATTTTTATTGCATTTTTTTAATTTTTCTCAAGGGTGTCCGTGTTCCTAACTCTGCGCACTCATTTTTGCAATGCTCCTTATTCTGCGCATTTAGGTTCCTAACTCTGCGCACTCGATAAATTCTTTATAACAGTTAAAGTATTTTACTAAAAGCATTACTAGCAGTTAAACTCTGAATTAATCTTCATTTTCTTACTTTATACGACTTTACGTCCCTAGTGGAGCGTGGAATGTCTGTAACATAGAAGTTTACTAAATGAAGTGAATTTTATCTATAATTCAATCCATGATAATTAGTGTTAATGAATGCCATTAAGGGCAACTCTTAAAATAATCGAAATTACAATCACACGTACAAACTACGTCTTTTTTGCGTTCACTTTTGGCGTGTAAAGGAAAATTAGCTTGGACTGTTTATGTATTTTCATTAGAAAATATAAAACCCAAATTTGTTTGGTTCTGTTCGGGTCCGGATTCGGTATTAAATAATTGTCTCGGATTCGGGTCGGATCCGGGTTTGAAGTAAATAAATAAGAACCTGGTTCGGGTTTGTTATATGTAAAACCCAGAGTCTATATACAGAGAGTTGCGCGAAGAGGCTTCTTTGAATGATTGTTCTCCTTTTTCTTCAAAAATAGCCCCTCCCCATTAATCATTTGACAGTTCAACAGCCGACTAAATTAGTTGCAAAATCGGTCGATTATTGCACCGTCGCTTATGGAAGATTAACACAAGGATCAATCGAATATCATCCGATTTAATAGGGTGGGCCGACGCAATCCTACTAAATAGGTGGATAAATCGGTATTTTAAGTAAAATCCAAGCAAGTTGACCTACTAAAACGCAGATTTCCTCGGTCACCCGATTTAATCTAGCGATTAGTCAGTTGTTCGCTGTGTTAAACTTCCATAAGCGTCGGTGCAACAACCAATTTAGTCGGCTGTTGAACTGTCAAATGTTTAATGGGGCTATTTGTTATGCTGGTCTGCTCGATAGGTAGACGGTTTGACAGTTCGATAGGTAGATTTGGTTTCACTCTTCGCGCAACTCTTCATTTATAGACTCTGGTAAAACCCGAACATTTCTACTAAATACGAAGAATAGTTTAAGCGAAAGGGTATATCCATTCTTCATGTATTGTTCATCAATCAATTGAGAAGTATCGCCACTCTGTATAAGCGTGACGTAATTAATGAACGATTCCTATTGCAGATCAATAACAGTACTTTATTGGCGTTTCTATATAGCAAATACGATTAAACCTCGGTGTTCCATTACTCGATATTGACTCATGAAACTATACAAAATATCTAAATTATTTTATTGCATGGTTAGGGAGCATTCAAAAATTACGTCCATCGTTGAGGGGAGGAAGAGTCTATGACAATGTGACATTAGGTACTGTAAAAATCGCGACAGAGACTGAGGAGACGGAGTGTAGAAATCCTTAAAATGTGAAGGACGTCATTTTTTAATCTTCCCTTACTATGATGGTCCCCTCAAACAATTTTCCAAAGCATTTCTATTCCATATCACGATGGTGTCGACAAGTCGATGGTTCCCTTCAATATCGACCTCTGGAGGGTTGATTGTTTGTTGAAAATAACGTTTTATAACTGCTGCGCATAGTAAGGAACATAGTTGAAAAATGGTTCCTTACTATGCGCACTTAAGAAGAATAAGAAAATGAAGGAAAAAAAAGTTGCACTTTACCAGTGATGATTGCTCGATAAATAAACTAGTGCCTACGTACTAAAAATCTGAAACATATTCTCTTTAATTTGCTTCAAATGACTTAAGTGATGAGGTACTCCCTTAGCATTTTTGCTAACGGGCAGTCAATTTGGACGTTTTTCAATATTTTTAAAGCTATTTCATTTTTTATTAGAGTAATAAACATAATTTGTCAAGAAAATTCTTCGCGTACTTTTTTATTACTATTGTAGCAATATATGAAACAAAAATTGTAAACAAAAATTTAAGTGTTTTACCAGATTTTGGTGAATTTTGGTAAAAGTGCGCAGAGTTAGGAGCTGCGCAGAGTTAGGGGCCCTCACGGTATAACAAGACATTCAAAACATTGGATTCATACTGCTTTGCTCAACATTACATTTGGCAACTTCATCAACACTAAAGAACAATTTCGTTAATCTCAATATAGCAATCGCTTCACAAAAGAACAACTATGTTCACCATTTACGACAATTTCGTCAGCTCTGAAGAACAATTCAGTTCAACTCAAATTGGTAATTTCACCACACTCAAATAAATAAAATTGGCAAACTCGCCACCTCAAAGAAAAACGATAATCGCCAACATACATTTCCATGATCCTCGTCGCCACTTTTATATCCTGCAAATAAAGAATAAAATAATATGTTAATCAGTCCACAGTTCGGGAAGTCTCTCTTCTGCGCCTACGGTAGCCAGTATTTATAGCTCAGAAATCCCGTAGGTACGAACAAGTAAAAGGTACCAGAGTCATAAGAAATATCACTTGAGATAGGTAGACATGACAAAAATCAAAAAAATTTGATTTACCAAAATTATTCAAAATGCTACGTCCACTAGTTGGGACCCCTCCCTTCCTCTCGTCACACATCGTCACAAATCCGTGAAGACCCCCCTCCCCCCTGAAATGCTACGTCATTTATGGACGACCCCTTATGCGTCGGTGAAGCATCAAATTAAAAAGCCGACGCCGAACTTCGCAGAAGTTTTGACTGCCGAACTTCTAATTGTCACTTGAATTGTCAATATCCAGAAAGTCGCCAAAGCTAAAAGGGTACGATGGGCTGGGCACGTTATAAGAATGTCGGACAACAATCCCGCAAAAATGGTGTTCTCCTCGAATTCAGCCTGTACAAGACAAAGAGACGGGCAACGAGCTAGGCGGTTTGATCAAGTGGAGCAGGATCTTGGAAATGTGGGGCGATCGAGAAACTGGAGGCCAGCAGTCATGGACCGAGTTTGTTGGCGTTACATTGTGGCGCAGGTCATGTCTTGAAGGACGTGGCGCCGTTGAAAGTAAGTAAGCATGAACAAGGTGTCATCTTAGTAAAATGAACATTTCTTATTAATCTCTTATTAAGTATGAAAGTTGCTTCTTGGAACTTGATGGAAACTTTAACCCTCCATTTTCCATGGAGCACCAGAGCTCAATTGATTTTCGACGAGCATAAGACAAACCGAATCAGATAAATACATGCAACACTAACTAAAAACAAAACTAACTAACGAAAACTAACTTGTTTTCGATAGTAAAACTATTGATAAACAATCAATTAACCCTTCTAACGGCAGCTTAATTTTTTACCGCTAAAAAAATATTCAAATCACGATAACTTTTTTGTTTCTCAATATTTTTGCACAATTTTTTCACAAGACCTCAAAAAACTCTTCTCATTTAAGAATCCGTGTCGATATTAATCATTGGTGATCTAGTTTTGAAGATCTTCCGTTGTTCCTTGGGGGACCGACATTCTCCATATAAAATGTCTTTGGCGGCCATTTTGTTTTTGTTGGATAAATTTATCAAAAAAATAAAATGTGTACTATACAATGCCAGGTAATATAGAGCTACTCTGAAAAAATCATACAAATCGGCTCAGAGATATTTGAAAATTATGATGAGGTTTTTTAGAGTTTTCAAGATCTCTATTTGTCCAGTGTGGTACCAGAAACATAAATGCTCATTACTCAAAGACAGCTGCACCAAATTGCCTTATTTTTTCACAACACACTCGCATTAATGTATCAATCCGATTAGTGAATAACCGAATACGATAAAAATTCTGTAGCCTGAGATATTTACGTGAGGCTACGCATCGGTCCCCCAAGGAATTTTGGAATATCTTTGGATACATATGACCAATGATCAGTATCGGCACATATTCTGAAACTAGAAGAGTTTTTCGAGAGCTTGTGAAAAAATGGTGCAAAAATATCGAGAAACAAAAAAATTATCGTTATTTGAATTTTTTTTTTAGCGGTAAAAAATGAAGCTGCCGGTAGAGGGGTTAACTATTGAACAACAACAGCAATTTTCAAACCGATTTCGACAAATTTCCAATATTGTTTGCTCCATCACTTAAAAAAAAAACACTTTTTTCGTAAATGTTAAGTCGATCAAAGTCGTAGGGAAGAGAGCGTTGAAGATCTTCAGAATTTTGTTGGGTACTTAATGTAGCCTAAAGCTCCGCATGAGCATGCCTCAACATCTTAAGCCACCTGGAACTTTTTCCGAACTTTGTGAAAATTGAAAGATTAGCTCATCATGGGAAGTCCTGATCAGTAGTCAGAATCTGCATCGGATTAGAGATCTCATAAAATAATTATGTAATTATTACAAAATATCTAGTAAAAGTTAGTTAACTATAAAGTATATTATGTTTATTACACATTCCAATACGATATTATACTTCAAGATCAAGACATAACTATATGTAAAAACTTTTATAGTAATATAGAAGCAGGGCCATTCTGTACCACTTCTAGTGATGGAACAATCTCAGGTTGGTATGCACCATGACAATCCCATGATCGTTACAAGCCTCGATGACGCCGGCATCATTCGTCGATCCGGACGGACTGGCGATGTACGAAACGCCGCTCAATCTGGCCCGATCGACATTGTCCCGGAACGGGAAGAAAGCATCCGATCCCAGCGATACCCCCGTCAGCTGTTTGGCCCAGTTATGCTTGTCGGCGTCGGTCAGGAACTCCGGAACTTTTTCGTACATCGACTCAAACTGAGCCACGGGCATGTCCTTGCCGACGGTCCCGTTGACATAGTTGTCGATGGCGTTCGAGATCTCCGCACGCTTCACTCCCTTCTTGAACTGCATCGAGGTCACGCGTGGATGCTGCCGGAGCCACCTGGGGATAGAAGAGATTCATGAATGTTTTGAAATGAGAATGATTCGAGGATTTTACCAGTTGTCGGCCTTATCACCGGCAAGCCGAGTACAATGGATACGAGACTGTTGACCTGCTCCAATACCGACAACCTGGCCGTCCTTTGCGTAGCACACTGAGTTACTCTGAGTGTACTTCAGAGCGATGGTAGCGACGATCAGATCTCGCAGGGCCCCATCCGGGAGGTTCTTGTTCTTCGTTACGACATTGGTGAACAGCGCTTTGTTGATATCGGCGTCGTTGCGACGTTGTTCCATCTGAAGTCCGAACAAGGTCTTCCTCTCCACTGGACTCGGCTCATAAGTGGGGTCAATCTGAAGGACGCAGTAGCCTCCATTTTTCTTCTTCTTCAACAGCTCCAGAGCCTCTTCGGTATATCCCGGAGCAATGATTCCGTCGGATACTTCGCGGGATATGATTTTGGCAGTGACCAAGTCACAGGTGTCCGACAGGGCTACGAAGTCGCCAAAAGAAGACATACGATCGGCACCACGGGCGCGAGCATAGGCTGTAGCCAGTGGCGTTAGGCTGTCAAACAGGTCATCAACCATGCATAGCTTTGCTTGGTCCATCGTCAGCGGAACTCCCACGGCAGCTCCAGCTGGGGACACATGCTTGAAGCTAGTGGCAGCAGGAAGTCCCAAGGCTTTCTTCAGCTCGCGAACCAACTGCCAACCATTCAGCGCGTCACACAGGTTGATGAACCCTGGCGATGCGTTGACGACCTTCAACGGGAGCTTCTCCAGCGTAGTGAAGATCTGAGCAGGTTTCTGGTGAGGGTTCATGCCGTACCGAAGGTTGAGCTGCGAAACTCCCGCCGAGTATTGCTTACGGAAATAGTCAGAGATCAGATTGTCATACTCGGCTGTGTGAGTGAAAGCTTTCAATGCTAGAACCTGTCGGGTTGCTTCCGTAGTGTCTCCGTGTTGCTTGATTTCATCGAGAACCTTTCCATAGTCAGAGGGATCACACAACACCGTTACTCGCTTGTGGTTCTTGGCTGCCGCCCGCAGCAGCGTAACTCCTCCGATATCGATGTTTTCCACGGCGTCCTCAACCGTTACATCCGGTTTGGAGATGGTCAACCCGAAAGGATACAAGTTGCACACTACCACCTGGACAAACTCGAAGTTCTGTCGCTTCATATCGTTCAAATCCGAAGAGGTCTCTCGAGCCAAAATACCACCATGGACCGCAGGGTGCAACGTCTTCACGCGACCTCCCAACATCTCTGGGGCACCAGTTACATCGGACACATCCCGAACCAGAAGCCCCTGATCGCGGACGGCCTTGGCGGTACCTCCGCTGGCCACCAACTTCAGACCAAGCTGATTCAATCCCTTGGCCAAATCCAACAGACCGGACTTGTCCGACACGCTGAGAATTGCTGAAATGTACAAACCATATGAGAAAGGTTGCACAAACGATCAATTGAAATCAATTAGAATTAGATCATACCAATTTTACCACTCGCCATGATTCTGCTATGGAAGAGAGCACAACTGAACGATCCGCCTCGGAGCGTAGCTGGAAGTAAACTGTAACGAAATGAACAACGTGTAATCAACGCTTAGTGATAAGACTCCTCTAGCTAGTCGGGTCGTGCAAGGAAACTTTTATAAAACAACATGCAGTTTCATTATCAAAAAATATAGTTGTAACGTTGCTGGGGAGTATTGATCCAGATCAATAGCTGGTCAGTGCATCTACTCAAGCATTATTGATGGAGAATAATATTATTCTCGACATCATGTTGATACTGGGGGTTATCAGTGACGGAGGTGAAAGAAATGGAAAGGCTTAAACTTGTTGACTGCTCGGAAGGATTAGTACTAACTTCATGGCCGCATTTTGCACTTCGGTTGATAACATACTACCCATATTGTTCGTAGTTGATTGTTTACTATTTCTTCTTGGCATTAGAATTCAAATGTGACTATAACAGAAACTAGAACTATTTTTTTCTCTATCTTTATTTTTTATCTCACTCTAAAATGTTTAATCTATTCCTTGTGTTTTAAGCAAATTAGCTGTTCATACGTTCAACACATTTCATAAACCTCTTTAATCTCTTTTTTTTTTAGAACTTGCGTGCATGAATCTTTACCTATTCGTTCTAACATCAATCATACAATTGTTCATTTACTTTATCTCTAGTTCACATTACTTTTCATTCAATACATTCTCTTCAATTGTTTTGATTTTGAATATTTTTCTTTTGTTTTCTTTAATTGTTTTGCATCTATTTATGTTCTTTTTTTCTTATTTTTATACAGTTATCAGTTTTTATGCAATAATAACATTTTTTAATCTGTTTTCCTAGCTAATTTTCTATTCATATCGCATTTTTTCATTCTCAAGAAAAAAGGTTTTATGCAATTTAGTCCATTTTATAATGGATTACGTATAGGGTGCCGGTGCCATTAGTGGACTACCTAAGCTTTAAAAAATCATAACAAAATAATGAAAAGCCTTAACAGAGATCTTTTGGCGTCAACAAAAAGATTTCAACCTCTACTATATGGGAAAAATATAAAAAGAATGATAAAACTAATATTTTAACATAAAATCGCTTGAGCCACTATTGGTACACGTGTTCCAGTAGTTGCGCTAGTGCTCCAGTAGTAGACGTTCTGGAATAATAAAAGGAATTTTAAACAAAACGGTAAATTTTTACATAGGTTTAACATTTTTCCCTCGGAACAGCAATTAATATCTATCGAATGAAGCATAAAGATCATCTCTAGGGCTTTTCTTCATTTTTATACATCCATTTTGAAAACTGCTTCCATCCGTTGATCCACTACTGGAACACGACGTCTACTACTGGTGCAAGGGAGCAAATTTTTTGCATAAACTTAATTATTTACATGACTTTTTGATAAAATAAAAAGCTGAAATTTGACAAATCGACTAAACTAGAGACGATCTATCCACCAAAAATAGCACATGTCGTTTTTATCGAAAAATGTTCGTTTTATTCCATAGTCCAATCTACTGGTACATTACAACCATTGGTACCGGCACCCTAGTATTACATCATCATTTTTGACTACTTTTACTTGATTTCCAATTAAATTTCAATTCGTTTTTCCCTAAGTGTTTCCTTCATTGATTTTCAATCATAGTCATTTTAGGATACATTTATTTGTTTTGTATTAAATTTTAAACGTTGAATGCGTGTTCAATTATATCAAATTACTAAATTATGTGGAAAAAATTGCTAGAAAGCCATTAATGAAAACATTCAGAAAACTTGATTTCTTGAGAACGGCTTCGAGAAATGTTTTTTTAGTTCAAGAATCCATCATTCAATCATCAAAAATAAGAAACCAGTTTTTTCGATCAAATTTTATGAAATCCTCACAAAAATCTATCTTCGCATAGTAGCATAGTAGCAAGTAGCAAATACAATGCAATGATATATTTTCATGAACTTGCTTGGATTTTGTGCAGAAAAAAACTACTTTTGAAAATTTGTAAAACGATGATAGTTATTTTGCTCTTAATGAATACCGTAAATTCGGGTGAAATTGATCAGTAGGGTGAAATTGATCAGTAGGGTGAAATTGATCACTGTGTCACCCTATTTTATTTATTTCTAATGGAGCACAAATATCAATGTAACCTGCAGTGAATGAACGTTGTATGTTGTAAGTATGTCCAAATTGTGTGTTGTGAAGTTTTTTACGTTCAAAAATGTTCATTTCAATGGAAATAATGTAAAATTTTAAAATCTTGTACGGTGCAGTATTGACAAACATCAATAAACTTCTAGTTCTAGACAAGGATTTGGACATGGTATAATCCTGAAAGTTTGTTAGGCTACTTAAGATTTATCCCTAAACTAGATTTCATAACCAAAACTCGTACCAATTCGTTTTTTTTTTTTTTGGTTGAAATAATTGAATTTATGTTAGATATCAGGAAATTCCTTAGGGAATTGCATACATTTAGGCGTTTTCTGCGTTATTCTTGAAATTTAAAATTCATTATTTCTATAAATATTGTATTGTTAAGAATTTGGCAAGCATATTCGGATTCAGGAAGCTCAAATTCATTATGTAGAGTTGTTTTGAAAACTAACAATAATCGCATTGATAAGTGATCAATTTCACCCCGAAATGGGATCTGCCGATTTTTTATTTTAGACATATTTTTTAGCACTAAAATTACATTTGTTAGAAAATGTTGGTACTTGAGTCAATAAGGCTCACCTTTATACTTGTTTTTCTGCATTCAGTTGTATGGCATTGTCGACATTATAGAAATCAGACAAGAAAAACCGTGAAAAGTGATCAATTTCACCCGAAATCACGGTAATTGTTTTGTTATTGTTTTTAACCTACTTCCATAAGACTTTTCCTCTTTTATCTTGGAAATTCTCTTGAAAGGCTTGACGAAATGCAATATTTGATTTATCGGAAATTTCATTCAAAGATACTTCTGATAATCCCTTAGAAATCATCTTACTTCTTCTTTCTGGCGTTACGTCCCAACTGGGACAAAGCCTGCTTCTCAGATTAGTGTTCTTATGAGCACTTCCACAGTTATTAACTGAGAGCTTTCATTGCCGATTGACCATTTTTGCATGTGCATATCGTGTGGCAGGTACGAAGATACTCTATGCCCTGGGAATCGAGAAAATTTCCATTACGAAAAGATCCTCGACCAGCGGGATTCGAACCCACGACCCTCAGCATGGTCATGCTGAATAGCTGCGCGTTTACCGCTGCGGCTATCTGGGCCCCTTACATGTTCCTCCAAAAATTCCAATATTTTTGTTTTAGGATTTTCACTAGTTGGGTTTTTGATTAATTTCATAAGAATTTTTCATATGAACTACGCTAACGCTAATTCTATCAGAATTTTTCATATGGTAGTTGGCCAGATAAATTGGAATTTCCTTGGAAATTTCTCCTGCATCTTATTTTTAATGCGACCTTTGTCATAATTTCCTCATGGATTGCTCCAGGCATTTTTTAAGTGGACCTGGTAGAACTCTCAGTGATTTTGTCATGAATTTGCTTTTGCTTCTGGATCGTCTGTACTCCATGTTAGGAGCGGCTCACAACAGCGTCTGTTTCCCATGTCAGGGGCGGCTGATCATCGTTCGAGTGCCAGAGAAGGACTCTAAGCTAAACTGCACACTATGGTCCTCCGAACATTTAGGGGGAATGGTCCTCCGGAAATCTAGGGGGTTGGTGTCAGGCCCTGTAAGCCAGCCGTAAAAACACATCAGCACAGGAACGTCAACGAGAGAATACGGACCGGAACAATCGGCAAAGATCGCAGCGACGGAAACGAACTAGCGATTGGAAATTCAGTACGTGGAACTGCAAATCTCTCAACTTCATCGGAAGCACTCGCATAATCTCCGATGTACTGAAGATCCACGGTTTCGGCATCGAAGCGCTGCAGGAGGTGTGCTGGACAGGTACGATGGTGCGAACGTTTAGAGGTAAGCATACCATCTACCAGAGCTGCGGCAACACACGTGAGCTGGGAACAGCTTTTATAGTGATGGGTGATATGCAAAGGCGCGTGATCGGGTGGTGGCCGATTAACGAAAGAATGTGCAAGTTGAGGCTCAAGGTCGGTTCTTCAACTTCAGCATAATCAACGTGCACAGCCCTCACTCCGGAAGCACTGATGAGTACAAAGACGCCTTTTGCGCGCAGCTCGAACGCGAGTACGACCGCTGCCCAAGCCACGACGTCAAAATCATCATAGGTGATTTGAACGTTCAGATTGGCCAGGAGGAGGAGTTCAGACCGACGATTGGAAAGTTCAGCGCCCACCGGCTGACGAACGAGAACGGCCTACGACGGATAGATTTTGCCGCCTCCAATAATATGGCCATTCGTAGCACCTATTTCCAGCACAGCCTCCCGTATCGGTACACCTGGAGATCACCTCAGCTTCAGCAGACAGAATCGCAAATCGACCACGTTTTGATCGATGGACGGCACTTCTCCGACATAACCGACGTCAGAACCTATTGTGGCGCTAACATTGACTCCGACCACCACCTGGTGATGGTGAAACTGCGCCCAAAACTATCCGTCATCAATGATGTACGGTACCGACGCCCACCCCGGTACAATCTCGAGCGGCTGAAACAACCGGATGTCGCCAATGCGTACGTGCAGCATCTTGAGGCAGTGTTGCCGGATGAGGGCGAGCTCGATAGGGCCCCTCTTGAGGACTGCTGAAGGACAGTAAAAGCAGCCATTAACGACGCTGCCGAAAGCGTTGTCGGATATGTGGAACGGAGCTCAAGAAACGATTGTTCGACAAAGAGTGCCATGAGGTTTTAGAGGAGAACAATGCAGCGCGGACTGCAATGCTGCAGCATGGTACGCGACAAAACGTGGAATGATACAGACTGAAGCGGAAACAGCAAACCCGCCTATTCCGAGACAAAAAGCGCCGCGCCGGAAGAGGGGGAATGCCAAAAGATGGAGTTGCTGTACCGTTCTCAAGAAACGCGCAAGTTCTATCAGAATATCAACACATCCTGCAAAGGTTTCGTTCCGCGAGCTGAGATGTGCCGGGATAAGGATGGAAGCATCTTGACGGACGGACGCGAGGTAATCTAAAGGTGGAAGCAACACTACGATGAACACCTGAATGGCGCAGAGAACACAGACGCAGAAGGCCCGGACAGGTTGGCCGCTTGTCTGCATCGGCTGATAGTCAGAATCTGGGAAACGGAACAGTTGTCGGAGGAGTGGAAGCAAGGCGTTATATGCCCTATCTACAAAAAGGGCGACAAACTGGAGTGTGAAAACTATCGTGCAATCACCATCCTAAACGCCGCCTACAAAGTGCTATCCCAGATTCTCTTCCGTCGTCTACCACCTATAGCAAACGAGTTCGTGGGAAGTTATCAAGCAGGTTTCATCGACGGCCGCTCGACAACGGACCAGATCTTTTCCGTGCGGTAAATCCTCCAGAAATGCCGTGAGTACCAGGTCCCTACGCACCATTTGTTCATCGATTTCAAGGCAGCATACGACAGTGTTGACCGAGCTATGAAAGATCATGGACGAGAACAGCTTTCCCGGGAAGATGTCATGCGGAGAGCCGGACTTAACAGTCGAGGCACGATTTTCACGAGATCCGGACAATTTGTTTGCTTTGCGGACGACATGGATATTATTGGGAGAAAATTTGAAACGGTGGCAGATTTGTTCACCCGGCATGAGTCGTGGACTATGCTCGAGGAGGACTTGCAAGCTCTTGGGGTTTTCGAACGCCGAGTGCTAAGAACGATGTACGGCGGCTTGTAGTAGAACGACGTGTGGCGGCGAAGGATGAACCACGAGCTCGCTCAACTGTAACATGTGCATGTCCCATAAAGAAAAAAAAAATAAAAAAAAATATGTGCGTTGCGTTTGATTAGGAGTTAGATTTATGTTTGTTAAAATTTTCCCTTAAAAATGCCCAATCGACACACCGTCACTGCACTAATCCCCATAAAATGCGCGCTCCATCTGCAATAATGTGGATAATACTGGTTGTAAATGGGACGAGAGAGAGAGGAATCCCGAAAATTATACCAGTGGACGAGGCTCCTTCCGGAATCAAACAGAAAGGCACGGTCTCTTTTGCCTTGGGATGTTGTAAAAGATAGACGTGCTCCAGTCAGAATCCCGGGAAAATTAGAGAAGTCTAAAGTGTGGGTGTTAGAACCACGGTGTGGTGCCCTTTAAAGAGTGTATATAGCCCGTGTCCGTGAGGGCTCGAAGAACCTCGAAGAAAGTGTCGTGGGTGGTGATTGGTGCCGGTCGAAGAGAGGTTCGAACGTTGAGACCCAAGCCGCGTGTAAAAAAAACTGCGTTCCGCGGAAGTGAAGGGCGAAACAGCCAGAAAACCTGTCTGAAACTGCAGGTGCCCCGGATAGTTAGTGCGTAGCGTGTGAACCGAGTGCGAAGTGCCTAGAAGATCGACCCAGCGGCCGACGGTGCACAGTGGTTCGATCTAGAACAAATGTCGGACAAAACCTCAAACTCTCTTTTATATAGCTTAAATCATATATTTGAGACATTTTATGCCATATTTAACTATTACGGACTTTTGTTTTCATTTTTTTTTCTTGTTTTGGACTGATAATTAGAACATTCAGGTTTGGACAATACATTTTCATCTCTTTCAATCTTTTATACAAAATGTTCAACTTGGACAGGCTAGTTCTCAGTTATTTATTGACGGAT
This sequence comes from Aedes aegypti, assembly GCF_002204515.2. Classification (NCBI taxonomy): domain Eukaryota; kingdom Metazoa; phylum Arthropoda; class Insecta; order Diptera; family Culicidae; genus Aedes; species Aedes aegypti. The sequence continues at coordinate 242,558,820 of NC_035107.1, forward strand.
TGAAATGAATTTTTCACAGCACGCCAGGCATTACTTGAATTTCAACATATATTTTTGAGTAATTTTTCCGGGCACAACTCCAATAGTAAAAACAACTAGACTAAAGTGAATTTTTTGACAAAAAAAATATAAACTATTCATCCAAAGATATGGAAACTCCACACAAAAACCATCATAAGTAAATATGATCGTCTAAATGTCCACCTTATTTATTTATTACGCCATTTTTTTAGATTTGGAAAATAAATCACTACGATGAGCTTGTGATTGAAAAAGTCACTCAAAAATATATGTTGAAATTTATCTGATGTCTGAAAAAAATGTGAAAATTTCATGCACATTTGTCCATAAATATCTCAGATCTAACCTTGCCTTGATGCAAGTATCATCAATTTAAGCAAAAGCAAGTCCACGTAGGGAATGATTTTTCCAATTTGTTTCATTTTATCTGGAGACTGCACGTCGAAGGAAATAGTTTCGTTCAACCATTTAAATGAGCCGAGATATTTTTTTTTACAAGACACCAACACATTAATGCTTCCAGTGGGCATTTTGCCCTTTGAAGGAAGCACCACACTAGACAACGGACTAGCATGCAACGCCCAATGGTACAGTCGGAGAACATTCCTCACGAAAAGTTTTCCGGCCTGCAGTGGGAATCGAACCCACACTCCTTAGCACGATGCGGCTAAATGCCACGGCTACGAAGCCCACATTTGTGTTTTATTATTAAGTGACAGTTCAAATTTAAATTCAAAGTATTTCAATACCCTAATAATATCAAATATAGGTGTGGACAATATTTAATTAAAGTATAATACCAAAATATTGTAATTATCGGGTAACTCAATCGGGAGCACCACTGAGACTCCCTGATTCAAAACCTCAGGGTCGGCACGCTCACCAATAAAACTCGCGGTCAGGAAGTTCTCGCACTCAGTTTTATCTACCACAGAAGTTCTGGAAACACTTTATTACCTGGCTAGCTTCACTCCCACTTTCTTAATCTAATCTAACCTTAGCGGGGCCCCTTCTTCTTCTCCACCACCTTACTGCTACCGGACCTCTGCAACGATGGCTTCTGTGACGTAGATCGGTGCAGAGCTCTACCTCGACGACGATGCAGCACGACGATGTCTTCTGGGGTGGCTTGGGGTATGGGCCTTGTAGATCCACTACGTGTCCTGGTCCTGTCGATATGGCAACAGATCGGCCTTCGGCGGATTCGTTGCCGGAATGCTGCCCAGATGGACACCTTGACACCGCAGGGACGGTCTACAAACGGTATTTTAAACCGGCGGGGTTCTGCTGTCCACTTCGCCTTCACTTCTTCCACGTCTTAAACTCTCCTTCTTCACTCTAACCTTTTCAATCCTTCACTTTTTAGTATAGCCTTTAACTGGTGACTGTTTCAGTCGACGAACTCTGGGCAAGTGAAAGAATTAAGGAGTCGTCGACTGTCTTGCGGTCCCTGACCTCGTTGCTCGGTCATTCCCCTCTTCCAGAACTCAACGACCCCATTACGCCACCCCTCAAGGCTACCCAGAAGATGGTAACCAAGTCCTCTGGTGGTGGGTTTTATTACTGCGGTGGGTAGGTGGCTGCGTAGAGTAGTCTAGGGTGGTGGAGTATAACTAAGCCTGCTCGGGAGTTTAAACGGTAGAAACATAACGAAGTACAAGCTTTCCTGACATTTCACAATTTAAATTCTACGAAACACTAAACACGAATTTCCCGGTGACACTCACGACATAAAATAACCAACACTTACAATATTGTATACGTAGGGTCCCAGAGCCCTAGCGGTAAACGCGCAGCTATTCAGCTAGACCAACCTGAGAATCGTGGGTTTGGATCCCACCAGTCGAGGGTCTTTTGGTAAAGTAAATTTTCTCGACTTGCCAGAGCATAAAATATCATCGTATTTGCCACACGATATACACATGCAATAATGGTCAATCGGCAAAGAAAGTCCTTAGTTAATAACTGCGGAAGCGCTCATATGAACACCTGCCTGCTTAGAAACAGGCTTTGTCCCAATTGGTACGTAACGCCAGAAAAAGAAGCAGAAGATAGCAGCGAGTTTTTCATTTCTTCTCGGTATGCAATTCATGGCTACTGCGATTGCAATGCAAGTACTAGCGTATCACAGGATTATTATTATTTATCTAAAATTGCACTCCGTATACCTTCAAACGCGTTGAAAGTGGTCTATCGCAAGTTTTCGCAAAATAATTTGTACCCTACTTGAAAGCTCTTGTTTTTAGCTTTCGAATGAACTTATTCTCATCGCGGGCATTCGCGGGCTACTAATGTCTTAGGGTACTTTTCTAAAAAATAATATGGTTTTGGAACAATTTTAACTTTAATTCACTTTGTATGAATTTTATGAAAATTTTTATTCTACTCAGGTGTACTTTATGTATATACAAACAACTTCTCTGGAGATACCATTGCGGCTTGAGCTCTTTTTAAATTCATAAATAGCTTGTGAAACATGGATTGCAAATATTCATTTTCTTGAAAAATCATGTCCACGGTCCACTCAAGGAGCTGTATAAAATTCAAAACCCAATGAATCTGCTTCAAACTTTGGATTTGAACCACAGAAGTGTTAAGAAAGTCGGGAAAATATAACTGTTCGGATAAAACAACTTTGATTTTTGAGGTTTTGGGCGCCTTCGGACCATTGTGCGGTGGTGTGGGCCATCTTAAATACCCCCCCCCCTCCCCCAGCAAATACTCTCATCAGGCTAGGCGCCCCTGGGATGAGACCAGGTTAGTCCATGCTCCCTTTTACCTAGTTCATGCAAAAAGCAAACTTACACAACTCTACGGCGAACCCAGTTTCGTGAAGGTTGTATCCCCAAAAAATACAACAAATTTCTTCGAAAACTTATTGCATTTATCTATTAGACAGGAAATCACCGCTCCTTGAGAATACCTGTCATATTTTTCCAGGATTCTAACAGTTGTTCAGCCAGAAATTATACCAAGAATACAATTCCTCTAAGTGCTACTACTGAGATTTATACAATAATAACTTTAAGAACAGGGAACTTCCTTAGCCTAGTGGTTAGAGTCCGCGGCTACAAAGCAAAGCCATGATGAAGGTGTCTTGGTTCAAATCCCGGTCAGTCCAGGATCTTTTCGTAATGGAAATTTCCTTGACTTCCCTGGGCATAGAGTATCATCGTACCACTGCCACACGATATACGAATTCGAAAATGGCATCTTTGGCAAAGACAGCTCTCAGCTAATAACTGTGAAAGTGCTCATAAGAACACTGAGCTGAGAAGCAGGCTCTGTTTCAGTGGGGACGTAATTCCAAGAAGAAGAAGATGAACAAGTTAGTGGTGTAAAAAAGCTATCATATTAAGGTCATTATCCGCCAAGACGGTTGGTTTCACTAAAATTCTGTGAAAATAATACTATCACTGAACTGTTTATCAGAATTTCATAAATTTTGCTTTACTATTTTTGACTTGTTGTATTTCCGGCAGCTTTGTTCTGTTTGTCATAGATAGTGTCTAATGCTTCAGCTCGATGCTTACTTGGGACGTCTATCTTCCAACTCTATCATTTATATAATTTAGTTACGAATAATGCGAAATATATGGTGTGGATAATGAGGGTAAGAAAGCAACAACCTACAAGTTTGAATCATTTTTTTTTTTAAATTGTATGTTCTCAAGAAACCGACTGCAGATGCATTCAATGGTATCGGCGGTCTAATCACAGACATATAAGCTCACATACATACTAGTATTGCAAATATGAACTTGTTCTCAGTATTCGATTAATATCTCTGGATGACGATGAGTATCTTGATTTTTCTATCATTGAGTATTACTTTCTCAAGCTTTATTGAATTTTGCGGGGAAATTCTATGTCAATCCAATCCAAATCTAAACTACATTAAATATACAATAAAATCCTGAGGCTTACAGAACCTAATTTGACTTCCACAGACAACTTGGAAGATGGTATTATATCCTAACAAGATTTACACGAGTTTTATTGAAAAGAAACGGGATGACAAAAGAAATAACAAAAAAAATGATAAATTGATAGATGGACTATTCCAAGAAACAAACTTGTCCAGTCGACATTGTTGACCTTGTTTTCATAACTCTCGTAAGAGCTCGCTTAGTTGGGGCTAACTACCGTGAGAATCAGAGCCACACATTCCTCTGAAGATAGTGTAAAGCTTTTATTGTTAATATACACTTCAATTTACATCGGAATCCTATTTTTACGTGAAGAAAGTGCGGAACTTACCGTAAGCGTAAAATTAATAACAAACGCAAACAACACAATATCGGATAGAACACGTGTATTGCAACAAGCCAAACATCAATCACCTTCCTATCTGGATAGATCGCACCAACAAACTGAACAAACTCATCGTAAACCGACACTTAACAGCCTTTTATTACAAAAAAATATGAGTATAGGTATGTGCAAGGCACCACAACTATCTTCAAGTTGCTTAGAGGCGAGATCGACAGGATCGTTTTTTCTATGGCTCTCTCACATTCAATCAAATCTATGCTTCCTTATGTTATGCCTCATACAACAAATGCCTTTAAATTAGGGTCCCTAATACATCATCCATCGCATTGCCACTCATATATTATCGCTCTGCATTCCGGTTACCTCACGTTGACCGGCTGACTAACACATAGTCCAAAAGCTTGTTTGGATGCACTCGGCACTCGAAGTTTGCATATTCAACAGATAATACGTTGATAACAGTTTGAAATACACAAACGATCGAGTTGTTGACTGCTGTCTCCGTATTAGAAAATCCAGCACCACATTCAATCGCATGGAAGTGTATTCGTGACGAGTGATTTGGGAAGCAATCTTAAAGACAACGATGGTTCCCTTGGTGGTTTCTCACTTTTTCCAGCGCACAAATCTCGTTATCCAGAAGACCGGCGAAGCAGAAAATGCTACTCGTTGTTTGCGAACTCACCGCAAACACTGAGTAGTATTTTCAGCGCGATACATTCGATAGATCTTCAGATCTGTACCCGAAAACATGCAATCTAAAACTAGCTTCATTGATACTGTGCGCTGAACACTTTTACCTTAACGAAAACAACGAAGTCGAGATGCTCTGGAAACCACGCGGTCTTCCGCGCGCTAAGGTGGAATAGGCAATTGCCGCCAAGTGATGATAGCAAGTAACCGTAATTTCACAATCTATGAAGAACACTTAAAAACTTTTGGCATAAAAGTTCCAAAACTGTTCAAAATAGGGTTCGATGCTTCAGTATGATGTGTAAATAACTAAAATTCAAGTATGATGTGTGAAATAATTAAAATTCAAGTTTTTGCGGTACCTTACTCATTTTTTTTTCCTGTGGTGTATTTTATTTTTCATGTAACTAATGGAAAAACAGATTTGAAATTATTTTAATACCATCAAGTTCTTCTTCAGTGATATTAAAAATATTAAAAATACGGTTTTTCATATTACACGGCAAATTAACCCCAGGCATTGGAAGGTTATATAAATATAAAAAATTTCAAATGTCATAAAAAAACATGCAAAGTGTACTCCCAAGAAACATTTGCCTATTTTATAATCATTTATTAAGCAATTTTTCACAACTACATACTGAATAGTTGCTTTATTATATTACTTTGCAGCTGCTACGCACAAATTGATCAAGCAAATCTGGCGAAATTATTAAGCTTCTTATCATTTAGTGACTGTAATCATATATTGTAATGATGTTTATTCAGGTTTCACTTAGCTTAATAAGGATTGATGATTTAACAACGTTAGTTTAACAAACTACATTATTGCAGTTTAATTCAGCATCATGTATAACAACATTTCTCGCATACTCTGAGATAACGCCCTAAAAGCCATTGGTAGCACCGTGTGTAGCTCGTTGTTTCTGAGCAAATGAAAGAATAAGCATGCAAACCAACATCACGGGCAGGTAGATAATGATCCTTTCTTCCACATAGTGTTGTTAAATAACATAAAAATCCATTCAAATGCTCAGAAACAACGAGCTACACACATGGTTACCAATGGCTTTTAGGGCGAGATCAGAAGTTATGCGAGATTTTAATTATTTCCAAGTGAAGCCTTTGTTCAGGCGTTGTTCACACAAATTTGGAGAAGTTATAAAGCGTGTCGTTGTATATTGACTTTATTCTACAACTTCAAAATCGCTTTATAAGCATTCATCTCAGCTTTTATTCAACTGCCACAAAATTGATTGAAAACAAATAAATTACTAAAAATAGCTAACACTGTATACATCAAATGCAGTGTATACCTTTACCATGAATTAATAACCACACTTTTAATAATTACCTGAATACTGGATTCGAACTCGAGACCTTCCCATCGTCAGCGGTTTACCTTGCCATCTGCGCCATCCTTGAATTCATATATCAGCCTTCCAGTGCCTTGTAGCTGATCATGCTTGAGCTTCTATTCAACAATAACTAATCAACACGTGCTATGCTGATCAACAACTGAATACGCGCATTACTTCTGCTGCTGTTCAGTACTGATGCGATCTGAACTCAGTCGGCTATTTATAGCGCACAGTGAGAAAATTTATTTCAATGCTGGTCAAAAATAAAGTTTATTCACAAAGTAAAAACAGTCTGAAATGATTAATCGAATTCCATAATAAGTTTTAACTTGTTAAAACTTTAATTGAATTGTTTATCTAACTATACTAAAATTCATTTATTAAATGTATAATATTTCTACTAGGTTAATATTTTAATTATTTGTCGTACTTTTTCCATCTATTAAACATTATACAAATATAAAATATATTTAAATCAATAATCCTATGTCAGAAGACTGATTCAAAATATTTTCTAAACATAATTGAATATTGTATTGAGAAAGCATCAGTTATTATTGTTTCCAACATGTTTTTATATAATATATACTAATATTATTAGTAAGTTAGTGGCGAATTCGCCAAGGGCGAAAAGCCACTCAAATAAAGATAAATAATAATAATATTAGTAAGTTGAACATTGCAATACATTAAGAATACAACGCAATTTTTAGATATTTTGTCCATTTTTCAAAAATTTGGCTATGGTGGTACCTCTTTTGTAAGGCTTCTTTGTTGCTGAACAATGTGTTTAGTAATCGTTATTTTGGACTTCTTTGGATGACCTGCTCGGATGATATATCTATGTTGTATTAGGATTTTATAAAATACCTATTCAGCTTTTAATCATGTTCATGTTAAACATGCAAACAGCTGAAGTGCGAAGCAACCAAAACGTTAGTTCGTGTCTGTTTACACATTTATATTTGTTTGGTGGAATATTGGCTCTTTAATAGAAGGAAAATGACTTGTTCAACTCATTAGTAAAACAATCTTGACAAGTCGGCAGAGATTCTTTGGAGAAGTTTAATAAGTGTTGATACTACTGTTATTCATTCCAATGACAAATGTTGAACATTTGTCTTAAATTTGGATCTAAATAGCATCTTCTCAGCTCTTTGTAGGGCATTTTTTCAGCTATCACCATTATTCAACAATAATTAACTATGTATGTTTATTTGTGACACTTGACTGTAAGTTGGGTAACCACTTTCATGTAAATTATTATTTATACTTCGATTATCATTAAAAATGTTATGATTAGTAACTTTTTCCGATAAGGTACCGCGGGGCAAGTGGGTAAATGGGGTAAGTGAAAACAATTGATATATTTTACTGAATATGTGAATTAACGTTTTAAACTCATGCGTAAACCTTTGAGGCCATTGAGAACATTACGATAGGTAAGAGATTTCTGAGATTTTTCAGCCATTATTGCATAATAGAGCGAAAAATTGTTAACCTGTCAACTGTTACTCCGTAACAAATTGGCGGCGTGCAATCTTATTTTAATATTTTCAGTGGAAAAAAGTTGCGGAAAATAATTTCCTGTACCACTTCTTAGTTGTCCTCTGTGACAGTTTCAAACTGCAATAACAAAAGTTTTAGAATTAATTTGACGTACACCTAAAAAAAGCTAAATTTAAACACCGTCAATTTTCTTATCAGGTGGGGCAAGTGAAAAGTTTATCATTAGGGATTGAATTTGTGTTTTCTCTTTAAGTAGCCATAAGCCATAATTGCTGATAATTCAAGAAACACTATACTCAAGCGTTAAAAGCTATTAGAAATCATGGAACTTCTCTAAAAGATGTTGCCAAACATTACAATATTAATACAATATTACTTCGGGCAGCCAATTGAAAGGAAGACGTTGACTGAAATGTTGCAATATTAGAGAACACACGGAAATCTCGTGGAATGTCTATGTAAAGCTAGTTCAAAACATAAAAATGGGGTGTAGGTCTTTCCACATAAAAAAGATTCTAAATACGTTATTGAAGGATTCCGTTTGATTTCTCCCGAAGAGTTATCCGACTTTCTCAAAAACAAATAACGAGCGGTGGAAATTCTACAGAGCAGAAATGCAATTGCTGTCCTATAATGTAAGAACTAACATTGGAAATGTTGCAGTTATAATGTTGTCGAATCATTTCAACTAACATAACTGAAGACAAGAAAATTAAAGTGAATAGAATAACATTTTCTTTGTTTACATGTTACTTATGTTATTGTTCATTGAGAAGTCTTAACATATGTTAAAGCTAATAGAAATCGTGAATATAACTGTTTGTTTTTGAATTTATTGTTCAAAACGGTAAACTTTTCACTTGCCCCACTTTTGGGGAGAGTGAAAAGTAAGGAGACATTTTTCAAAAACATTTTCTGTATTTTTTTTCTTCAATTTTTCATAAAAATCAATTTCAGCATGCTGCTCTTATTTGGTGGGAGTCAAGCTAAAAATTATACACGACCTCATTTGTTTCAATTTAAAGTTTCTAGAATTTGAAGAATCTCAACTATGCGAATTCCATTACCCACTTGCCCCACGGTACCTTATCAATAACGTCGCAGATGATGATTACTACATTTGGAAAATTTAAATTTTGATATTTTTGATCCAATGTGATTCGAACTTTACTCTCGTTGATCCATTACGTCGCCATTACGTCCATTACGTTAATCCATCTATCGCATACACGTCTTGGATTTGATTTGAAAAACATTTGAAACATTTGAAAATAACATAAAAAGACATAATATGTTTTGCTTGAATAAGAGCATACTCATATACTGTTATTCACATTGTTTATAAGTTTTACTAATCATGCTGGTCAACATTTTAAGTATTAGACACTGAAACTTTTTTACGATTTGTTGTTAATCAAATGTTCAATATGCTACTAAAATGATGGCTACAACCTATAGAAGCTTTTAATCAGTCAATTGTTAAACTTCTTATGTGTTGTAGAACAAAAGCTACTATATTTGCATTTTCGGAGGTTTATTCAGCTCTTATTCAAAACACAAACTGCAAGTGGAATAACAGCTCTTTTATAAGCGGAAATTAATTTTATTAAATTAATGATTCAACTAAAAAATTGTTCAGCAATGGTTGCTGCTATGCAGCTTGGATTAAACACGTAAGTATCTTGAAAGCTACCAATTGTTCCTTGGGCTCCGTCTAAAGGTGGGGTTGGGTATTAAACGGTTTAGACGGTTAGAGTTTCATGATATCGTCAGAAAAGTAGTAGGTAGTTTCAGCGAGATGAACAAGTTTGCCCGATGGTCCCTTCAATATCGACTCATGGAGGTTTCACTGTAATATTCATCTGTTCTACACGCAAAAAAATTGTGCGGTAAAAACTACCATTTTAGGGGGTTAACTTGAGCGCTCGCACCGGCAATTTTCAGCAGACCAGAAATGCGCTTGATTTTACCATGTCTGTAGTCGAAATCAGATTGTTGTAAATTATTTCTGTCAAATGTATCAGTAATGTGGTGGGATGTACCGTAAACATAGTAAATTGGTCTGAAATTCCATGGTAGTTTCAAGAATGGGCGTAGTCAGCTAAAATAGTAATTTTACCACAGAATTTTTCCCCGTGTAGGTCTCGATCTGGGAGGGAGAAACCAATAGAGCGCTGCATATGACGAGCCTAACCTCACTTATTTGACAGCTGCTGGTCCTGTTGTTTACGTTTCGGACTTAGTTTTTTCCATCATTTTTTCATCTTCGCATTTCTATCACCAGCATGCTGATAATGACGATTTTCCACGGTAGGAAGATAGAATAATACGACCCGTGGGTATCTGCAGTGGATTTGACCTCTCCTCGCAGCAAACTTTCACGAAATTAAGAATGATTCGAAAAAAGTACTAAGTCCAAACTGTAAACAACAGGACCAGTACCTGTCAAAATTGATGCGTGACGTCACAGTGCAGTGGAGTATACGAAATTTATGTATACGTCATGTATAGGGTAACCAATATATTTTGGACCTCTATATATTTTGGACCCCCTGGGCCGTTTTCCTACAAATTTCCTAGATTAAATCAAAAGGCCAACTCAATTCGCAAGTCATTTAGAAAGATACACTGAGAACAGCGTTGCGGTTGAAAATACTATATCAGAGGGATAAATTAAATACACAACGCCACTTGATTTGTGCAGACTAAATTCGCATTTATTTAGAATATTTTGTGCATTCAATTTTACCATGGCACCATTTGTATAGTAAAAATTACTATATCATGCTTAAAAACTTGCAGCAGACCAGAATTGATCCGAGGATCTGCCGATTGTCAAGCGCGAACGCTAGCCGCTCGGCTATCGACGCGGTTGGATTGAGAGGGAACAAAACCCAAAAAAAAGTGTTCATGTTAGCTCAATCGTGGTTGGAATAGTAAATTTAAAAACACGTTCATGGTTCTCATTACTGCAACGCTTGTTTCAGTGTAGGACTATTTCGCACTTGCATCAACCGTGTGTACATGGAAAATGTATTTATTTTATCTGAAATTAATTGAAATCAATCGTTCCATCCATGCAACCGTTACAACACGTTACACACAGAAATTGAAGCCGTCAGAAATTTTTCAAATGTAAACAAAAACTTTTTTCAGATTTCTGGACTAAAAGCGTAAAGTTTCCTCGCTTATCCATTGTCAATCGATTAATTAGACTATGGGCAAGCATATTATACAACAAGTATCGTGGACTTTGTCCCCAATCGACAATAAATGCCGGAGGTCCAAAATATATGCTTTGAGGGTCCAAAATGTATTGGTGTGTCCAAAATAATGAAAAACAGTGCTTCACAGTTCTATTATTTTCGACCTATTTTGGATCCTACATGACCGTGTGGGAATTTTTATCTCGTAAAGGAAGTTTTTCTCTACATTATAGCATGTATTTTGACTTGGTTACGCTGTGCACGGTGTCTTTGTGGAGCAACTTTATTACAAAAAAATAGGTAAGTCTGAAATGTCAAACTTAAAACAATTAGATTTTTCTCTTTCATTTGCGACCAAAATCAAAAAAATCGGTCGGGGGGTCCAAAACATTTTTTTTTTATTTTGTGTAAAGTGTTAATGGATATGCATTGTTGTACCAACGCACATTGCGTGGAACGTATGGAGGTACGGGACAAACTGCAAGATCAAACCATTTGAATACTTTGGCATGGAAATTAAAGTTGTTCTTGGTTAAAAAAGCTGTAATAAGCTTAAATGACATATTACATACCGTAAAACGGGGTAACTTTGATAGTTTTTTCGAAGAAAACTTGAATATTTATGCATGCTGATTCAAAGAATTATAATTTATATTTTTAAAACAAGTACTGGCATCCTAGCTATCGATTGCAGTCGATAGATTGCCAAAAGATTTATTTTGAATGGATGTATAATTTTTCATATAATCGAAAGTCGGTTTTCTGTTTTGGGGTAACTTTGATAATGGAGCATAAATCAAACAAAATTGAATGAATAACGAACATTTCTCGCATAACTTCTGATCTCGCCCTAAAAGCCATTGGTAACCATGTGTGTAGCTCATTGTTTCTGAGCATTTGAATGGATTTTATTGCTATTTAACAACGCTATGGGGAAGAAAGGATCATTATCTACCTGCCCGTGATGTTGGTTAGAATGCTTATTCCTTCTTTTGCTCAGAAACAACGAGCTACACAGGTGGCTACCAATGGCTTTTAGGGCGTTATCTCAGAGTATGCGAGATTTGTAGGGCATTGCATACCTCTAGGCGTTTAACGTTATATGGAAATTTCTGACTTAGATTACAAAAATGGTCCCAGTTTGTGAAAATGCTTTTCGCTAAGAGATTTGAGACCGTATTCAAGTTCTATGATAACTAGGGTATCAAAGATAAGTGGCCAACTATTCAAAACTACATCAAATAGTGATCGTAGAACATATTGTTTTTAAGCGTTTCGAAAATGCTAAAATTGTGTAATTTTTTAATATTCGTATAAAAATCCTCAAATGTTTATGATTCAAATAAAAACCGCGCTTACATGAAGTGTCATACTAATATTATTTAGTTTTGCATTCGTTTTGCTTAACTGATTAACAGAAATTATGATATTTCGTTTAGTATGAGGTGGGTTACGCACTATCAAAGTCACCCGCATTATCAAAGATACCCCGTTTTACGGTACGCATAATTGCAAAACTGTCTTAAGCATTATTTTAATTATTTTCCACGAAAACCTTTGAAAATCGTACCTAAATTGATCATAATGATGTAAGAAGTTATTAGGAAATATTTCTCGCATAACTTATGATCTCGTCCTAAGGTGAAGATGCATCGAAGTCAAACCTCGAATTTTCAAAAGCACAAATCTAGAGAACCAGACAACATTTTACGTCGAACATTTTATTGATTGGTCACCAGCGAGTGACCAGTGAGTTACCGGTTGTCTGCTTCTCTAGACTTGTGCTTTTGGAAATTCGAGGTTTGGCTTCTACATATCTTCACCCTAAAAAGCTTTGGTAACTGAGTGTGTATCTCGTTGTTATTAAGCAGATAAACGGACCAAAATAAAAACTGTCACTAGTGGGAGACATAGGAGGATCTTCTCTTCATCGTAGCATTATGAAATAAAGTGTAAATCCATTCGTTTGCTCAGTAATAACAAGCTACACACTTGGTCACCTATGGCTTTTAGGACGAGATCATACATTATGCGAATTTTCTCTTTTTACTCGTAGATACAAAAGTGAAATACCGGAATCATTTCAAATGTATTACATACTTGCACATAAATTAAAAATCTTGATAATTTATTTTTTTTATTGGAAATAGTTGCTTTATTTGTTATTCTAATAGGTGAATACTTATAGATGGATAACAGTTTTATAAAATGACCTGTCGCATTTGAAAAAAAGCACTGAAATCTTGACTAATATCCATTTTCCAGTATTCCTAGTATACTTAAATATTTACTTACAGATATACATACGTACATTCATTTATATATACATCCAAACATATGTACATTTGGGCGATTCAAATTTGAAAATTGTTTGAAAATCCAATCTCCCATATGCTCCTTAGCATCTTTACCATAAAATGTTTTAAAGCATCTTTACCATAAATAGTGTTCTGTGAAATTTTCAGCTCTCTAGGTGCTGATTTAAAGGTGGTCCAAAGACAATGGAACTTACTATGGAGAATTTTTGAGAAATGTTCCAAACACGCTATTACTGCACACTTAAACAGATTCGCCGAGAACCCAACAGCTGATATCTCGGTAATAGTTAGACGATTCTCGATAAACTTTACCGAATCTCGGTAACGTTCGCCGAAATTTTCGGCAAAAAATTCGGATTGCCGAAATCTCGGTAAAATAAGTACCGAAATTCGGCGTTAAAGTTTACTGAGCTCTCAGCTGTTGGGTTCTCGGCGAAAAATTTTACTGAGGTCGGTGAAATAATTTAAGTGTGTGTAAAGTAAGAAAAAACTTATCATCCCATATTGAAAACTCATTCTTCAAATCTTAATGAAGGATGTTGCTAAAGAAACAAATCCCTTTGAGCCTATTTTGTTTGGGATTTTTTTTACATGTCTGCAGGGCTATAATCCAATATTATGCTAAATAATAGCAAACAAACTCATGAATATCTCTTCTGCAATCCGTTGGATTGAATTTCTCTCTTGAGCAAATTTCTTTGTTATGGTAGAAGAATAAGTTTTTATAATGGGATAATAAGTTTGTACTAATATTACATTACAAGCGTGTTTGGAACATATCTGTCTGAAGTTTCCGTAAGGCGGAAGAGTTTTCATTGAAGACGCCGAAGCCAGTGGATTTAATTGATGTGGGACACGTCAGTGAAATATCTTCTGTAGGAATCGACATTTTGGTACATTGTGTTGAAAATACGTGGAATAGTAGTAGAAGTTGATGTGGAATTCCATGAATAGCTTGTTTTATGGACATATCGTATTCAACAGAAGAACTGCTTAGGGTGAAGTGTACATGTGGAGGGTTATAACAGAATTATGTCAAATGACATGTACTGTCCATACTCGCAAAACAGTCCCATATTCATTGAGATTTTTGAAATAAATGGGACTTTTATGCGAGTATGGGCAGTGTAGTAGAAATAAACTCTCATGAATTTTGACTGATTATTCAGTTTGAGCATTTCAGGGTGTCTACTCATTTAGAGAAATTAAATTCCCTGGAATTTCCAGTATTTATAAAATAATTCCAGGTTTAAAAAAAATCTCCAAAATATACGAATAATAAATTTTAGATGATTTAAACCTTTTTTTAAATCAAGGGTATCTTTGAAAACAAATTTATCTAACAAGATTATATATAATAAATAATATAATAAATTTCAAAATATTTTTTACTTCGATAAAAACAATTATCTGTTTTGTTCTTAGCATGTAAACATAGGAAAACAATCGGCGATAAAGTGCTTTTAATCATCATTATCAGATATGAAAAAAAAAATCTATTTGATCTCCCGAAAAAAAAAATCCCTTCCCTTTAAATGGGATTCAGAATTGCTGGAGAGCGTTCTGTTTGAGACCTCTTGCTTGAGAAAAAATGAGGAAATTCTCATGATATTACGACAAATATGAATAACAGCTCGAATTACTAAAGATTTCTTTCACATGTTACTCCACAGATATCTTCAAGAATTTGTTTTGAGATTTTTCTCGAACTTTCTAAGTATTTCCTCCAAGAATTTCGTTTTACATACCTTCAATAATTCAATCTGAAATTTTTCAAAGGATAACCACATCTGGAATCAGCCATCCAAAAATTATTCCATTGATTTCCCTAGGACTTCCTCCAGCATTCCCGTTCAAAGCATCTTCAAAAACTCAAAATTTCTTCAGGAATTCCTCCAGTTTTTTTTGACAAATTTCTCAATGAAGTCTTCAAATATTTTTTTATAGTCATTCATCCAGGGAATGCTGGAATTCATTTAAAGATTTTTTTTAGATTGTTCTGGAGAAAATTACAAAAAAAAAATCTGCGTTGAGTTTCGAAAGAAAATCCTAGATGAATCTTGTGTGAGTTCTAAGCACGCCTTGATGAATTCAAATTAATGAATACTCAATTTTATTTGAAAATATGTTATAGAAATGTTTGAACTGCAGCAACAACATTTTATTGATATGCTGGAGAAATTTCAAGAGCAATTTCTGGAGGAACTTAACAATAAATCCTAGGTCAAATTTATCGAGGAATTATTGGAAAAAAAATATAATAGATATAATCGAATGCCTGAAGGCTTTTTGGAGCTATCCCTGTTTTCAAGTTGAAATCAATGGAGAAATATACTACAACTCTTGAAGCATTCCTCAAGATATGAGAAAACTATCATTAAGAACTTGTGGAATGGTCGTCTAATAGTTTTTGTAGGTTTCTCTGGAGTCTCTAGAATTTTTTTTTTGTGAATCATCAGCAAGCAGATTAAAAAGTGACTTGAAAGATATTTTTTTATTAAAATGGAGACTTTAGAGACCACAACCAAAAATAGAGACTTTCATTAAAATAGTGATCAAGATTCTAATAAAAATGCTTACTCGGGGAATGAACTATTTTTCGTGCATGTTGTAATTTTTGCTCTTTTCCTACAAAGTTTATTATTTGTTTAAATAGACAAAAAACATGAGACGGGGTTGGTGGTCTATCGCTAGAATTGAATATATCATATCGACTTAACCGCTTACCACAGTGGTATCCATACGGTCGAATACCTCATCCATCACTAACAAAGCACTCCTACCTCCAAGGTAGCTGTGGGAAATGCAGGAGATTCTCCGGTTTTCTAGTAACAACAGCTAACTAATTAACTTCCTTCCTCTCCCCGGTGGACATAAGGACGTAGCCGGCGCCGTTATCAATCGAAAAATATCAAGGATAGTGTGATTGTACATTGAAGATGAAAAAAAAAGCTAAAACCCAAGCATCATCTGAGTGGTTCTCTGTGTAATATCACTATCCTGATTGATCACGGAGTAGCAACTACGAAGTGTGTATGTTCCATCAGTTGATCGTTTTTTTTATTTGTTCAAATAGACAAAAAACATGTTTGTTAATTTTTTTTAATGTTTTCAATTTATCAACTGCTCACTAACGACACCCAACTGGAATTGTACTTGCATTTACCAATTTGGCAATTTGAAGTTCTGATTCCTTGTCTAAACATGCTTCATGCTGATTGATTAGAAGTCGATAAAATACTGAACATGTCAACTAGCGTTTTAATAGCGGCGCAGCCGAAAAATTTTTAGATTGAGGAGATTTTGTGTCACAAAAACAACATATTCTACTATTTATTACAGTTTTAAAACAATTTCCCTGAGTGTAGCCAAAATTCCCTGAGTATTCCAGGTTTTTTCCAGGTTGAATAAAATTCCCTGATAATTCCAGGTTTTTCCAGGTAGTAGACACCCTGCATTTCTTCGAAGTTTTCGATAACGAGTGTGTTGCTCACTCAACATTTAATAAGTATTCTTAGCGAGAGCCCCCAGAATCGGTTCGGTTCGGTGTGAATTAGCATTTCTCGATATTATTTTCCAATCAGTAAACATATTCCATATTTCATACATCATTTATTTTTTTCAACTCATCCGCTCACATATATTTATGCTACCATCAATTTGAATAGAATCTAGATGTTCATACGGCTGGATCATCGCTTTGCACGGACACCAAACAAAAATTCTCCGGTGATGATCTTGTTTTGTACAGCTCAATAAATATACAATTCTATATGTTTGAAACACATTTTAATAAACCAAAACAAAGAAAAACTAAACAAAAGAACACTGTCCTTCGGCTATTATACGAAATGCAAATTAGTTACTAATCACTATAACGTACGGACACGGCTTAACTCTGTAGGGTCAAGCGGAGCAACAAAAATATGCTCCTACCCTCGACTAACTTGGAATTACAGGACGCGCTTATCGGTTTAAAATCAGTCCTTTCTACACATTCATCCGTCCTCGCACATTCACGCCCTCCAGTCATTCCTTCACGTCCATCCTTGATTTGTGTAGATTTTACAGTTCGTCATGCTCGGCGTCATCATCGGCGTTGACCTCTTCCTCCTCTTCCTGGGAGGCCGCGTCGGCGCTGTCCTCCTCGACAAATTCCTCCGGTTCCGGCTGTTCGTCCTGGGACACTCCCAACGTTTGGCGCATCATTCGCTCGATACTGTCGGCAAAGTCGGCCGTTTCCGGCAGCTGGAATCCGGACCGCAGAGTGGCGGTGTTGAACATCAGCACGGCCATATCCTTGGCGACGACATCGTCGGAATCGGCTTCCACGCGGCGCAGCAATTCCCGCATCAAAGGATGGCGAGGGTTGATTTCGAGGGTCTTGCGCTGGTTCAGGTAGTACTGGCGTTGAGGATCGTCGGTCTTCTGGTGAGCGTTGGCCAGAGCCAGACGTTCCATGTTTCCGGTCCAGCCGAACATGGAAGCGACCAGGGCACAAGGGGAGTTGGACAAACGTTCCGATACCAGAGCCTTGGCAATCTTGTCCTTGAGAGCGACATCGTTCAACCACTTCAGCAGTGGTTCGAATTCGGTCTTCAGCTCATCGAACTTGGCCTTGGCTTCGTCCGATTCGTTTAGCACGAAACCTTCCTTGGCAATGTTCTGGAACTTCTTGCCATCGAATTCGGGCAGAGCGGAGATGGAGTATTCGTCGACGGCTTCGACCAGATAGAGGACTTCGTAGCCACGCGAAAGCAGACGTTCGGCAAATGGAGTCTTCTCGACTTCGGCACGGCTGGAACCGGCAATGAAGTAGATGTGTTCCTGCTTTGGCTTCATGCGGGAGACGTAATCGGACAGGCTGGTGTATTCCTTGGAGCTCTTGCTGTTAGACGACTGGAAGCGCAACAGTTTGGCCAGACGCGACCGATTGCTGGGGTCTTCCATGATGCCGAGCTTGATGTTGGTGGAGAACTCCTTCCAGAACTTGTCGTACGTTTCCTTGTCCAGCTTCTTGATCATATCGAGTGCCTTGCGGACAAGTTTCTTCTTGATGACCTTGATCAGCTTGTGCTGTTGGAGCGTTTCACGAGAAACGTTCAGCGGGAGGTCGTCGGAATCGACAACACCACGGATGAAGTTCAGGTAGTTGGGCATCATGTCGTTGAACTCGTCGGTGATGAACACACGTCGCACGTATAGCTTGATGTTGTCCGACTTGGTTCCGTACTTGTTGAAACTCTCCGATGGCTGGACCTTCGGGATGAACAGCAACGACTTGAAGGTCACTTCACCTTCGGCGACGAAGTGAGTGTGCGTCAATGGATCCGAAGTGTCCTTGGTCAGGCTCTTGTAGAACTCGGTGTACTCTTCGTCCGTCACATCATTCGGCTTACGCGTCCAGATTGGCTTGCTGTCGTTCATGACTTCCCAGTCCCAAACGGTCTTCTTGATTTTCTTGGTCTTTGGCTTCTCTTCTTCGGCCTCTTCCTCAACCTTTCCGTCCTCTTCCTCGGTCAGATCTTCGTCCTTCTTCTCGGGCTTTTCGGTGACCTCTTCCTCGACTGGAACTTCCTCTTCAACCTCCTTGCTCGTCCACATGTAGATGGGGAAATTGATGAACTGCGAGTACTTCTTGATCAGCTGCTTGACGGTGTCCTCCTCCAAGAAGTCCTGGGCCTCTTCCTTCAGGTGCAGCGAGATTTGCGAACCACGTTGGAGAGTGTTTCCACGAGGATCTTCAACGATGCTGAAGCTGGCGGCATCCGACTCCCAGATGTACTGAACGTCATCGTTGTGCTTTGTGGTAACGACCACGCGATCAGCCACCAGGAAAGCCGAGTAGAAACCGACACCGAACTGTCCAATCATGTCGTTGACATCCTGCGTCTCCGTCTTCGTTTCCTGCATCTTCGAGAGGAAATCGGCCGTTCCGGACTTGGCGATCGTTCCCAAATTGTTGACTAGATCCTGTTTTGTCATGCCGATACCGGTATCGATAATGTGCAGCACCTTGCCATCCTTATCGGCCTTAATCTTGATCTCCAGGTTGCTGTTCGAGTCCAACACGCCCGGTTCGGTGAGCGACAGCAGACGGATCTTGTCCAGAGCATCCGAAGCGTTCGAGATCAACTCACGCAGGAAGATTTCCTTGTTGCGGTACAGCGAGTTGATGATCAGCTTCATCATCCGGTTGACCTCGGCCTGGAAGGTGAACTTTTCCGACTTTTCGCGCAGTTCCTTGATCTGGGATACGTTCAGGCCGTCCAGTTTGATGGCTTCCTCTTCGCGCTGTACGGCTTCGGCATCGGTTCGGGAACCCTCCTTGGAGGCGCCCAGGTTCATCTCGACGACCGGTAGGTCCTCGATGTCAGCATCGTCCTCCGCGCGGACCGAGGAGATTCCTGTGGGGAACAAAGAGAGGGAAATATTCATGTTAATTTAGCTGGGAGATTTGAGATACTGTAGAGGAAGTCGATTATTTCTTTGTCTGATTGCGGGTAGTTTTGGTTCAGAATTGGGGTTAAGAAAATTTTTAGGTTTCCGGTAGCCGCAGAGTCCTACCGTAACTGTCAAAAAATATGTGATTCTAAAATCCATATGGGTCAGTTATGCTTTCATGAGTAGTTCAGGTGCCCATAAAAGTTATGTTTAAAGTTCAGCAAATCGGCAAAATAAAATTTAAAACTAATAATTTAAAATACTCTTAAAACCTATGGAGTTACTTTTGACTCGTTCTTATTTTAATAGAAGACGATTTTAAGCTATGTTGCCTGATCCGACAAATACAAAAATATTAAATAATTCATGGGTCAAAAATGGTTAATGACTTTGAAACGCTCTCAAAAATCAAATTTTGAACCGATATCCGTTCTTTTAGCTTTATATGAAAGATATGGAACTCGAGAATGGAACCCTGGAAATTTATTGTGAGTGTCGCCATTCTGGGCACAAGGGCACAGGGGAACCTGTCTTCTCAGATTAGTATTCCTATGAGCACTTCCACAGTTATTAACGGAGAGCTTTGCCATTTGACTATTTTTGCCTTTGTATATCATGTGGCAAGTACGAAGATAATCTATGCCTGAGAAGTCGAGAAAATTTCCAACCCGGAATGATCCTCTACCTTTTGCCAGTCGTGATACATTTTAGACTGGTTCCGATAGAGCTCCAGAAATATTTTAGCAATTCCTCCAGGGATGCGTCCAAGAATTCCTGCAAAAAATATTTACAGAGATTTCTTTAGAAATTTCTCCAGTAAAATTTTTACTGGGATTCTTCCAGAAATTTCTCTCAGAAAGCCGCCAAGATCTGTTTTAGGAATGCTCTGGAATTTATTCAGATTTCTTCTTGTATTCCTTTAGAGATTCTTCTAGGTCTAGAAAATCATCCAAGGATTCTTGCAGAGATATTTTCAAGGCTACACTTTATTTAATTTTATGGAGGGATTATTAGAGTATGTTGATGTTCAATTAGTGGTTTTCATATCTTCAAGTTTTTTCCATGAATTTCACCAGGAGTTACACAAGCATATTTTTTCAAGGATCACTCAAGATATTTCTTTGGGGCCCAGATAGCCGTAGCGGTGAACGCGCAGCTATTCAGCAAGACCAAGCTGAGGGTCGTGGGTTCGAATCCCACCGGTCGAGGATCTTTTTGGGTTGGAAATTTTCTCGACTTCCCAGGGCATAGATACTCTATAGATACATATACATATAGCAGGGTGGCCAGTGAAAAGTCAATTTCAAATTCCCGGTTTTCTCCCGGTTTTTTCCCAGTATTTCAAAAATATTCCCGGTTTGATGATATGCTAAAAATCATTATTGCGATTTTTTCACCATTTCAAACGACTTTCAAGTACTTATTTGGTAGTTTTTTGGTCATAAATCAAAGTATTTCTATTAGGGGTAGACGGTAATCAGATATTTTCCTGCGCATTCAAATTTTCTGGGTTTATACTGATTCTGCTAAATTTCAGTTTGATCCATGAAACGATATTTTACTACGGTCATATTAAGTAATCGTGGAATTTGTTATGAAAAAGTTCAGTGTTAAAAAAATTTGACCCTTGTTTATATGATGCGATCGAGACAATCTTTGAATGAATCATAGTTTAAATTTTAAACGGTCACATAGTTTGAACCAACGGTGGTAAACATAAAAAATAACAATAATAATAATAAATATATAAATAAATAATAATAAACATAATAATTTAATATATCAATCAATTGTTCAACATTTCGTTTGATGGTCATCAGCATAGAATTTTTTGTTATGTTTCATTCCCACACATCTAGAACATTTTCTCAGTTCAATTATTTCTGATAAAAAATAACAGTCATAATTCTGAAATGAATTAAAATTTTATACTATTTTAACCAAGCCCAAACAGGAAACGAATGGCAATCAATATCATAGGTTGTAAACGCATTTAATTTGATCTCAGTGAATTGCAAGCTTGCTTAGAGAAATTTATAATATCCAAACTTTGGAGTTTTTAACATAAAATGCTTCATAAAACTATATGAAAAACTTTTCGCAAGATGATTTTTCATTAAAAGTTTTTAATTTACTGGATTAGAGCATGTGGTAACATTTGTATAAATAATATGTTCTTGACTTTATTGACTAAAGCGAAGTATGCACTTCAACAGAAAAGTAATCGCCTATCTCGATGCGTGGGAAATTTCTTGCAAGAAATGCTCAAGAAAAGCATTTTTCTTTGATTGCAGTACGCAGTTGAAGAGAAATGTCAATTCAAATGGAGCTCACTGTAGGAAATTTCTTGACCATTTCTTGGGCAGAAATTTTTACTTTTCTTGAGCGGAACAGCATACTTAGCTTAACTTGGGATTTGAAATCAGAAGCTTTTGTAAAAACCCACTAAAGTATAGATTGTGCTGGTTAAAACATTACTTGGTATGCACAATTTTCCCAGTGCTAATTGAAATTCCCGTATATTTCCCGGTTTTCTCCCGGTGATTCGAAATTCCCGGCTTTTCCCCGGTTTTCCCGATTTCCCGGTGCGCTGGTCACCCTGATATAGATACATAAACTAATCGTACCTGCCACACGATATACGCATGCAAAAATGGTCATTGGCATAGTAAGCTCTCAGTTAATAACTGTGGAAGTGCTCATAAGAACACTAAGCTGAGAAGCAGGCTCTGGCCCAGTGGGGACGTAACGCCAGAAAAGAAGAAGAAGTCAAGATATTTCTCGAATGATTTCTTGAGAGTTTCCTCCACGGTAACATACAAAGATATCCACAAGTAGTCCTCTCAAGATTCTTCCAGGAATTATTCCGGAGATTTCTCCCGGGATTCCTTCCCGGATCGCTTCAGGTATTCTACCAGAAATTTCTCCAGGTGCTCCACAACTCACAAATTCCTTAAGAATTTCTTGCAGGAATTCTCCCAGAGTTACCACGAGGAAAATCGCTACACGAATTATTTTAATGATTTCTCCAGATAATCCTCCAGGGATTGCCATAGGAATTTATCCAGAGATTCGTTCTAGGCCTCCAAGAAATCCTTCGGGGATTCCTCCAAGAGTTCTTCTTGAAATTCCATCAAAGATTCTCCTATGAATTCCTGCAGGAATTTTATCAGAAATTATTCTAAGAGTTTCTTCAGGAATTATTTCGGGAAAATCTCTACAAATATTTCTCCAATAAATGCTCTAAATTAACTCATTTTGAAAAATCTTTTTATGGAATCGTCCAGAGATTTCTCCAAAAAATATTTCAAGGATTTCTCCACAGATTTTTCTACAAATTCCACCAGAAAAATCTCCTCTACAGTGGAATTTTTCGTGGGATACCTCCAAGGATTCTCCAGGAATTCTTCCAGAAGCTTTTCAAAGATTCCGTCAGGAGTTTCTCTATAGACTCATCCAGGGATTTCTCTAGTAAACTTTCTACAGCGATTTCTGTAGAGATTTATTCAGCTTTTTCTTCAGGATTTTCTAGAAATTGTTCCAGGGATGAGCTAGTAGACAATCAAATGCACATTTGAAATATGCTTTTTGTCTACACAGTCTTTATTATAAAAAAAAGCCGTTGAAAAAATAAAGACTGCGTAGCCAAAAAGCATATTATTGATGTTCCAGGGATTTTTTTCAGAAATTACTCCAGAGATATCCTCAGAAATCCCTCGATAGGCTTCTGCAAGAATTTCTCCAGGGGTTCTTTCAGGAATTTAACTGGGGATTCCTTAATTTTCTAAACTTACAAAGCAATCACATCGACCAAGGAGTGCGGGTTCTATTCCCACTTCAGTCCGAATTTTTTTTCGACAGGGGTTATTTCTGGTAGAATCCGTAATTGAATTTCTCCAGGAGAATTACTGGAGCGATCCCGGAGAAAATCTCAGCAATAATACCAAGAAGATTCTCGAGAAGACTACCAGAAGGAATTGAGGAGAAATATCTGGAGTAATCCATGAACAAATCGTCGTACTGTAATTTGAAGAAAGCCTTGAAGACATTTCTGCATAAATTCCTGTAGAGATATTCCAGAAGAAATCCTTAGAGGAGTCGCAGATCAGATAGAAGAAACAAGATTATAACAGAATGAGTTGCTCTGATATGATTTCATAATATCATCAGTTGTTATAAAACATATACCGTTAGTAGTCAAAACAACAAAAAATCTAACAAAATTTAGACCAAATAAATATAGAATATAATAAATCCTATTAAAATTGTAGCAGAATTATTACAGAACGTGTTTCAGACATGTCACAACATAACAACATTATTGCAAATTTTCTTACTGTTCATAGCTTTAGATGTTATTTACAACTCACAAATGCCATGTCTGAAATATAACAAATGTTGTAATAAATCGGTTACAAAAAAGGTGACAAGTTTAGAGTAAAGACATATTGATAACGAAATTATATCAATTTCTGTCATTTTTAACAGCTTTTGTTACTATATATGGCCGTGCAGTTAGTGTCGTCAGGCATTTAAGCGCATCGCGTCATGGGTTAGGAAATACTTCAGGGTCTTTCCTAGTCTTAGTGTAACGTCCGTGGATACAAAGTTACAGCTCATTTACCGTGCCGATTGGCCAAAAATGACCCCAATGGAAGGTTAATAATATTTCACGAAAAAATAATATTGGAAAAGCCCACACATAGTAGTTTGGAAATCGCTGTCACAGTGAACCCTTCATGAATCGATGTTCCATTGCTCGATATCGACTCATGAAACCATACAAAAACCTAAATTTCATGGTTACCATGATGGTCCTCCAAACAGTTTTCCAAAAATATCCTGTTCTAAGAATCGATGGTCCTTTCGGATAATGATTCATGGAAGATTAACTTTTATTTTGACAGATATCTCACTAGTCCAACAGATAATCATGTTACTCAGGATTTCGAAACCATTCCCAATCAATAAAACGTTCTCGACACAGGTTTGAAAAAAGAGAAGCATGAAAGTTTTGGGAGCTATAAAAATTCAGACTAGGTAGGTGTTATGAACAATGATGTATAATTTGGGTAATGAATTTTAACTAAGCGCAACAATTCGTTCATATGAATCTATTTAGAGTTTCGTCCACGAATTCCATCGGAAATCCCTCCAGCTCCAGGAATTCGTACAACAATTCTTCCAACGATTTGTTCCTCCAAAAACATCTTCCAGAGATGCCTTCAAGTATTTTTGCAGCGAAGGTTTTCAGGATAGCAATCGAGATTTCAACTTGGACTTCAAGAATTTCTACAGAAATTTTACCAGGAACATCAACAATGATTCTTTAACTAATTCCTCCAGGGATTCCTACAAAAAATAATGTAGAAAAAGAGGAATCAATGCAACAGTCGTCCCTAAACTTCCTTTTGATATTGCCTTAGGATTCCCTCCAAAGATTCCTACGAGAATTCTTCGAGGAATTCTTTATGGATTTTTGTTGCCCCTTAAAAATCATTTAGATGTTTCTTCTTTATTTTCAGAAATACTTCAAGTGAATCTTCCAGGTATACCTGCTACAATTCCTCTTGTGTTAGCTGCAAACAATTATCCAACGATTGCTATACAGATTTCATCAGATATCCAGCGATTCTTTCAAAAAGAATTCTATGGATTCAGCAAAACTCTTTCAACAACTCTTCCAGAGATATCTTCTAAGAAAGAATCTAGGAATGCCTACAAGATTGCATCTAAGAATTCAAGTAGGATTTTTTAACAGTGGTTGATCCTTAAATTCCTATGGCAATTTCAAAAAGTAGCTTATCATTTTTGCTTGATATATTTCACACGACATATTTTCTTGGAAAAAAGCCAAAGTTGTACATATAAATCTTTTCCTCTCGCAGGAAAATTTGGATTCTAACACATAGAATGTATAATATACATTGTGGAGTTTTTATGTCTTTTTAGCTTGACAGTTTTGTGATAACTATCCTCCAGATTAGCATGGCCTACTCGACAATATGCCAAATCACCACATCTCCTTTTCTCTTGAAGAACACGGGGCTACGTGACGATTCAGCTGATTCCGTGTCCGTCCATGTGTACCAATGCGTTGGGTATTCTGTCCAGCCTCAATTCGTATTTGTTCGACGCTTTGCCTTCGATGGCCGACTTTCCCACCATAACCGACATCCTGATCCAAGCCATTCCATTGCTGACGGCTTGTTCGGATGCCATCAACCGCTCGGTTGTCAGTGCCAACAAAGTCTATGCGGAATTCTTGAAGATCGACGAAGGAATTGGCTTCAATAGACAAGTTGCGCTGGTCGGAGATTCCATGGGTTGCGTTCTAGCTCACGACTGAGTAGAGTTAATGTCCGACATGGAAGCGTAGCTTCCCGGCTAGATCACATCGTTGACTTCATGGAAGTTAATGACCTGAACGTGAACAAGTTATTGCAGCACCGTCCCCGTGAAGAAAATTTTCCTCTACCAGCGGATCAAGACTTCCCAAATTCGACTTCGAAGTCGGATACTTCTTCATGTTTGGAAGCCCGTTGACCGTTATCTTGGCAGCTCGACGCCTGAACGAATCTCGTAGCGGAACCAACAAACCTTCCTGTACGCTAAGTGCCCGCTCGTTAACGGTCAACCCTACCATCTTTAGGAACTTATCCAGTGTAGTCCGTAAATTTTTAGTGATGGTCCACCACCGTGACGACTCTATGACACCTCGATATGCTCGATATACAGCACCAATCAACCAATATTGTTTCAAAAATACTGAAACTTCTTGTGTGGCGTTTTCTGCGGCATATGGTTACAATTTCGTTTGAATGTACTTCTTCGGCCAGATTCTATACCGATTGGGCCACAATGGTCGTGGTCTGAACTCCATTGCATCGTGGACCTGTTTTCCTATTTCAATCTGAAAAAAATGGTTCAACACTCGTTATTGACGCGTTTTTTATACTTTGCCAACAGTTATGGTTGAGTCCATCTATAGGTCACCTAGCTCCTATAACGAGCATCATCTTTATCCGCCGGACCCAACGGATAGAATCCGTTGCTACGGCAGCCCCTTCATAAGGCGAGCTTGGTTTTTCCGCCGTATCCAACAGGTCTAAATCTGTTGCTACGGCAGCTCCCTATTACGGCGAGCTTTTTCGTTTTTATTTCGCCGGACCCAACGGATAGAATCCGTCGCTGCGGCAGCCCCCTTCTAAGGCGAGCTTGGTTCTTTTTATCGCCGGACCCAACAGACCAAATCTGTCGCTGCGGCAGCTCCGTTGTATGGTGAGCTTGATTTTTTTTCCGCCGGACCCAACAGATCAAATCTGTTGCTACGGCAGCCCCCTTCTAAGGCGAGCTTTTGTTTCCGCCGGACCCGACGGATAGAATCCGTCGCTACGGCAGCCCACCTCTGGGGTGAGCTTGAACATTTCCACCGTCGTTACGGCAACCCGTTATTCAACGAGTTTTCATTTTAGTTTTAACTTACACTATTTTCGATTGTTTTATTTTGGCTGCTTCTTTCTGTTCTTCAACAGATATGCTTGCAATCCAAGTATTTCCATCTTAATTTTCCATTTACTACTGCAACACGCAGGAACGCTCGTCGCCAATGTGGAGTTTTCATGTCTTTTTAGCTTGACAGTTTTGTGATAACTATCCTCCAGATTAGCATGGCCTACTCGACAGTATGCCAAATCACCACATACATTATTATATTATTATACACAGAAGAAGCAGTCAAGTATGTGACAAGAAGGTTAAATATAAAACAAAAAAAAAAATACTTCGGTTTTTCAACATACATTGTTAGAAAAATTCAAAATTGTTTGCCAAATCGCTCATTTCGAGTTAATTATCAAAGATCCAAATCTGAAAGACTACCTGTACGAGCTGGTGTTCCTCAAGGCAGCATTTTCGGACCAATATTATACGCTATTTTAATGTGACCAGATGTGTCCCGGAAAAAGTCCGGGACGCATGCCAGATCTCATCCCTAATGAAGCGCTTCTCATATTTGATGTGTAATTTACATTCATATTCGATCTAAGACATGTACTAAATACTAAGGTAATTGAAATAAAAAGTATTGACACTGTACTGTAAAGTTGAAATTTGCTCTGTCCCGGCTAATCCGGGACGTCTGGTCACTTTACGCTATTTGCACATCTGACTACACATCAACTAATAATATTCCCTCATAAACCAAAAGCTCTTTATTTGTAACGTTCAAGTAGATATGTTGTCACGATGAGAGGGGTTGCAATAAATTGGTCAGATAAAGTTAAGTATGTAGGGCTCAAGCTAGATAAAAATTTAACTTTCAAAACTCGAATTGATGGTTAATGTTAATGTTAATTGTTGATGTTTATAAATTAGTTTTACCAAATCAGGATGATGGTGTTGCCTAGGCAACATTCTGTTAACCAATTATGTTTTTGATTTCTTCAATATTCTAATCAGTGAAGTTTCCTTAGATTGGTACACGTCATAGCCGACTGCCCATTCGTTTGCTTATCAGCTGCTGCTTCTGCACACTATAAGATAGGCTAATGATGGAGGCCCCCAACTTATGGGAAATCCCAACAACGAGGGAATGTAGACATCAGAAAATTAGCAGAATATGTATCCCAAAAAACGAGCATAAAATGGTTGAAAGTTTACATTGAACAAAAATATTGTTAGGGCGAAACCGGTTTAATAATGTATTTACATTTACTGCTTTGTAGTGGAAATCCCAGAGCCGGCTCGAAGCTCCGATCCGCAGAAAGAAGATAATCAAAGCGTTCATCACTGACGTGGCTTAAGTCATCTGAATCAACAACAGCTTTGATGTAGTACTTTGTCAATAGTTAAACAACTTATTAAACAATCAAATTGCACAGTTAACAAGTTGATGCAATGCATCAACTTCGATTAATATTGATAGCGTAGTTTGATTATTCTTCAATAGTGAAATTGATAAATCAAGAAACAAATTAATTATATTAGACAATCTCAATTATGCCATTCAAATGTTTGCAACTGAGCGCACTTCCACTGTTCAAAATATCAATCTCAACCCAAAATCCGATCCACGTAGCCAAGTTTTTTCGGGAATTTTCTACACCGCAGCGTAACACACAGCAAGCGGTGACGGCCCCCAAATCAAGATCAAAGAACAAGAAGAGGACGCCTTCGTAAGCTCCCGTTAGACATGGGGCACCATTTTTCTTTCCACTCACCTGCAAACAGGAAAACTCCCACAATCAGAAGCAGCAGGTACTTCATGGTAGCGCCCTTTCCGGTGCAACACTTGCGTGCTGTAATTATTGTTCCCGGCACAACAAATCACACAATTTTCGGTCCAGAAAACTTCTTTCTTCTCGAATGGATGGACGTGGCGTGGCGTTCCTCTGCACTTCTTTCGGCGACCGATTCTAGACCAAGACTACGAATATGAATGGGGGCTCTCTCGGTGAAATAGGGCTTCCTCCCAATGTCGGCGGCACACACAGTCCCGTTGGACGCACACCGAAGCAAGCGACGGCGATTATTTGGCGAGCGCTGATTGGGCCAAATCGCCGGTGGCTGAGAGGGAGAGAACACAGAAAATGAGAGGGTCCGCAGGGCTGTGCTTGAAGCGAATGGGATTGAGTTTGGTCATAGCACCTATGACTACACGTGCAAATGAATCTACTCACCAAACTACCGACTCCACGCAGATTGCATGACCAGACAAAACATCAAACATTGAAGTTGTCAAAATTGTTTGTTAATATCTCTATACTGCCATGAATCGCAAGCCTATCCCATCTGCATTTTCGTCAAAATTGATTTTAATTCAGTTTTCAACATATTTTCCAATGGATCATTAAAATAACCAAAACGCTATGGAAAGCATAGATAGCGCCACCGTAGCCTTGTGTGTTTGACAGAACAGCAAAGCTGTTACAATGTTAAATCCCATATACAGTGGCGCCTTTGTTTTGATGCGGTGAGCACTGACAAAAACTACCTTCAATGATCCATTGTCCAATAAAAAAAAGTAACCGCATGTCAGTCCCTCAACAGATTCCTGCACCATGTAACACAAAAAAGAACCGTGTTTTGATTATCTTTATATTTTTCTCGGAAAGATATAGTAGTAAAAGCAAATTATAAAAGTTTCTTAAAGATTTGAACACGTTGCAATCCTCTGGAATTTTTTGAATATTCGTTTGAGCACTTCACGGCCCATTTTCTCAATGCCTACTTTTTACAGATTATCAATCGCAGATCTCCAAAGTTTGTTTTTAATCAAAATAGTCTCTGAAGTCAGTGCTCAGTGCATCTCTCCAAACACTAATCTATAGATTCCTCACCAATTCTCCCAGGAATTCGGCCAGAGATTTTTCAAAGTATGCTTAGAGAAAATGTTCAGATATTGCTCCAGAAAATTTAACGCAACTTTCTCCCTGAAAATTTTCCCAGTATTTCTCAGTTGTCTCCAGCATACTTCGGGATCTCTCCTAGAAATTTTTCCACTAGAAATTTGTTTTGGCATTTTTCCAAAGAAATTCTCCAGGGTTTTGGATAGGGTTTATTCACAAATTTCATAACGCCAAAAATGGCCATTTTCGACACCCACCCACCCCCTCGTGACGCTTTTTGTATGAACATTTTACAAATTTTGTATGAACCGTAACAACACGAGGACACCCACCCACCCCCTTCAGCGTTATGAAATTTGTGAATGGGCCCATACCCCGATTTTGGCAGTTATCCTTCCTGGAATTGGCTCAAATGTTCCTTCAGGGATCATTTCAGTACGATTATTATTAAGAACTCTGCTAGAAAATCCTAAGAAAAAGTGGTGGGATTCTTATTAGCCCCTCTACTAGCAGCATTTTTTTACAATAAAAATTTTTCAAATCGCGATAATTTTTTTTTTGTTTTTCGATACATTATCATCTTTTTTTTTTTCATTGCCCCAATCGCCTCTACGCTGATTATAAAATTTTCAAATGTATCTTTTACTGGGATGCAAATAACAATAAATCAGGCCTGTTCAACCTCTTTGAATCGCGGGCAAAATCGCAGAAACATTTTTGTGTGGCAGGCCATACTATTTTACTTATTCGCATAAAATCTTATAAAAATCAGTAAATGAAAGAAATAATTTCGAAGAATTTGGAATCCAGGTTTTTACGAGCACTAATGGCTGCCGCAAACAAGTTCGTTTTCTGGTAGGGTTCAGTCAATATGACGTTTGGCTTGGGTCCGCTCAATGGGCCTTTTCACATGACGTTCCAAATCAGCTGATCGGGAAGCTCTTTGACAGTTCTTCTATGGAAATGACAGCCTCGTGTTAGCACCGCTCCTCCACCGATATAAACAAGTGCATAGACGGACCTGTCACATGAAAAGGCCTATATAAAACGACCCAATTCAAACGTCAAATCGACTGTTCTTAACCAAAAAGTGAGTGTGTTTGCGGCAGCCATTAGCGCTTTTTAAAAGCTGGATTGAAAACATAGAATGGATCATTAAAATAACCATAACGGCCGCTATGAAAAGCATAGATAGCGCCACCGTAGTCTTGTGTGTTTGACAGAACAGCAATGCTGTCACAATGTTAAATCCCATATATAGTGGCGCTTTAATTTGATGCGGTGAGCACTTGCAAAAACTACCTTCAATGATCCATTACTACTAAGCTTTCTGGTAGATATTGTGACAGTCTCATTTGAAATTATGCAATAATCTCGCCCAGAATATTTTTAAGAGTCACTTTGTTAGAGCCATGACCTGGAATGTGTCAAAATCCTGATCTAACTTTTCTGACAATGGAGTGAGAATTCTTTCCAAAAATTAGGTGAGCATTCTGTCCAAGATGTCAACAGTTGTGACTAAAATTGCTTCAGTATTTTTCCCAGTATTCATGTTGATATCTTGCCTTGAGGTTTTTGAGAATGCTGTACAGGATTTTATAAGAAACCTGAATTTCACAAAATGGCAGCTTTGTAGTGAAAATCATTACCAAAGAGGTTGGAATTAACAGACTCGCACCAACGTTTTTCAACCGAAGTGATCCCATGATTATCATAAGAAGATCTATTGTAGTTTTTAGCATTATTTCATAAATTTGTCCAGGTTGTTGTCTACACTAACGATGCACAAATCAGTCAAATATACAAGACAAACTTATTATTTTCAATTTGCAAATTTGCATCGCATTTTTATCGAATCCTTCCGAGTGTGAGATACATCGTTTTTAAAAATTATGCTTGAATTCCCCGACAAGATCGGTGCATGCAAACATTTTTTCATAGGGGTGCTCGCTGTATGCTCATATTGACAGCAGTGCTCAGAAGCTATCAGCATAAATCAGCTGTTTTTGTTTGCATTTTTGACAGTAGCGCCCCTTCACGTTTCATCCGCACTTTCCCCACACATGCAGACGATGCACCCTCGACTAGGTTTCGATTATGAAATCAACACCGCGAAAGTTGTAATTTTTAATACTGTTACGTTAAAACGTTAAACGTCCCCCATTCGTGTAGTGAAATGTTCCGAAGGGTTGCGAAATTTGCAGTCCCCGGAGCGGGCTTCATCTCGGCCGGCTTGTTCCCGTTCGGCACCAACGAAAATGACCGAGTGGAGCACACGCCAATGCAAAAAATGCTTGCCGAAGCGCCGGGCGATAAACAAACCGGCAAGGATCGACTCTATCTGATGTTCAGCATCGAGTAAGTGGACTGGCTCTGGGGGAAATTCTTGAGAATTGTTAACGGGAGATTTACGCTTTTATTTACAGCGAATTCGGTCGGGTGTCCAGCGAACTGAACTCAATCTACCAGGCGGGGTTTTTGGGCTTTCTCGTGGGGGCATGCTACGGTGGGTTCGTCAATTCCCGTGTGGCCTACATGAACTTCATGGAGAGGAATCAAGCCACGGCTTTCAAATCTAGCTTTGAAGCTAAGGTAGGTTTTCCAACATTTGGGAGTAGTATTCAAAACTTAATGTAATTCGTTAATTGCAGCGCAAACTTCAAGATCAGGTGACCGTTACCTTCGCCAAGGGAGCATTCAAATGGGGCTGGCGGTTAGCACTGTTCACCACTAGTTACATGTAAGACTTATTGAATAATTATTATTATAATTTAATTACTGTGTCCAATCGGTTGTTCAACATTTCGCGGTTTCTATGCGTATCGCGATTGGAATTTCTATGAGAAAATTTGCTTTTTTGTGCTTTTAAGCTCACAATTTTATTGAAATCATCACACATATTTTATTCAATATGATCAAATCCTCTAAGGTATTTCATCAGAAATCACATCAAACTCGTCTCAAGTTTTTCATTATAATTAATTAAAAATTATCTTGCTAATTCGAAGATTCACATCATATTTTTTCAGGGTTCTAATCAGAATCTTATCAAGATTCTCATTAGACTTCTCTAAGCATTCTCAGACAATCCTCCCAGGGTTTTTTTTTTCAAAATCCTCTTAGGATTCTCATTAGAATATACTCAGGATTTTCACCAGGATCCTTAAGGGATGCTTGTCAGAATCCTCGTAGATTTTCGAAATTCGCTTCAGAATCCTCTCAAAATTCTCATTTGAATCCTTCCACGATCTATTAGCATCGAGGCCGAATTCTCATCTGAATCGTTCCAGGAATCTTATCGGAATCGCTATAGGATTCTTATCAAAACTCTTTCAAATTTCTTTTCAAAAGAATGCCGCCCAGATTGTCAACAGAGTTTTTTCCAAGATTCATATCAGAATTCATTCAAGATTCTCATCAGAACCTTTCAAGTATTCGTATCAGAATCCTTCGAGTATTCTAAATGAAATAATTTTTACTGAAATCTTTCCAGTATTATGTTCCTTCGTTTGTTCTCATTGAAAATATTCTTGGATATCCTCAGAATTCATCCTTGATTTTCATCGAAATTCTTCCTGTGTTTTCATCATAAACCCTCCAGGATTCATATCAAAACTAGCCACGATTTTTATTCAAACTTTCTACGATTCCTGTCAGAAACATTGCAGAGATCTGAAAGCAGAATTTTCATCAGAATTCTTCCAGGAATCTCAAAAAGATCCTTTTATGATTTTTGTTACAATATTTCTGAGATTTTTATCAGGAACCTTGCAAGAATTTTCCCAGAAACCTTCCAGAGTTCTCATCAGAAACTTTTTCAAGTATTTCATTTGAAGCCTTCTTGGATTTTTATCAGAATTCATTCAGGACTCCTATCAGCTTCCTTCAGAATTCTCATTCAAATCATTCCCGGACTCTTAATAAAATCGTTTGAGGATTTCCGAAGGACCCTTCCAATATAACAGGAATTTCAAAAACAAAGCAATGATCTTCCGAAATCAAGAAATTTGTTACTATACCTGAGTTCCGTCATAATGTTTGACCTATCCTAAATAATCTTATTTAGCTTCCGTTAAACTAGCAAAATTGTATAGTTTTCTGGCGAAAGCTAGAATTTTTCACCTAATATTTTCTGATAAGAGCTGCTGCTGTGAAGAATTTATGGAAGAACTTCAAAGCAATTTTCGGTTGAACTCCGGAGGAACTTCCGAGGAATTGCTTGATGAAATCCAGGAGAATTTCGGGAAAAAGGAATTCCGGGAGGAACTCTGGACGATTTCTCGAAGAATCTAGCAAAATTCTCGGAGTAACTCCAGAAGAATTCCTAGGAGAAATTTCTATATTCCCCTTTGAAATTCGAAAAGGAAATCCGGATACCAAAACAAAAAAAAAACAAAGGTATTTCTGGAGAAAATCTTTGAAGTAATTTCTAAATGAATTTATAGACAAACTCTCCAGTGGAATTCCAGGACGAAATCCCCGGAGGAATTGCTATTGGAAATCCTCTGGGGAATTAATGAACGAAATCCCCGGAGGAGTTTTTGGAAAAAAATTTCCGGAGCAATCTCTGAAGAAAATCCCCGGAGAAATTCCTGGACCAAATTTTTGGAGGACATTCCATGGAGAGTTCATGGATAAAATGTCTGGAGGAATTTCATAATGAAATCCCCGGAGGAATTCCTGCTGCAAATCCCTAGAAACATTCTCGAAGGAAATCCCCGGATGAATTCTCTGAAAAAAAAAATCCCCGGTGGAATTTCGAGAGAAAATGCCTGAAATCTCCGAAGGAATTCTTGTACTAAATCCAAAAAGGAATTCCGAAGAAAATCCCCGGAGAAATTGCTGGAGGAAATCCCCAAAGCGATTTCTGGAAGAAATCTCCGGAGGAATTCTTGGAGCAAATCCACGGAGGATTTCCTGATAGAAAGGATTTTCTGGAGAGAATCCTGAGAGGAACTCCTGGAGTATATCCCCGGACAAATTTCTAAAAAAATACATACCAGAAGGCATTCCTGGAGCAAATCCCCGGCATGATTTTTGTAGAATAATCAATATGTTATCCAGTTTTCCTGCAACGAAGTATTAGAAGCTATCAATGAACTCGATGTTTCGAAAGGCCAGGGCACAGACGCCGTTCCCCCTCTCCTGTTAAGGAATTGCTCTACTACGTTAGCTGACCCTATCACCAAAATCTTCAATCGTTCTCTCAGTGAGAAGACATTTCCAGCATTGTGGAAACAGGCTTGCATTGTCCAAATTCACAAATCTGGGAATTGCAGTTCTGTTTCTAACTATCGTGGCGTTTCTATTCTGTGCTGCATGAGCAAAATATTTGAAAAAATGGTGCATAGCATACTGTACAATGTAGCAGTTCCAATCATCTCCAACACTCAACATGGCTTCATGAGGCGCAGGTCCACAACATCAAATCTCATGTCCTACGTTACCACACTATCTCGTGAATTGGAGCATAGACGTCAAGTTGATTCCGTTTATATCGATTTCGCAAAGACTTTTGACACCGTTCGACATGTTACAATCGTCGATAAAATGAAGCATATCGGATTTCCGGATTGGATCATAGAGTGGCTAGCGGGATTTGGGGCAAGTGTGCCACCTTAAGCAAATTGTTCTCTAACTTTGTCTAAAGCTTAAAAATCCCACCAATTTAGCCTTCATGATGTTAGTTTCGCATCTTTTCATAAGCACTATGCCATTTAAAATGGAAATAATTTCAAAAAGTATTAGTTTTGGAGCTCCTCAAAAATCATCCAAAATTACCTAATTTTCAACACTATGGGGCAAGACGGCCACCGAATGAACATCACATATAATTCTACTTGTAATAAAAATTTCCTTATTTCATATTGATATTACTTACAAAGCAGAGACTTATAAATGGTTATTTTTGTTATCATTCAATGCGCTATATATATTAACCTTTTATTACGGAGGATCTGTATAATATTACACTAGATCAGCAATAAAAAAACGGTAAAATATTGATACAGTCATCTCTCCCTTACTCGATATTGAAGGGACCATCGAGTTAGGGAGGTATCGAGTTACAGAACACAAATCCAGTGCAAATGCGATCCAAGGGACCATCGAGTTAGCCATGAAAACCAACTTTTACTATGGTTCTCTAACTCGATATCGAGATACGGAATATCGAGTAAGGGAGAGTTAACTGTAAATATAAGTAAAACAGTTCTTAAAACGCCTAAAACCATGTTATTATCAAATATTTGGAGAAAAAATCACTTTGGGCGCAAAAATGCTCGCTATTCCCGTTCTACACTTCAGAAACCACTACTGGTGCCTCATTTTGGTTCATTATTATGATTATGTGGATGATGTTTACATTTTTATGAATTTCACTCCAACCATTTTTGTTTAACAAATAGGTGGCACACTTGCCCCAAAACGTATAGATTTCAACCAAAATGGATTTCGTATGTGAAACTAAATATTTTTTTCGTCCAAATGCTACAATAACTTACACTTTTGTATAGCTTCACGATGTACAATACGTTTGAAAAATCTGTTATTAATTTACCTCTCACCATGCTATTTAGAAATAACGAAATTTTATAAAAATTCACTGAAATCTGATTGTTCGATTGTTCGATGAAAGTCGATGTAAATACATGAAAAATAGAGCAATTTTCGTAAAATTTTGATCATCGTTTTATGAACTATTGGGGACCATATAGTTAAGCTCAAAGATAAAATATATTTTGTAGTTTTTATAAAAATAAGGGGTGGCACACTTGCCCCAAATTCCGCTACGTTCGTATTTATCAGACCGATCCGCATACGTGGTGATCAACTCTGCGAGATCGCGATCGTTTGCCATCACATCGGGCGTACCTCATGGTAGCGTTCTTGGACCGTTGCTATTCAACATATTAGCTGTGTTCAACGAGCTGCTCGAACTTGGTTGCAACCACTTGCGAGTCAGCTTTTGGTGTTCATTGAGCCACTCCAAACTACTTCGAGTCGCTCGGGTTTGTGTTCATTGAGCCGAGTCCAACCAACTCCGAGTCGCTCGAAACAGGTTGGAAGCTAGAGTCCGAGCTAGTTCAACCAGCTCGCAGTAGCTCGTGTTTTTGACGTTTAAAAACGTAAACATTGAGAAAAAAAGCAAAATTCCAAAGCGATACGCATTGTTAAGTGCGCGAATTTTTTTTTCACGTGTAATTCCGGTAAATTAGTAAAAAGAGTAAAAAGAGCGTTCATTGAGAAAGCAGCTTGGAGTTGCTCGAAGTAGCTTTGACAGTTATTTGTTGACAAAAAATACGAGCTAGTACAACCAACCCCGAGCAAGTTCGATCAAAGTCATTGAACACAGCTATTTTTAAACGACTTAAGTCTTCTACTGTCGTCGTTCGTTCTATCTTTTGCTGACGGTATGAAAATGTACCGTACACGGAGAAAACGGAAAACCCATATTTGAGTATTTTTTAACTTACTTTTGAGTTATTTTTCTCTCCCTATTTCATTCGCTCCTTCTATTGTTGTCAGAGAGCGAAGAGCCAAACAACCCAAAAACCGAACCTTTGTGCGTTACCTCAAATTTGAGTAAGTGGCATAGTACTGGAAGTTGAGTTATTTGATCTGCCGGTTGAGTGGAAAGAACTTAGCCAGTAGGTATTTTTTCGCATGGCTGCAAATGAAAACAACTTCTACCCCATCAACTCAAAATTAGGTTAACGCACGAACCCCCGGAATTGAGTGGAATGAACTCACTTTTGAGTACTTCATTTTCTCCGTGTACAATAGAGTTTAGTGACATTTGAACACACGTAGACTAGCATACGCTCGTCATACACAGTTTGTTTTTGTTTTCCTCAAAGAAACTTGCACACGCTTTCCAGACTCATCAAAATGCATATGGAAATATTACCCAATTTGAAAAATGTATACCTGGATTCTGGGTGTTTTTCGAGACAGAGTGCATATTGTTTTCCTCTAAGGTTCACAACTACATCTACACCAGGGCACCCATACAATTAGGCGTGATAACCACTATATTGAGCATTTTGCACCTTATTAGACTACTGTGCAGATAATATTTGCACAGTGAACATTTACACACCTCACACATCCACGTTATTTAGAGTTTGACAGCATGCTTTGATTCTAACTTTTTTCGTCTTTGTTTTGATTTGGGGGAATGATTAGAATTAGAATGACTTTCCCACTGACGAACTAAATTTACTCGGTCCAGCAATGCAATCCGAACATTGCCAGAAATGACACTCAAAGAAAGATACAATGGCTTGTGCAGAATGTTTACCCGGTATACCTCTAGATGACGAGTTAAGTTCGATCCTCGATGTGAAATAGTTGGGTGAGCCGTTGGGCAGCAACGAGGATCAAGTTGCTAAAAGCTCTTCCGCTAGGAGGAATGCTGAATCGCCAATCGATTACGCCCTGTCTCTGCGGAAACGGCTCTGATTCCGAAGACGATTTAGATGATAGATCATTAGATAACATCTTCACAAAGAAAAAAACATATGCCCATCCCATTACAGCTGCTGGCTATTGGCTGCCGTTCGCGATTTTAAGACCCAGGAAAAGGGAAATAAGTTTGTTTATGGGGTGTAGCTGGCAATACGGTAGACACTTTTCTATACCAATGCTGGTTACTTTCTTAGAAATATAGCTAAAAAGAAGTTTTCATGCACTCTATTTCAGTGCTTGGAATTAAAAAACGTCATAAATAGACCGATGCACGAGTTCACTAATTTGACGTTTGAGCGGTGCCGAGTTCACTCGTTTCCATGGTCACGTTAATAACACGGCACCGCTCAAACGTCAAATTAGTGAACTCGTGCATCGGTCCATAGCTTTCGAGGCATACGCCTGCTGATGTTAGTGAGTGTGCAAATTGTCTCTAGCACATGAACAATTTCATTAGAATCTAAAAATTCGTGCAATGGTCAATATTTTCGCAGCTGGACTGTGTTGCACTTCAAGAGGATGTTAATACGCTGCTGATATGGTGCGGTGATAACGGAATGCGCGTCAACGGTACCAAGTGTAAGGTTATTTCCTTCAGTAGATGCAGTGACAAAACCGTTTTTGAATACTCAATCGATTCGGTTCTTCTGCAAAGGGTGACGTCTATCTGCGACTTGGGCGTTATCATCGACGAAAAGCTAAAATTCAACGAACACATAGGGGTTACCGCGGCCAAAGCCTTTTCCGCTCTTGGATTTATTCGTCGGCATGCTGCAGATTTCACAGACATTTATGCACTGAAAATTCTCTACTGCTCACTAGTACGTAGTATACTTGAATACGCTGCTCCCGTATGGTGTCCTTATTATTCTACGCTGATTCTCAAAATTGAACGTGTACAAAGGAGATTCATTAGGTTTGCACTACGCAATCTTCCGTGGAATGATCCCGTCCATCTTCCGCCTTATCCAGACCGATGCCGCTTGATCGGTTTGGAGACTCTATCACAACGACGTGTTTCGATGCAGTGTGTGTTCATTTTCGACATCATTCAGGGCAACATCGACAGCCCTGTGCTCCTTGAACAAATCCCTTTGTACGTGCCACCCCGTCAGCTTCGTTACTCCTCGATGCTGGCAGTACCTCACCATCGGACAAATTATGGCCATTTTAATGCACTTGACTTTTGCCTACGAGAATTCAACAGATTCAGCGATTCGTTCGATTTCAATGTGTCAAAAAATGTTTTTGTTAATAGGATAAGAGATAGAATTTAAGTAAAGTACATAATATTAAGGCTAAGTAGCCCGTCATTCGTTTTGGCAACAATGATGACTTTTCAGCATGCATTTTAAAGTGATAAAACTCAGTCTTGATAGTTTATTTTGACTTGAAAAAGAATTACTGTAAGCGCTGACATGCATAAAGTATGCTGATACTTTTTCAGCTATGTCAGTGCAAAACCAACTGATTTTCTTTGATTCGAAATCGTGAGATGAATTAGCAACAATCATTGACGACGCGTACAAATTTCAATGACGGCCTACTTCGCCTTAAGTTTTCAGTCTGTGTGACGTGTAGTCAAAGACGGTGAATAAATAAATTTCCAGAACTTTAACAGTTGAAAACATTACATTTATGACGTTTGTTTAGAATTGAGTTAGAAATTCTAAAAAACTTTTGACCCACTTTACTCTACATTTAGAGACACCTCCTCAAGGCAAGCATCGTTGTGAACTCCTACAGATATCCTCGGTATTTTTTCCAGTGATTCTTGACGCCATTTTTATAAAGATTCCTTCATAAATTCCTGCACGTTTCATTCCAAGATTTGCTTCGTGAATTCCTTTAAAGATTATCCCACGAAAATTATAAGGAACATTTCCACGAATGCATCATAAAATTCGACTAAGGATTCCTCGTGATTTTTTTCCCAGGAATTTTCTCCAGAAATTTATATAGTAATTTCTACGGCATTTCATCCAGGGATTACTCCTGCAGTTTCTTCCGATGATTTCTTGACTAGTTTCTCAAGTGAATTGACCATGGATTATTCAAAAGTTCATGCTATTTGGTATTCTTTTCCAATATACACTTTAGCTTTTTATTCTAAAAAATCATTCACAACCTCTTCACAGGTCTAGAAAAACCTTCCAAAGATCTTTTCAAGAGTACAATATTTTTCACCAGAAGTTTCATCAGTAAAATCTCAAAGATTTCTTTTGGGGAAACCCTCCGGACTTGATCCTAGAATTCCACTAACTTCTGAATAATTTTCTTGACAATATCCTGGAAGAATTTCTGAATGAATTCTTGAGAGAATCTTTGAAGAAATCTCTGAATATATTCTTGAAGGTATCCGTAGATGAATTTGTGGTTCTTTGAACTAAATTCTGATGATGTTCTTAGAGAAATTTCTAGTTATTTTTTTTAAAGTCCTAAATGAGTCTAAAGTCTTGATGAAAATGATTTCCAGCAGGGCTGAGGACTACCTTGAGAAATTTCTGTAAGTATCTTTGAAGGAAGTCATAAACTCTGTAATATTTTTGGAGTTATCTTTAGAAAAAATTCTAGTTGAATTATTTAAGGTATCCTAAATGATTTTTTTAACATACAACCTGATGAAATTTCTGGAGAAAAACATGAAAAATTACATAGAGAATTACCATCAGTGCACCAGATTCCGCTCATTTAAGGGAAGTTATGTGTTCAAATGTTTATTATAAAATAACTATTGTGTCGATCAATACTATTTTTATGTCACAATGTAGCTCCAAGTATAGGTTATCAGCGGCGAAATAAAAAGAATTTAAAAAACCTTCATACAAAAATAATTAATTGAATTTGTTACTGCATCTAAGTGTTCCTATTTCCGCTCACGGTAAACAGATTTCGTGACGAACTTACTTAAAAAATGCATTATTTCGAATTTCGTTATTTATCCTGATAGTTTTTGATGGTCAAAACATAGCTACTACTGCAATAAAGAAGAAGGCTTTATACTAAAATCAACGTTTTTTTTTTTAATTTTTTGCATGAGCGGTTATTGGAATACACAAAAAAACTAGTGATCCAA
Source organism: Aedes aegypti (assembly GCF_002204515.2). NCBI lineage: Eukaryota > Metazoa > Arthropoda > Insecta > Diptera > Culicidae > Aedes > Aedes aegypti. Next base: position 242,600,541 of record NC_035107.1, read on the forward strand.
TAATCGCTCACGAGGTCTTGTGTTTTCAATATAAAGAATTATTATATCAAATGAAAATAATGTCAGACGTCTTTATTTGAAAGTATTATACGAAAAATCAATTTTTACACTAGTGAGAAATAGGGGTATGAGCGATACTGGTGCACTGATGGTACTTCATGTAAAGTAATGGAAGCCGCGAAATGTTATTCAATCGTGCAATCAAATTACTGAACTATGGATTAATTCTTCCACAGAGGCATCCAAACGGTCATTTCGGTCTACCGTGGTAAGTCATCCATCTACGAGTATCTGGTGGCGGGCGGAACAACCGGTGCGCTGTACAAGTTCAGTATGGGCCCGAAGGGGATGGTTAGCGGTGGACTGGTGGGCATGGCCTTCGGCGGTATTGCCGGATTGGCATCGCTGGCCATACTGCGAGCAAGCGGGACCACCATGGAGGAAGTCCGCTTCTGGCAGTACAAATGGAAGGCCAGTCGAGACGAGGCCATCAACGAGAGTTTGAAGGTGCAAAGTTCGGAGGAATCGGATCAACTGTTGGACGGTCATCATAGAAAGTTTGGTGCGGCGAATATAACGCTGGATAACATTGCAGCTGGGCAGTCGAAAGTGGACAGTTCGGTTAGTCAGAAAGATGTGCCTGTCACAGAGAAAACTGAGAAAAAATAAAACAAGCTAAGGTAAAATGGTTCTTTGTATTTAATTCTCTTCGAAAGTTCAATGAAGACTTCAATGCAGTGTGGGCACATGGCCTGAGGATTCAGCTTTTAACTTGCAACATCTTCTTTCGCGCTTGGATCTTCTCGTGTTTTAATCGGAGTTGCAATAGCCACGCCGATCCAGACATATCGTCCTCGGTTTTTGGTTTTACCGGTTTCACTGTAATGGGAAAATATATGATGCATTGTTAGTATAATAAATGGTAAATATTTGGGAAATTTTATGCGCCACTTACGCTGATCGGATTTGATGAATATGAAACGAATTCAACAACACAAAAATACACATAGAATGGGCTCTCAAGAAACATAATTTCTATGTTGTATCTTTAATGAGACTAACGAGTTGATCCTAACTGTATCCATTAAAGTTTTAAAGATTACTAATTTGGTCTTGTTGGGCTTCAAAAATATTTTTTTTTCAAAATTTTCTTAAACATTGAATCTGTATATATTATGATGTAACTAGATCAGGTTAATGAACTCGTATTTTTTTGTCACGGTCGCCATATTATGCCACTGGCTGGATGAATATTGAGCAGAATTCCAATAATATATATTTTACTCGTTATATCATAAGTACAGACTCACTTGAAGAAATATGTTAATACTCAATCGAATATTTAGTATACAGAGTTATGGATGGCCCATCGGGGGACAAGACCCTATTATTAGGGGAAAGCGGGGCAGTATGGTCATACGGGGTGAAATGGGTCACCTTCCATTTGAGCTTAAAAAACAGTTTTTGACCTCGATAACCTTAGGACCTTATAAAGTATGCTTCAATTAGCCACCAACGTGAAAACCACGCGAAAATATGATTTTGTACTTCATATATCGATAAAAATCTGAAACGTTGATGCTACTACGAAAATCTTATAAGATTTTGGATGTAAAAATAAGCTTTGCATAAAGTTTTGTTTATTGTTTTCAATTTTTTTCACAGCAGTTCGTTCTTTCATTATTTAATGGCATTATGTGCACGAAATTGTATAGATTCTAAAATAAATTTTCAATAAAACATAATTTATATGAAACATCTGGGAACGGGGCAATATGGTCATAGCCGGTCAAAGCTATCTTATCACAAAAATAAATAATCAAAAATGGCATGTAATTTTTGCAGTTTCATTGCAATATTGTCGTTGCACGTGATTTTAATTAAAACTAGAATTTTTAACTGGTTCAACTTATTTGAACGATAATGTTTGAAAACTGAAGCTCTTAGAACCATGATTTTTTGAACGGTCAGCAAAACATACAATTTCATGATTCAAAACAGACTTCAACCCAGTTTTTGTACTTAACTCTATCATGTATACTGCCTTTCTTCTAAATTAAGCCTTACGAACGGTTTTCCATTTAAAATAATAGGACTTAGTATGGTGGCTCATATTGCCCCGTAGGGGGGACCATTTCGCCCCGTATAGTGTAGAGTCACACACAAAATAGTGTTTTTCAAAAATGTTCCCAACAAAATTCTAAGTAATTTTTTTACCAAAATACAATTGTGGTATGAAAGGAAATACTTCAAACTACAAATTAAGCTTATGAATCGATTAAATTGTATTTTGTTTCTATGCATTTCAAGAACTTTTGCTTAGGTGGACCATACTGCCCCTATTGACCCTACGCTTTATTTAAGTGGCTTTTCGCTTTTGTCGAGTTCGCCACTCAATTATAGAATCATAACTGAATACCTTAAAATTAGACGTAAATGACTTAAATAAGAAGTGAATGAAACTAGAATTATGCAGTAAATTAGTCCTGAATTTCATTGATATGAGGTGAATCTGTTATAAATAGCTTGACTATGAAGTTAATCATATTGTACTCGGGGCCAAGCTAATATGTGTTTGCGAAGTTTGTCATCATTGTATGTTGACTGTTCTTCTTCTCCTTGACATTATATCCTCACTGGGACAGAGCCTGCTTCTTAGCTTAGTGTTCTTCCACAGTTATTAAGCTTTCTTTGCCCAAATTTGCCATTTTCGCATTCATATATCGTGTGGCAGGTACGAGATACTTTATGCTCAGGGAAGTCAAGGAAATTTCCATTACGAAAAGATCCTGGACCGACCGGGAATCGAACCCAGACACCTTCAGCTTTGCTTTGTAACCACGTACTTCAACCACTCGGCTAAAGAAGGCCTGGTGTGTCAACTAAGAATAGACCAGCTGACACACCCAAAAAACTCTAACCATATTTCAGCTAGATAAACTATAATTCAGCTAGCAATGTTACTTGTGCATCTTGTCCCGCCTTACCCTACTGTAAAAATGTCCATAATATTGTAGAAAAAAGTGAATGAATATCTCACTAAAATTTATTTAAAATTTTAGCCTTCTGTGATTCGACCTTTTGCATGTTTCGGTCTACCACGAAAAATGGAAAAAGGAGAAATAACGAACGATACTTTCGACGAACCGACCTGGCTACAAAATAAAGAATATGATTGAAAACTTAACCAATGCCAGGACCAATGAACTCGGACGAGTGAGTATTTTGGCTCGTGAATTGCAGAACGCTGGAGTGAGCGTGGATGTTACTCAGGAAGATGGCCTAGATCTTCTTCTTCTTGGCATTAACGTCATCACTGGGACAGAGCCTGCTTCTCACCCTAGTGTTCTTGTGAGCACTTCCACAGTTAATAACTGAGAGCTTTCTTTGCCAATGTTGCCATTTTCGCATTCGTATATCGTGCGGCCCAAGGAAGTCAAGGAAATTTTCTTTACGAAAAGATCCTGGACTGACCGAGAATCGAACCCAGACACCTTCAGCACTTTGCTTTGTAGCCCCGGACTCTAACCGCTCGGCTAAGGAAGGCCCCTTAGGGCGATGACATATTGAAAGAGAAGAGAAGTGAAGTGAAGTGTTGGCGAAAAGAGAAGAGAAGAGGTAAAAATGGTATGGCATACTGGGAGAGGTTTCGAAAGAGTTTCAATGCGCTCCGTGTTTTCATTGATTTTGTGCTTCGGCAACAGCATGCTGCCTGCGACCAGAGAGAGAGAGCGCGCACGGCTGCTTTATTCTGTTTCTTCTCCTTTCCCATGTCCCATTCGCATCAACAGAGGCCTGTAAATGCGACTCTGTAGAATGTAGCAAGTTTGTTAAAATCATTTCTCATCAAGCAGGAAGACTGCTTCTCGATGGCGAAGAAAACCATTTAAATCACTAAGTATGTTTATTTTTCGTCATCATACGCACTCCAGTCCGCTAGAAATTACAATGTAGGGCCGATACAACCTGGATGAAACAAGCAGAAATAGCAATCATAGGCTATCATTCAGAGTATATACCATGACCCCGCAGTTATGGATCAAATAGTGTGGAGTCCAACCTATAAAATTCAATAAAACTACATGGTAAACGTAATTTAAAAGCACGAATTGAATCGTTTCAAATTGGATCTTCGTATAGTAAAACGCACGTATATGGCAACCCCAATCCCACCTAATGGATTTGACAGCAGCCAAGATCATTTGAGTATCCGCATTGAAATGCATTGGAGTATCCAACGGTTGCTTAGAACATGTTGGATTCGAAAAGATGGCGGCGCCGCATACTGCTGGTAAAACGAGATGAACTAGCCCAGGGCTAAAAAATCTCGTTAATAAAGAAAGAAAAAAAAAATTCGTATAGTAAACTGTTTTGAGTGTAATATTTACATAGGATTGCATAAAAATTAAAAATTGTATCGGTTTCTGAAAACCATATTATGGATCAATTTTCATATTATGGATCATATTGTGACATATTACGGATCAGTGCGCAAAATCGAGATATCACATATTACTGCAAAAAAATAGCAGTATTAGAGCTGGAAACAAGGGTAAAATGCCCTTTTTTTGATACTGCATTGTAGCAACTGAGACATGAACTGTTTTCGCTCCATACCAAGTTTTCCACCCATTTTGTCTGCTAAAAAAACGAAATTGACAAACCTTGATGTTTTATTAGTTTTATCCTTAGTGCTTTTGTCTAAAAATGTCGAATCCAATGCCTAAAATGGCAGAAATCTACATTCTTTGGATGTGATCCATAATCGTGGTAAACAATCATTTCCTGGTCCATATTATGGATCACTAGTTAGAAGTGCTAATATTTGTTATTTAGAATCAACAATCAAGAAAAATGTTTTCCAAAGATGAATTCATACTAAATAGAAGCGAACGAGCATGTTTTATGCTATACCATTTGAATTTTACCACCTGTGGGAGCTTATGAATGCTGACGGCACTTCTTACAGAAAACGACCATATAGTGATAGCTGTGTGGTACCAACTAAACATTTGTCAAATACACCGTTATTTAGCGGTTGAATGTTGTGCTTGACAGAACAAATGGTAGAAGACAAATAGTATAACATGGGAAAAATATGTTTTACGTAAACGTTTATGTTTTGGCACAGTTATTCGATGTTGAACGCAAAGGGATCCGTCACTGTGGGGGATCCGTAACTGTGTGGGCATGGTACAACATAAAAATTGGAAAAAAATATAACAGAATAAATAAGTTGTTGTTAATCTGATTGAATATACGATTGACTACATTAATTAAATAACCAATGAATAACAACTACCGAAAAGCTTTTCGGTAGTTGTTAAACTTCCACTCGGCTGGTTGGCCGAAAACCACGATTCATAATTAAAAAACAAGAACCAATGAATAGTTAATTCAGATTTTCGAGACATAGTTTTTAAATATGAATGACTATCACATATTATCAAAACAACTACTAAAAAGTTAAATTAATTAAACAAAACAAAAATAAATCAAAACATATATGGTACTGGTTGTGCATAATGATGATAGCTATCAAGCCGACTGGCATATATATGGAACATAAATTGACTCTAATCTTGATGTTAACATTTCTTTCGAACAATACTTGATATTAACAATGCTCTTGAAACTTTAACGAATTCCATTGTTGAAGCCAGGAGCATTGCAGTTCCAAAATGTGAAGTAAAATTTGAATACGATGATAAACCGTCTTAAAAAAACGTGAGGAGAAGGCAATTTCAACGCACTCGCGATCCTGCTATGAAAATTATATGGCAGGATTTGCAGAAAGAAATCAAGAAACGTTTTTCACAATAAGGAAACAAAAATTTTGAAAATAAAATTTCTCAATTGGACCCTGGCTCTAAGCCCTTTTGGAAATTATCTAAAATTTTGAAAAAAAGAACCGGAAGCCAATACCGGCATTGAAAGAGGAAAACAAATTATTACTAACTAATTGCGAAAAAGCTCAAAAACTTGCTATGCAGTTTGAAAGCGCGCACAATTTAAATATAGGACTAATTAGTCCAATTGAAAATCAAGTTACTAAGGACTTCGAAAATATTCTCAACCAAGATAACGTTTTTGAAAATTCCTGGGAGGCTGATTTGGAAGAATTGAGAACTATTATTAAAAAATTCAAAAATATGAAAGCTCCTGGCGATGATGGAATTTTTTACATCCTCATCAAGAAAATTAGCTTATCATTCTTAGTTGATATTTTTAACAAATGTTTCAATTAGCATATTTTCCTGACAAATGAAAAAATTCTAGGGTTGTACCAATTTTAAAACCAGACACAAATCCTGCAGAAGCTTCTAGCTATCGTCAAATCAGTTTGCTTTCCTCCATCAGTAAACATTTTGAAAAAGTCATTTTGAACAGAATGATGGCCCACATCAACGAACATTCATGTTTTGCCAATGAACAGTTCGGATTCCGCCATGGACATTCGACCACTCATCAACTTTTACGTGTAACAAATTTGATTCGTTCCAACAAATTTGAAGGCTATTCTACTGGTCTTGCTTATATAGATATAGAAAAAGCATTCGACAGTGTTTGGCACTGAAGGCTTGATCGTAAAATTAAAAAACTTTAATTTTCCAACATACATTGTTAGAATAATTCAAAGTTATCTGTCAAACCGTACACTTCAGGTTAATTATCAGAACTCCAGATCTGAAAGACTTCCTGTAAGAGCTGGTGTTCCCCAAGGCAGCATTTTGGGACCAATATTATACAATATTTTCACATCTGACTTACCTGAGTTACCTCAGGGATGTCAAAAATCTTGGTTTGCAGATGACACAGGCCTCTCCGCCAAAGGTCGAAGCCTGCGTGTCATCTGTAGTCGATTGCAAAAAAGTTTGGATATTTTTTCTTCATACTTGCAAAAATGGAAAATTTCTCCTAATGCTTCCAAAACTCAACTAATAATATTCCCACATAAACCAAAAGCTCTTTATTTGAAACCTTCAAGTAGACATGTTGTCACGATGAGAGGGGTTCCAATAAATTGGTCAGATGAAGGTAAGTATCTAGGGCTCATGCTAGATAAGAATTTAACTTTCAAAAATCACATTGAGGGCATTCAAGTCAAATGTAACAAATATGTAAAATGTCTCTATCCCATTATTAATAGAAAATCAAAACTTTGTCTCAAGAACAAGCTTTTGATATGCAAACAAATTTTCAGGCCAACCATGTTGTATGCTGTACCAATATGGACAAGCTGCTGTAATTGTAACCAGAAAAAAAGCTCTTCAGAGAATTCAAAATAAAATTTTGAAGATGATTCTGAAGCTTCCTCCCTTGTACATATAGTACTAATGAGTTACATAAAATATCCAATGTTGAACAAATGTCAAATAAAATAAATCATAATTTCAGCCAAAAAAGTTACAATCTTCTATGTCCACGATTAATGTGTTATATATTTAGGTTAAGTTAAGTTAAGTAAATTGAAAACATGTTTTTTGGTGAAATCAACTCATCTGTAAACAATCTGAACTGCTACGGCAAATGAAATGTTGTTAATAAAATGTTATTAAAATCTTAAATTTGTTTTACCAAGTTAGGATAATAGTGTTGTCTAATAACACAGAACACACAGAAGAAATGAATGTAATGTTTGAAATGATACTTATAAAGAAATTAAAAAAATGATATCTATCTAGCCTACCGAATATTTTTTCAAAAAAAGTTATAATTTTCGATAATTTTGAAATTGAATGCCTTTTTCTACACAAAATTAAATAATTAAACTTCTGCTGTTATAAACGAAAAAATTCTTTTAATTCACTTAACACTTCAGTCGTCGTGTTGTATTTTGTACAACACTTTTGAAAAAAAAAAACTCGCTTTTCGTCCTCAACAGCAGTGTGGTGGTTTTGACGGTGGTGAACCGCGCGACGACTGGAAGTTTGAACAGTACACTAGTTATAGATATAATATCATGTTTGTATCTATGGAATGAAATAGTATGTTAATTGCATACCTTGTCTACGAGTACTGTAAATGTTTTATGGGAATCTTTTCTAAACTTGAATCATCGATATTATAAACAAGATCACGAATGGTTCCAATTGCAGTTAATTTTAAAGTAAATATTGATTTTCCGAACGGGTAATAATCGATCAAATTTGAGAGCAATTTCCCGCTTTATTAAAGTAAAAGCTATGGTTTTAATGATTGATAACAAATCGACTCTCTTATTTATAAGTCATGGAACATTGTGGTTTTCTTTTTTTTCTTCTACGGAATGTCCGAGTATAATTTTGAGTTGGGGAATTTTATTGTATAAGATCAGTTCAGTGGTACAAAGCACACATTTTTATTTTTCAAATATAAAAAAGAACTTTTCTTTTGTGTTTGTTAATTTAGTTTACTCCCAACTGTTTTCATCAGTTCGAAATTCACGCGAAATATTAGTGCTGCCAATAATAGTTCAAATTATCTTCAAGCGTTTTCGCGCGTCGAAGCACAACACGAACTGCTTTCACGCTTGATCACACTTTCCATCCCTCTTCGCATCGCTTCAGTATGCCAGGTAAGCGCGATTTTCATACAACATGCATGGAGAGACCTTCAACGCGTACGCTCCTCTTTCACATCCTCGCTTTCTGTCTGTACTAAGTAATATAGTTTGAGATTTTATCAAACATGCCTTGTCGATTTTTTATATACCGCATTGACAAGTGATCCACAAGGAGCAAGTTTGTTTTACGTAAGCCATAGTGTTGCACAAAATATTTCACAAAATTTTATTGAACTGGTGCTTGATATTGAATCGTAATCAAGAACTCTAGGAAGATTTCCTGTTTTTAGAGGCGTTTTAAAAACAGTTACTTAAGGTTTATCCGATCGAATTGCCCGGAACCCATAATGGCGTTGTTTTGGTTTTGTTTCACATTGGGCTGGATAGATTATTTTAGATAGGTGAGGTTGGGATGGAGAATATTGCTTTTACCTTGAATTTCAATTTTCGATGGAAAAACCATCTGAATTTTTTTTTTTCGAATTTAGATGTCAGTATTATCATTCTGTATTTCTGTTTATTTGCTGTCAAATCATCTAACAGTGAACAATCTGCTCTTCGAATCAGCAAAATGGAGTCACATAAAGCCAAGAGTACTCTGAAAATTATACAAGAGTGAATATTCAAACTGATGAAAGTTTAAATCAAAGCCTGAGCTTACATGATCAACTGATCACATTCTTCGACATCTTTTTATCTCGATTTATGAGGAAAATGTATACAGGATACAAGACAAATAGAAATAAGGAATATATGATTGACGAATTATAATTATTCATGATTGTAATAAAAATGTTGAAAAATATAGATAATTAAAAGAGAGATTAGTGCTGAACAAGCAAAATATTATTCACCCCTGTTCTCGTTTATATTCAAATGCCATTTCGATCGAAAACAGTTTTTCATTTTCGCCAATAATACCAAGTAGGGATTCTTCCACCACATTTAATGATAAGAGATGTTCTGAAGTAGTTATCAACTGGAGAAAGCAATTAAATAATATAGAAAACAAAAATACTGATTACTGTGATGCATCAAAACCCGGACACCTAAGATGATACACATATTCAAATGCTTGCATACGATTGGTTAATCGTTATTTTATTATGTATTACTTTGAGATGATAGCTTTTAGGTTAGAACTTGATAATTTTCACCAAATTTACAATGAATGAAAATTGAGTTAATTCTGCATCATGTCGTGTCCATAAATCCGGACACATGAATCAAAATCCGGACATCGGTGCATCAAATTCCGGACATTCAAAAAATCGCAGTTGTTCTTAAAAAAAAAATAAAATCCATTAAACATACCTTGATATCACGATACAAAGATTCATGGATTTGTAAAAATAATGTTGTTCCTCTGTTGGATTATACAGAAACATCATGAAACGTAGGTTTTGAAGTCTTCAAAAGATACTTGTGATATGTGCATCGTTCCCTCAATAATTACACATAATTTACAAACATTTTCAGTTAATACTATTTGAAATCACAACGGTACAACATTCAACGAGTTTTCCAGGTTTTCGAACAATTATGATGTTGTATTTCTTTTTGAACTTTGAAAAATTGTATGCTAACACACTGTGTCAGGATTCGAAACCACACATATAAGTATCCGGACAGTCTTCTTCTAGCACAGAATTACATGCATTTCATTAATTTATTCGAAACTATTGACTTTACCGAGAACAAAATACAAACAAATCACTACAGAACATGAATCACATGATAAGCACGTAACAAACGCGTGATGAATCGCCGAAACGCGATGGCGCATTGAGTAGAATTTCTTTGGTTATCGTTAATTTTCAAAGCAAACGCGTCCTAGCGGAACCGACTTTTGTTTTTGTCTTTATTAATGATTTACAAGACTAACTTGATGTCGATTCATGTTACAATGGTCAACAATAGTTAACATTAATAGTAGGAATAATATTCTCACACTAGGAAGGATATTTAACATTGAAATGATTGAATTTCACCAGAGTGTCCGGATATTGGTCCTGTCCGGATTTTGATTCATCACGGTAACAGTTTATCAATAAATCAGTTGTAATTATGATAAGTTACAAAACTTAATTCATTTAATTATAAAATTCCCTATTTGTGGATTTAATTTACTAGCAAACGTTCTGATCCGTGCTCCATTTACGCCAAAAACGAGCGCAGTCATATCATATTCCTCTAGCGTTCACTAGCGTTCTTGCGCGTCGAAGCAGCAAATGATTTCCACAGATCTCTTTGAACCTCTTCGATTCGCCTTCAGTATACCAGGTAAGCGCGTTTTCCATATAGTTTGCATTGAGAGAGCTTTGACTCTTTTCTCTTCTCTCCTTTTATCCCTTCTCTACTCCTGCAATATGTCATCGCCCTTAGCCTAGATCTGGAGAACGTGAATTCAGGCCGGTGAATCTCGTCGTCAAAACAGGTTTCAAATATAACATCTACCGTAGTGGCAGCGAGCGATAAAGCAGAATATGGTGTTGTATTCATAGTGATCAGGAAACATATGAAGCGTGTTATGAGGTCGAAACCGACTAACCCCTCTACCAATAGCTTCATTTTTCACCTAAAAAAATCAAACAGCGATAAGTTTTTTGTTTTTTTATGTTTCTGCACCATTTTTTCACAAGCCCTAAAAAAACTCTTCTATTTTAGGAATCTGTGTCGATATTGATCATTGGTCATCTTGATCTGGAGCTATTCCGAAATTCCTTGCGGGATCGACATTTTGCCATGACCCTACGTTCATATCTCAGGCCAGCGGTTTTCATATCGTGCTCTGTGGAGTATTTGGTGCTCCGCTACCGTTTTGAAAATTTGTACCAATGCCTTGAAATATCTTAACTTTTTGTTTTTAAATACACTTTTAAAGACTGGAACGCGCAAAAATTGGTCAACTTCAAATGGATGTTTCTTTTGAAAATGCATTGAAAAAACCTGAAATAGGTACTGCATTTGAAAGACCAAATGTTGTTTCATTTAGCTGTCTTATTGTATAGTTTAAGTCTATAATAAAAAAGGTTGCTCAATCAAAAAAAAAAAAAAAATGTAAATTAGGATAAAAATCTCACTTGAAGGTTTTTGTAGAAATTATAGAGTCGATTTAGGCTTGTAAAAAATCAGGATTTCAAACGGAGAGGTGATAAAGAACAGGTGCTCCACGCAACAGTTTTATTTCAAAAAGTGTTCCGCGAGTCGAATAAGCTGAAAACACCTGTCTCAGGCTAAAGACCCAAGCAAACAAAAGTTCGGATATGAGGGTATGTTTTGGCTGATTCAGCTCACATTTTAAGATATTAGTCGAACTTTACAGTTAACATAAAGTTCGTTCAAATTGTTTTTTTACTTTCAAGCAGGAAAGAAGTTCAATTCAAACCTTTTATAAATTTCCATGTTTATGATGGATTCATTAGATACTCATCCGAGAATCAAGTTCTGTTAATATCTGTAGTTATACTCATAATCAGCGAAAAAGTTTCACTGAAACTATATTTATACCAAAAGTGAACTATGGAGTTCACTGCTTAAGTAAAATCCGAACTATTGGTTGCTTGGGGAATTTGTCTCATGTTCGGTCATTCACTGTTCGAAACAATACTTCGATGAGAGTTCTATAATAATGAACATTTTTGTTTCTGGTACCAATCTTACCGTGTGAAGATCTTGAAAACTTCAAAAAACATCATTCTGTAATTTTCAGATTTCTTGAAGACAACTCAACTGATTTCCATATTTGTTATAGAAGCTCCTTATAACCATATAACATTGTATAGTCCACATTTTAGTTTGTTGATAAATTGAATAAAACAAAATGGCAACCAAAATTGTCCTATCTGGGGAATGTCGGTCACCCAAGGAACATCTGAATTTCTTCAAAACCATATTATCAATAATCAATCTTGAAACAAATTCTAAAAATAGAAGAGAAAAAGTTATGTCTATTTTAATTTATCTTGTGGTGAAAAAATGAAGCTGCCGGTAGAGGGGTTAGTGAACGAATCTGCGTATTGAGGATACGCGGACAAATTCTTCAACCATAATCTGATCAACATCTATGCTCAACAAATGATAAACCCGACGACACGAAGAATGCGTTTTATGATTGTCTCGACAAGACCTACGGAGATTGCCTTGTTTTGACATGACGTAAAAATTGTTATCGGGGATGCCAACGCTCAGGTCGAAAGAGAGGGTAAATGGTAGCTGCCAGGTGGAAAGAGCATTATTGAGCAGTTGTTGAACGGAGAGAACACAAGCGAGTTTGAGAACAGATTAACCATCAGAAATCATGAACAAGCTGTGGAGCCCCCGACGCTAAATGAGGTTAGAAGATCTATCAAGGAGTTGAAGAACTGTAAGGCTGCTGGAAAAGACGAGCATTCGTGATTCGTGCAACGTTAGATGGATCGATATCAAGCGTGCGGGTTCCGGATAAAATTTCGTTCTCCTTCGTAACCTTAGATGGATTGAAACAAGGAGATGCGCTTTAGAGCGCGAGCAGGCGTGCAAAGAAGCGGTACCATATGCTCCTGGGTTTTGCGGACAATATCGATGTAATCGGAATTGATCTTCGAGCCGTAGAAGAGCCATTCGTGTCTGTTAAAAGGGAGACAACAAGGATTGGACTTACCGTCAATAGCGGAATTTGGGGCAAGTGTGCCACCTTAAGCAAATTGTTTTCTAACTTTGCCTAAAGCTTATAAAATGCACCAATTTAGCCTCATGAGGTTAGTTTCACATCTTTTCATAACCACTGTGCCATTTAAAAAGAAAATAATTTCAAAAAATATTAGTTTTGGAGCTTCTCAAATATCATCCAAAATATTTTTCGACACTATGGGACAAGTGTGCCACCCATGTGGGGCAAGACGGCCACCGAATGAACATCGCATGTAATTCTACTTGTAATGAAATTTTCTTTATTTCCTATTAATATTACTTACAAATCAGACACTAATCGATAATTTAAAAATAATTTTAAGTTTACCGTAATGAGGGGAGGCTTTATAACAAGGTTCAAAACATGCGTAACTCCCTATTACTTAATTCGAATTACTAAAATGGTTATTTTTGTCTCCATTCAATACAATATATGTATTACCCTTATATTATGGCGAATATGTATAATATTAAACTAGATCAGCACTAAATAACGGTAAAGTAATGATGTAGATATGAAAAACGGTACTTAATAATTCGAAAAACATGTTATTATTGTATATTTAGAGAAAAAATCAATTTGGGGGGCAAAAATGTCAATTATTCCCTATTATACTTCAAAAACTACTACTGGTGTCTCATTTTAGTTTATTATTATGATTTTGTTGATGGTGTTTACATTTTTATATATTTCACTCCAACATTTTTTGTTTATCGAATAGGTGGCACACTTGCCCCAATAAGTATACATTTCAACCAAACTGGATTTCGTGTGTAAAACTTAATACTTTTTTCATTCAAATGCCACAATAAGTTACACATTTGAATAGTTTAACGATATATAGTACGTTTTAAAAATCTGGTAATAATGTATATTTCACCATGCTATTTAAAAACAACGAAATCTTATGAAAATCCACTCAAATTTGGTTGTCTTTGCTCAAGTCGATGTAAATACGTGAAAAATACAGCAATTTTCATCATATTTTGATCATTATATTGTGAACTATACGGGAACGTATTGTTAAGCTCAAAGAGAAAATATATATTGTAGTTTTTATAAAAAGCAGGGGTGGCACACTTGCCCCTATGGCACATTTGCCCCAAAGTCCGCTACTAGCAAAACAAAGTACATGATCGCCGTTAGACAGCGTGGTTCCAATCGTGATGTTGGTAGCGAAGTGGTGCTGGGTGGTGAGAAATTTGAAGTAGTGGAAGAATTTGTGTATGTTGGCACTTTAGTGACGTGCGATAATGATGTGACCCGCGAAGTGAAAAGGCGTCTTGCACGTAGAGAGTAGAGTAGAGAACCCGGACGTGGCTATTAACTTGGTGGTAGGCCACGCACAGGTTGGCTTTTTGCAGTTCGTTCAGGGCGACTGGAAGCGATTTGCTCAGGACCGAGCCTAGTGGAGGAGAATTATCCATGGGTCGTCGATTCAATGTAGCGGATTGTAGCCCATCAAGTATCATTGAAAGTATTTTGCTTTAGAACTATGTTAATGTTTATAGTAATCTGACAAATAATGTAGGTATTAATTTCTTATAGTTTGAAATGAAATAAATGCTAGGAATGTATCAGTATTCGCCACCCTGAGAAAAGATATTTTCATTGATCAGTCAAAAGACTGCTATCAATACATTAACATAAGAACAAGGATTTCAATAGGAGAAGTATAAGAACAGGTTACGAACGTTGTTTTTGTATTGAGCATTGAAAGAATGAAAAAAAAACAACATTAGACGATAATTTACACATAAGGCCGCATCCATTAATTGCGTAACGCTAAAAATGAAAAGTTTTGACCCCCTCCCTCGCTCCGTACTGCATTTTGTATGAAAACTTTAAAATTTTAGTTTGAGCCGTAACGCTTGAGTCTACTCCTCCCCCCTTCCCCTGGACGGCGCCTAAATAATAAACAAAAACCATTTTTATTTTGTGAAAATCGCTCCTCAATTGCGTATGAAAAAATGATCTTAACTTGAGATATTTCAAAAGCTTGAGAATTTTAATCCAACGAATTGTATAAATTTTACTTGTTGGACTATTGGGATATGAGCTTCGGGCTTCAGAAAGTATCAACTTTGTCGAATACTTTTTCAAAAATAATCAATTTGTTTTCTATTTTCGTTGTTTTTGTCTTTGTATGCTACAACATGACAACCCGAAGCAACTCTTAATTTGTGCCATGGTCGCCATATAATGTCACTAGCTAGCTATTCGAGCATTATATATATATATATATATATATATATATATATATATATATATATATATATATATATATATATATATATATATATATATATATATATATATATATATATATATATATATATATATATATATATATATATATATATATATATATATATATTATATATATATATATATATATATATATATAATATATATATATATATATATATATATATATATATATATATATATATATATATATATATATATATATATATATATATATATATATATATATATATATATATATATATATATATATATATATATATATATATATATATATATATATATATATATATATATATATATATATATATATATATATATATAAGTTAAGATCGAACCCTTACCGATCCTCAACAATCATCCATACACCAATCGCTTTATTGGTGTATCATCATTTTCATCATTCCCGGCAACAACAACAACAACGACGACGTCCACCACACCGACGACGATAGCCCAGCTAGTAGAACGGAAACAGTAGTCTAGCATCAGCATTTCATCACCTGACAACATAGGTAGCATTTACGTGGACAACCACCGAACGAGACCACTAAACGAAGCCACAGCCCTTTGGACCCGCGGCATCAGCAGTTCTTCCACAGCAACAGCATAAGCATTGCAGTAGGTAGTGAGGTTTGATCGTAATCAATAATTGAATAAAGGTTCAGTTCGTTTTAGGCAGTAGATCGAATAAGTTCTTTTTTTAAAACTTAGTCTGGGTGACACCCTTCTTCACTGGCGCAGTCGGCAGTTCTAGCGTGGAGTAGTTAAAGTGTAGTGAAAAGTGTTCTTATCCGAAATCATCGGCGGCTTACCGAAGAGCAAAGGAGGAAACACCTAAACTACAGATTCTAGTGCACCGGCGGTTTACCGAGACACCAAAATCATCTTTAACGAAGCTTCACACCTGCTAGAAGACATCGAACCATCCGAGGGAACATCGGACAATCGAACCATCCGAGGGAATATCGGACAATTTAACCATCCGAGGGAACATCGGATAAAACCATGACGTTTATTTGGAATATCCTGATAACAACCACATTCCTTACTCAGCTATCCCAACCACAATCCATCCACGTCATTAATCTCAAACAAAACCCCGGTCTTTTAACCATAGAAACTGGCAACAGTTTTATAAAAATAGGCAATCACAGATTGTTTCATATCCTAGAACTGGATAATTACGAACCTATTTTTAGAAAATTGCTTGCTAATATCCAAGGAATACGGACATTCTCAAATTTTACTGATATGTTTGAAATCTTAGAATCGAAATATGGAACCGTTCACAGTTTATTCAATAATCTTCGGCCAAAGCAAAGAAATAAAAGAGGATTATTTAATTTTCTCGGAACTGGAATAAAAAGAATTACAGGAAATATGGACCATAACGACTATGAACAAATTTCGAAAAATATTTTTGAACTGCAGATCAAGAACAAAAGACTTATTAACGAAAACAACGAACAGCTTAAAATTAATCTACAACTCCAAAATAGAATCAATTCCATTATCAACCGTTTAAATCAACAACAGAGTGAAATAACTAAAAACATTATATCAGCTAGATTTGAAAACGAAACCAACAAAAACTTTAAATTATTTAGAGAAATTTTGAAAATCAATTACAACTTAGACAACCTTAAATCACATTTAGAAGACATTTTTGAATCAATTCAGTTAGCAAGAACTAACATTATTCCCAAACAAATACTTTCAATTGAAGAGTTAGGATTTGTTTCAGATATATTAGAAGAACAAAACATTAGGACGAACAGTTTAGATCAAATTTATGAATATTTAGAATTGTCAGCA